>NC_136955.1:10646015-10721015 GCF_032717465.1 Coenobita brevimanus | reverse complement strand
ATTGTTATTATTATTATTATGATTATATCTACATTATCAATATTACAATTACTATTATTAATATTTTTTTATTATTATTTTTATTATTATCATCATCATCATTATTATTACTATTATTATTATTATTTTTATTATTATTATTATTATTATTATTATTATTATTATTATCATTATTATCTATTGTCAGTCCCCTCAATCCCGTAAGGGATGGTCACAAACAATCACCTCCGCGTCGCCCTGTCCCGTGCCATGTCACTGCCTTCCCCTCCTGCTCACACCTCCTTCTATGTACCTCTCCATTCCATTCCTCCATCTCATAATCGGTCTCCTCGTCCCTCTCCCCTCCTCCACTTCACTCACATACATTCTTCTCGTTAGTCTCTCCCTCTCCACCACCTCAATGTATTTCTCCTAACGCTTTCTATTACATCTACATCCACACCACAACGCTCCTTCACTTCCTCATCTGCCAGTCTGTCTCTTCATGTAACGCCGCATTCTCCTCTCAAATAACTCATTTCCACTGCTCTCACTCTTGATTTGAGTCCTTCCAGCAAAGTCCAAGCTTCACTTCCGTACGTTAGAGCTGGTATCACAGTACTATCATGCAGCGTCTTTTTACTTCCATTCTCACTTTTCTATTTCATATTACTGCTTTCAAAGATCCCGCAACCTTTCTCCCTTGTTGCACCCTTTCAAGCATTTCATCCTCCAAATTTCCATCCTAAGTCATCACACTACCCAAACACTTAAATGCACTCACGTTATAAATTTCATCATTCAACCTCACTGTCCAGTTCATTCAGTGACTTCATTTCTCAAGAACACCATAACTTTACTCTTCCCAACATTCATCTTTAGATTCCGTTTCTTACACAGTCTCACAAACTCATTCACCAAGCCTTGCGGTTCCCCTTCGTCTTCGTTTAACAACAGAGTATCATCTCCAAACAATACTACAGGAAGTTTTCTAACTCTGCCCTCTCTCATTAGGGCCACTCCAACATCCACTGCTCTACCATGCATAATTTTTATAACCCCATCCATATACAGACTGAACAAGCATGGAGACATGACATATCCCTGTTTCAATATTCAAATAGAAAAATTCACTCAAGTTCGCTATCTACACTCATTGCAGCCTTAGCACCCCCACACATACTCTTCACGGAATTCAGCAATTTCCTATTTACTCCACATATTTTTGGTGTTTTCCACATTCCATGTCTATCCATCCTGTCATTTGCTCTCTGCAAATCCAAGAAGGCCGCACACAACTTCTTTCCGTTCTACAGAAACTTTTCCACTACAGACCTAAGGATGAACATCTCATCTACACAACCTCTGCCCTTCCTAAAACCTCCCAGTTCTTCTCCAACTAGTTCTCTTATTTCCCTAACTAAGTATCCTACCATAGACTTTGCCTCTTATACTAAGAAGAAAAATGCCCCTATGATTACCAGACACTTTTTTTCCCCTTTTCCTTGTGCAGGGGAATAATTATCCCTGATAACCAATCCTCCGCGACTCTACCTTCGTCCTAGGCCAATCTGCACATCTTCCACATCCATTCTACTACTATCTCTCCCCCATGCTTCAGTATTTCACCACACACTCCATCAATTCCTGGGGCTTTCCCCATTTTGACTTCATTTATTGCTTCTGCTACTTCCATCCTACTGATCTCTTCCTCTCTTCTCACCACTCTCCTTCTCCCAGCCATTCCCCAGACACTTATACTCGCATTACTTTCATTCTCTATGTTTAACGGTTCCTTTAAGGGTTCTCTACATCTGCTCCTTTTTTTTTCTCTCTGTTCTCCACAATCAATCTACCATTTTTATCTCTCATTCCCCTATGAACTTCTTCATCTCCCTAAGTCTCTTTACCTTGCACCAGAACCTTTTCTTACATTTCCTCCACTTAACGTTCACATTCCTTCAAAATTCCTGATCCACTCTCTTCTTACTCTCTCTTACTGATCTGTCCACTTCTCTTTTCCTCTCTACATATAACTTTCTCTTCCTTCTCTCAACTTCCTCCATGTCTCCCATCCACTCACTATATGGTTTCTTTGGCTCCACTACTTGCCTCACCTCTTCATTCCACCATGCTGTTCGTTGCACTCCTTTTTGTCTTTTCTTCACCCCACAAACCCCTTCACATGCTGCACAGATTTCTTGTGTAAAAATCTTGCACACCCCTTCCACCTCCCCCATCTGCTCCAAATCATATTTACCCATTCGCTCCTCATCTTCTTCCTCACATTCTGTCTTTTTTCCATCCTCTTGCAACCTTTCTACCCTCCTTGTATGGACTGCTTCCTCCTGTACTTCCCTCCTATTCCTCCATCGGACTTGACCTTCACCACCACCACTTGGTGGTCACAAAGTCCACTCCCCAACCTCTGTATGCTCTTACATCCATTACATACCTTCTCATTCTGTCATCCACACACACACATAGCATTGCCTTCCTTCATTCAGTTCACAGGCCACTCATCTCATCATTCATGTACACCCGTAGATCATTTAATGCCTAAAGTGGGTATTGGCTATCACCAACCCCCTTCCCGCACAAATTCCTCTAGAGCACTGCCATTCTTATCCACTTCTGCAGGTACACCCCACAAACCAACTACTCCATCCACCTTCACATTTCCTTCATTTCCATTCATATGTCAAATCAAAAACATAAAATTCCTCTCAAACTTTTTCATGCACGCTCCACATTTGCCCAGAACTCTAACTCTGCTTGCACGATCTTGGGTTAGAGCATACACGCACAGAATCGCCCACGTTCGTATTATTATTATCATTATTATTATTATTATTACTCATCCATCCTTCTTTCCTTCCATCCTCTTCTGTCTTTCTTTCCTTCATTCTTTCCTCTTCCTTCTGTCTGTGGGTGACCCTACACTAAATGACAAGCCAAATGGTTTCCTGAACACCAGGAAACCATTTACTACCTGGGTGATAACCATATAACCAGATTTTGGCGCCTGGTGGTTTATTGAGTAATTACGGCTCTCCAGTCGGATCGAGACGGTGAAGGTTTATATCCAAGGGATGGTTGGGGTTTATTGCTCACGTAATGCCACTCAGGGATGAGTGAGGCTGGTCACTCTCATCTTAAATGTCAGGACCAACTTGCCTAGCCCCTGGCTCTTACGCTTCTCATGGGGCAATGTAGGATTGGATGATGGATGGATGGATTATTATTATTATTATTATTATTATTATTATTATTTTTACTATTATTATTATTATTATTATTATTATTATTATTATTATTATTATTATTAATACTTGCGCATAGAAAGAGGACACCAAATATATTACTTACTCTAACTGTGTAACTCTCTCTCGACCTCACTCACTGAATTACTGCACATACATGAAGAAAGAGGTCCAGACTTTATGGAAGGAGTTTTAGTAAAATGAAATTTCGCATAATGGTCGACCTCCCATCGGACCAGGCTTCAAGCAAGGTGGGACCCCTGAGGACCGCCACTCATAGGGATGATGGCCCAGGTGTTCCTCCCAAAACCGCTAGGCACAGACAATGGTAAAGCTTCTCTCGCCCCGGATAATATTCATGATGGGCCACTCCTCCTCCCAACCCAACCCCCATGACCTCAGCTAAAACTATACACTGTCAAAGTCTTTTACTGAAGAACATGAACTTCTGCAGGTTGGTGGATGTTCACCCCAGCCACGTTTTGGGAAAGGATGGAACCACAGAAGATCGCCTCTCACGTGGGAGGGGACCGCCCTTGGGGATCCTGGCAAAGCCATTATATACGGCCATTGTTTTCAGTTAGGAACCAAAATTTTGCAGAGTGGTAGGCGTTTACTTCTGCCACGTCTTAAGCGGAATAGGACCTTCAATTACTACTCCAATGATCGGGTTGCGCTGGCGGTTCCCAAGGTGCCGGGAAAGGGGGGGAATGCCTTAGTTTTTTACCTAAGGACACGAAATTTTGCTCAGTAGTAGATCTTTGCTGGGGCCACGTTTTAGGCAAGTTAAGACACCTAAGCCATCTCCCAGGAGTGGGGAGGGCAGTTCCCTGGGGTGCTGGCAAAAGCCTTTATGCAATGTCGTAATTTTCAACCTAGGAACACAATATTTTGCATATTGGTAGACATCCATACCGACCACGATTTAAGCATGGTAGGGCCACTAATGGCCACCTTTCAAGCGGGAAGAGACTCCTCTCAGGGGGGATATTGCCATAGTATTTATGTAGACACACGGTGTTTTGCACAGTGTTAGACAGCCTCTTGGAACAGTGTCTATAACGCGTGGGACACTCGGGATTTGCCCTTCCACCTCCCTCGTAGACAATATTTTTTTCGCTTACAATATTGCAGGGGTAGGTGCAGCTATCAAAGGTTTCCGTTGTCGTGTTATTGTTATTGTTATTGTTATTGTTAGTAGTAGTAGTAGTAGTAGTAGTATTTGTTGTGTTTCATTCTTGTGAGGTATTAGCATCTGTTGGTGTTTATTTACTTATTTTTCTATCTCCGGATGATTCTTATCGTTTTGGGGGAACTTCTCGAATTGGCGGGGTTAGATACAGATTTCATTCACGTTTTCCACAGCGAGGGGAATCTCCAAACATTGTTAATTTTCCAGGGGTAAGATGGCGTCCTCGTCCTGAAGGGTTATGTCATATATGACGATTTTTTCTTCTACACAGTTTTGACGTGTGAGAGAGCCTGCAGTGTGTTGGTGCATGTATCCAACTTACGAATGGAAGGGCCAGAGATCGACACTTGGGCTGGTCTGAGTCTTGAAAAACGTTTGTGTCATTCTTGTCCAGATGTTCATTTGAGGACCTTGAGTTTACATAGGACTACTGCAGATCATATTCTAAGGACAGATTGTGGCTTAGCAAAACTGGCTGTCTGCCTTAATGGACCTCGTACAGTCCATAGACATCTATCATCTTTCTTCTTACTGGTGCTGGAGAGGGACGCCTTCACGAGTAGGACTGATGTAACTAGTCGGTTCCACTGCTCGGTTATACGTACGCTCCTTATTTTCCTGCGTATCCCCTAAAAGCACGATGGTAGACTGGAGGAGGTCGACAACTTCAACCTGCAGTCCACCGGGTTTATTTTCAGATAAGTCTGGGGTTTTAACTACTACTATGCTGCTTCTTAATTGCGCTGTAAGACGCAAGAGCGCGTATTCGCAAACAAACCCATGATCATTTTCCAGTTCTAACTCCGATTTGTTATTGGAAGAAGAACACTCTAACATGAAAAGATTCTACACCCTCATTCATTCGCTTACTTGCTAACAGAAATTATAGTTGCTGGAAGGAACAAATTGTTAGTTTGTGAATCCAGGTTGTTAGTTTGTGGAAGCGGTGCCTTGGACAGTAGTACCAGTAGCAGTTGCAACCCTAGGCGTACCTAAACGTGAACCCAGGGGACTGTTGGCTGAGGCTGAGCTTCCCCTGCAGTTCTTCATCTTCCTTTCGGGGGATAAGTAGGCAGCTGAAGGACGTTTGTATTACTGGGCAGCGAGAGAGCTCGGTTATATTTGTGCCACCACATAAAGGCGTCCCTCTCCAGCATCCCACACTCCAGCACTGGTGTCTGGGATGTGATTTACGAACTAACTTACAAGCGAATTTCTCCCATAACTTAGATTTGTTTTAGCAAAAGATTTACAGAGAGAAAATAGCTAATTTCTCCCATATGCCTTGTTCTTTCTGCAGTAAAAATCCTTACGTAAGAGAGGAATTTCATCATGTGGGATTTTTTTTTTTTTTGTTAAGGAAGAGGTACAAAAGCAGGATGCAGAGACCTTCCATTCTTCCTGTTCTTCCTATGACCCAAAATGTGAGTTGCGACGGGGAATCCTAAGTTTGTGAATCCGGAGACTGATTACTTTATTGTCGTTGTGGTTCTTAGAGAAGTTGTTTAATTTATACCATCACAACATCAAGACCGCCCCCAAGACTGTATATTAACCCGTCCCTTTTTCACCCCCACCACCCCATCAATCCATTCCTCTTTACCTCTCCCATTTACCCACCCCCATCAACCCACTTTTCTTTACCCCTCCCATTCATTCCACCCCATCAACCCATTTCTCTTTACTCCTCGCTTTAATTTCACCCCCTCATCTCATTCTTCTGTACCCCTCCCATTCGTCCCACTCCATCAACCCATTTCTCTTGCCCATCCCATTCATCCCACCTCATCAACCCAGTTCTCTTTATCTGCCTGATTCATTCCACCCCACCAGCCTATTTGTCTTACCCATCCCATCCATTCCACCCATTAACTCATTTCTATTACCCATCCCATCCATTCCATCCCATTGACCCATTTATCTACCTGTTCCATTCACTCCAGCCCATCAACCCATTTCTCTTTACCTGCCCCATTCAGTCCACCTAACTAACCCATTTCTCTTACCCACTCCATCCATTCCACCCCATCATTTCTCTTTATCTATTCCTTTCATTTCATTCCTGTGACTCACTCTTAGTTTCTTAAAGCCGTCAGCCATTAACTGGAATTGAATACTTGACGCGGGATTCTTAAACATACAATCGATTTTCTGCCGTAACTTGAACTTGCAGGAACGACAAGAAAGTAGAGGGCCAAGTCTTCTCTTATCTCCAGCTCCTCCTTCAAAAAGCAAATGTCTGCTACGGTGGAAAAATTGTGGTAGGTTATATCTGTATTGTGTAGGAAGACTAAGGAAAGAAGAGTGTATAGTATTCCCAGATCTCTAGGTAAAAAGAAATCTTACTTATATACAACAGGGATTCGACTGTACTGTAGATATGTTTGAGTATCCCACCTTTTATTTGTTATTATTATGAATGGGTTAAATAAAGTTAGTATTAGAACTCTCAGACTTTTGTATTCACTCCCACGCAAAGAAAAAAAAAAAGCGTTAACTGGAGTAGTATATTTGAGCAAAATGGAAGGAAAAAGTCCTTGAATGGACCCCATTGGAAGGACACAAGAGTAAGGGCAAAGGAAACGAGTTATCTGAGAGGGACATGTGGAGCTACATGGAGAGACAGAAACACGTGTGGAAGTAATGGAGAGTTGTTGTGCTGATGTGGACGTGATTATAAGCGCTAAGATGATCTGGCCACGTAGAGAGGATGGAAAATAAAAAATTGACTAGGAGAGTTTATGACTGAGGTGAAGGCGGAAGAGGTTTAGGAAAAGGAGGAGGAGGAGGAGGAGGAGGAGGAGGAGGAGGAGGAGGAGAGAGGGAGAGGGAGAGGGAGAGGGAGAGGGAGAGAGAGAGAGAGAGAGAGAGAGAGAGAGAGAGAGAGTCCTGGAGACAAGCAACCGTACTCTCAGGACTCACGGCTACTGGTATGAAAAGTTCACAACCCTTCTTGGCAGGAGTTTGAAATAAAGTATTGCCTGCTTTCTGAGACACAGTAAAGCTTTTGCCACTGAAGTGAATATCGTTTTATTTTATTTTATTTTACCTTTCCATTCTTGATCCGGGCAGATATCTTCCTCTTGATTCGGGAACATAGTTTAGGGAACAACATAGCGGGATTCTATCCTTTGGTTCCATCTTTTCTGCATAAAAAAAGACCCAGTGCCATCTTTCAGCGGCCATAGGGGTAGCATCAAATCAAACGAACACAGAATCGTCCTCGGGCTATTGGGGTTAAAAAATCTGAATTCTTCTTCCTACATAACCATCTGTCGCTTCCCAGAAACCGTCACTCCTACTCTGATTAGCGTATGTCAGAAAGTCAACCGCCGAAACGACAGTTGTTAAAATAATTTATCAGACATCAGAATAATTCACTAGACCCATCATGATAATTACACTGGCTTGATAAATCATGGAGAGTCAGCTGAGCGCTTTCCAATTTGATGTCTCGTTCTCAATCGTTCAACTTCGTCTCTGAGATTTCTATCTTTTTACAGAAAAATTTACTTATTTTGTGTTACTTATTTTGTATTATTGTAAGGATCACTATTCATTGTTTCTCTCTCTCCTCACAAATCAATAAAAGGTCTTGGATATCTTAGGTATTCTCCAGACTCTAAATCTTTGGTAGTTAGTTGGGACAATCTTTTCACACTTGTATTTCTAAATGTCATTTATTTCTTTCGCCACTAATCATAGGCATTTGTCATATTTCACAACAATCTCTCAATTTCTGATATTACCACAACGACAATAGTTCATGCGGACTTTGTGCGCACTCCTTGTATCAAAGTCTCATATTTAGTAAGAATTTATATACATGTTTAAATACTTTCTTTACTTAATAGGATTTCAGTCTAACAATGTTTGCTTTTAAGATTAATCCCTGTATATCTCTAAACATTCTCTGTATTTTTGTTTATCACCCTGCTCTTAGCATTAAATTCGATGAATCTCTAATTTTTCTCTGCATGTCTGTATTATCGGCTAGTGGGAACGCAGGTACACCAGTAGATATTCTGTACATTCTATATCCTTCACAATGGTGGAAATATTCTTCAAACATTAACAGAATATTGCCGAGTGTTAGATACTTTGACTTGACTCTATACTGGTACAGATTTCTGCACAGCTCTGGACAATCTCTGTATTTGTAAGTTTCTCACAGCTAGCACTTGTTGTGCAGAATCTGTCATATTTTTGGGAGGTTAGACACATCCCAAATTCATTTATTATTATTATTACTATTATTATTATTATTATTATTTTCTAACATTGACCTGAGGCCCGGCATGTTTCAAGGAATTCTCTGTACTCAACTTCTTTATTAAGTAAGAACATTTTCTCGATATTTCTGTAATTTTTAATAACGTTCTCAGAGCCACGAAAAACTGTATAGTCTGTGAATGTTCCTACAGCAATAATAGAGAGAGAGAGAGAGAGAGAGAGAACAAAAATACTAGTCTCTTCATGTTAATTTCCTAGTGGTCAGTATAAGGACTACATCATATCCTGGTATTAATCGGTATTTAAAACTTCCTTAAACGGTAACAGCACGAGTATGCTCTTTACTTATCTGTGTTCGAATAATTTTCATTTATAAGCCAACTCATTAACTGTGAGAATTTTTGTCTATCTCCGAATTTTCTCTCTGGTTATAAAAATTTCTGTATATCTTTGACATTCCTTTCTATTTACTTGTAAGAATTTCGGTATGTCACTTGAGTTTTCTTATTATTTATTTGTAAGAATTTAGGTATATCTGGGTTTTCTCTGTTCACTTGTAAGACTTTCTGTGTATATCTCATTTTTCTTTCAATTTACCTATAGTAATTTTGGTATATCTCTGAAATTCGTCCCTCTCCTTGTAATAATTTCGGAATACCTGTAACTCTGAATTCCATGTATTTGAAACTGGTTCATAGGATGTTTAGAGTCTCACGAGGCTATTTGCTTATAACTCACATTTATTATTAATTTTGATACATTGCTAGTTATGCTGTATAATTCATAGTAATCTAAACATAACTCAAAATAATTTCTTCCTTTCTGTTTCCTCAAAGCAGCTAAAGAGTAGTTACACAACCATAGGTAGCCTATTCAAAATATTGCGGTTCCTTCATTGTCGCCATGATGCCTTTATATCCGGCATGGGATATTCGTTCATCTCCAATATCTTTTTTTTTTTTTTTTTTTTTTTTACAGCTATTGAGATTCTGTTGTCGAGTAACCCAAGTCTGTCTGGCCGACCAGACCCATGAACCGCAGGCAAGCAACCGCCCCTGTAGGGCAGTCTCATGCAGTAAAACAATATTCATTTGCGGTACACAGAGTCTCGCCACAGAGAGGCGCAGGGAAAAGTGTGATGGTTTGGTTCCTGCATGAACGCCGTATTTGCTTCTCACAACCAAGTTAACCGAGGCACTATAGCAAGCTCAACATCACCCCGTTATAATGTTATGTGGTTATCGTTCAGCTATATAAATCGTTTCCTTTAGGCTTGTCACCCACTGTAGAGCCATCTATAGTGGAAAAAAAAAAAAAAAAAAAAAAAGGAGCAATAAACGTGACAGGAAGGACGAGACAAACAGGAAGAGGATGGCAGTCAGAAAAAAAAAGAGAAATTATTCATAATTCGTAGGAATGTGGAAGCATCTCCAGTATTTTCTCTTATTTTTACCTTCTCACCACAATTATAAGACGTTCCATCAATACCAGTAGGAATATTATCTCTAATGTTTTTTACTTTAATATTCCCAGATTCGTCAAGAGTTTGGTCGAGTCACTTCGTGCTGCACAAATGTAGATCTCATTTTTTTTTTTTTTAGTAGGAATTTCACATCTCCGAATACTCTTACTTTTTACATCTTAATTTCAGATGGATTTCTAAGCACTTATCTACGTACTGTGTTGTTTGCACTCAGTATCTTTCACAATCAGAAGGAATATTCTCACAACTTCTCCATTTCTGAGTGTTATTCATTTTTAATCCACTCAAACTATATAACAATGAACCGTTATCTGTCTGTATCAGGGTTTAACCAGTTACGCCTACTACACGCGTGGACATATTTAATTTCGAATTTCAGAATAATCTGTAACTTTCTCAGAACCAGTAGGAAATTAGTGGCGCCTCTCAAATTTATTAATAATTTCGACAAATCTATAAGCATTCTTCGCATTAATGTCTTCTCATATTCAGCAAGAAGCAGATTCGCGATATAATGCTTCGTGGTAGCAAAGAGTATTCTTCGTATTTCTCTATTTACCACTCTCAGACAGCCAGCAAGGGTTGCATAGACTCCTCGACTAATGTTTTTTCTACATATGTACTTCTAACTTTCTCAGACCCAACAAGTAGGCCTACTCTGTAAAGTCACGCACGAATTTTCAATCAAACCTAACCTATCTTAACCTAAGCTAACCTTTTCCCAGCCACCATGAATAGTTTTTAGCTCTGTGACTATTCACATGCATCCTCATTCTTCCCCCTGTCGGCCCCACTACTGCACTCCACGCCAACCTTTCAGCGAACTATCTATCATAATTTCCAGTCGGATCACCACCTGAGGCCTTGTGGTCCCGCCTTGATCTGGTCGGTGGCTATCTTTGGAGGAGGCTTTGGCACGTCTTGGACTTACACACACACACACACTCTCTCTCTCTCTCTCTCTCTCTCTCTCACACACATACACACACACACACACACACACACACACACACACAGAACTTAATACAGTATTAAGTCCAGGTATTAAGAGACTTCCTCCATCATGTCCATTTTCAACCATGAAGCTGCCTTTGTCTGAAATGAACCATTTATTATTATTATTATTATTATTATTATTATTATTATTATTATTATCATTATTATTATTGTTGTTGTTGTTGTCATTTTTGTTGTTACACACAATGAGAGAGAGAGAGAGAGAGAGAGAGAGAGAGAGAGAGAGAGAGAGAGAGTGAGAGAGAGAGAGAGAGTCACAACCACTAATTTGATGTATGCTCCCAGTGAAATCAGTTGAACCCCTTCAGTGTCTGAGCGCCTTATTTTATTCTTGCTTTCCCAGATGATTTTAGTCAGCTTAGGCGGGGCTATACATAGGATTCTTTTACCCCTTTTAGTCCGAGAGCGTCTATTATACTGTGTTCTTAATTTTCTGTGATAATTATATGAGTTTAAAGGAAGCCATCTTGTGGTGAAGCAGTGAATGAAGGCTTTACCTAATCTCTTATACTCAAAAGTGTGTCCCGCGATGAATAACATCACCTGTAGATAGAGATTTATATCGTACGTCATCGAATTTAAGGAATTATTTACATTCTTTTAGAATTTTTCTCTCATATCCGGATCATCGCACACACTGTAATGAAATTACTGGATCTTATAGGCATGGAAGGAAATATACTGTACAGTAGAATATCGAAGACAGTTCCAGAATAGAAAAGATGCATACACGAAGGACTGACAGTATCGGTTAACTCTTGCATTAGACTAAGGAGATGAAAGTGCAATGCGCCCGCCATAATCGGGATGGGATACAAGCAGACAATTCGAAAGAGTAATGATAACCGAGATAGCAATAGTGGAAAGAAAGAGATGATCCCTTGTGGTGTAAAACGAGACGTTGAAGGGAGTCGATAAGAGCAGGGGAACTGATGAGACGAAATATCTCACTTGGAATTACGATCCTTCAAATGTATGATCCCCAAGAGGTGTCTGGAAGCTTTACAATCATATGCCACCAATGAAGGTAGACGTGTCATCTACCTTTAAGTATAATGAACTATGGTTACCAACCCTTGGACCCTTACGATTCAAACTAGAGATAAGGTGAGACTGACTGTTACTCCTGGGTTTGACTTGCGTAAAATTTGTGGGGACAGATCCAGCAGCTGTCATAAGGGGGGGGGGGGCTCCAAAATATTTGTTCCTTTGTTTATCCACTGACTAAAATCATAAGCTTGGAATTTAGAAAAATAAATCTATATACAGGTATGCATTAGCCCGGTTTATATTAGATACATAAATCTACTAAGCTTTACACCAATACAATTAAATCCACACTATAAATAGCTTCACAATATATCCACACACAAAAATAATAAGCTTCTCAGGAAACAATTCTGTATGTTTACTGCACGAAAAAAATGACGGATATAATGGAGGGGTGCTGACTGCCTGAGCCCTTCCCCCTGAACATGTTACTGAACCATCAAAGAACGCAAATACACTACGAGTATATCAAAGGCCAGAGATCAGGCAGTTAACTCTGTGAATTTCGGATTATCCATTACACCCCTGTTAACATGAAATGATTCTACTCAGCTCAGAGAAACACGTCGCAGAAAGGAAGCTAAAAGCTGCCTCAGTCGCGCACGCGCACGCGCACATGTGTGTGTGTGTGTGTGTGTGTGTGTGTGTGTGTGTGTGTGTGTGTGTGTGTGTGTGTGTGTGTGTGTGTGTGTGTGTGTGTGTGTGTGTGTGTGTGTGTGTGTGTGTGTGTGTGTGTGTGTGTGTGTGTGTGTGTGTGTGTGTGTGTGTGTGTGTGTGTGTGTGTGTGTGTGTGTGTGTGTGTGTGTGTGTGTGTGTGTGTGTGTGTGTGTGTGTGTGTGTGTGTGTGAGAAACACTAGGCTTCTCGGATCTGACCTACCTGTATATTCATAAGCTAGACTGGCACATGTAGGGTGAAAGTATGCCCAAGAGTGCACAGTGACACTGGGCTGTATCTGATAAGATGCTGATATGATCCTTTTAAAAGTAGAGAGTTTAAAGTAGTCAACTTGCAGTTTCCTTTTTCAGCGCAAGAGCAGTGGTTTCCAGACACGCAACTGCCATGGTAACTGATGACGCCAAGGCGAACATTTAAACAAACTCGTAGACTGAACAACAGTGCCGGGATACTAGTGTTGTAACTGTGAGATCTCTCTCACAGAATTAGATTAATAAACTGATGAATGTGCAGTTAAACAGAGCATTTGCCACACTAATTAATGATACGAACCATCGAAGTCTCTCCTGCTTGTTGAAGTGAAAAATCTGAGAGGCGACACTGCTGAGCTCACGGCTATGAACAACGAGGTTACGCGACTGTCAGCGTGGCTGAAGGACACCTATAAAATAAATGAGCAGCAGCCAAGTTTCCTAATGTTACTTGATGCTAGAGAAAGACGTAGGAACCTTCAATGGGAGTATTAAAAGACGATGATGAATTGGGGGGGAACGACAGTGAAAGAGTAAAGAGGATCATCTAAGCGGTAGGCTACACGGGCGCCGCCGGTTGGCTCCCCTGGCAGGTAAAATGTTTGGGTCAACCTAACAACCGAAGGAAGAGAACTATCAACGTAACAGTGGACAACTAGGATACAAGAGACACTCAAGGTTATTGAGGCTGATCTACAATATGAAGGACCTGCACCCAACTCCTCAAAAAGAAATAGCCCGACAGAGAGAGGGAACAAGAGGAAGGGACAAAAATGCAGGCACAACCATCAGGTATGTCTGGAAAAAAATGTGTCCTACTCCAAGACAATGATGTAGTTGACAGGTATACTCAATCTTTTCTTAAAAGTTAAGATGAAGCAATAAAAATATGTTCTTGGAAGATTCCAGGCATAATTCCAGGCATAAGTCAAACTCCCAAACCCGACCATACTTGGTTTTATACTGAAACATGACTTGGTCTGCCTAATCGAGGTAAAACGTTTGGTTAATATCATAGTTCCTGGTTTTACTATTTATCACAACCTGTCAAGGCAGGGGGGCCACAGGTAGAGGGGTAATGCTATTACCGAAGAGCGCTGTCATAAATATGTGCCCCATGTTCATCTAAGTAAAGGTCAAATTTGGTTACAATTTTGTGTTTTCCAGATATCTACATAGGTGGTGTATATATATCCCTTGAAGACTCTTTTTTTTACCCCTTGCTGTTTGATGCTCTCAGCGCAAGAGTGAGTGAAAGAACGAGAAGTGATGATGGGGGACCTTAATGCTCAGGTTAGTCAACGATTAATCGTAAATCATGATGGAAATGGATACGAGTATGCCAGCATACAAGATCTGTGTGTTCATAAACACGGAAGAAAATTAAATGGTATTTGTACTAATAACTCATTTGTAATAGCAAACCATCTATACCGACGAGGGACGGCTCTAGAAGGAAGTCTGTCGTACAAGAAAAGAACGGACATCAGAGACAGGTTTATGCATCACTTAAAAGATGAATATTATTGATGCGACTGAAAGCTTAGAAGTGTGCCAGGATGCAAAAGGCTCAGATAATATGCGCCAGATTGTGTTATGTTCAACGTGAGCCGTAGAAATAACACACCTGAAATGCTATGAAAAGGGGCAAGTCATCCGGGTCAGTCACCCGTTAAGTCGCCTGAAGGTCAGCGGGTAAAGAAAACGCCTTCTCAATGTAGAGCTGGTATGAATTCTTCTGCCGTACAAGTGAACCAGCGTGTCCCGCCTGATGTTGGATGGGATCATGGGTGATGCTGAGCGTATATCTGTTTTGGTGGAAAAAGCATTTGATGTAGTAGATTTAGATGCCAGAAGATGTATTAGAAAGGAGAATGAAGGGGTTTCCGGGTGAGATGCTGCTCATTCCACAAGGAAACATTGTTTCAAATGTTCCGAAAGTAATCGGGAAAGCTATTAACTGGAGTGGGAATATTTCGGAAGCAAACTCCATGCAGCTAGATGAAGCTCAGTTTAAACCGCATTTTGAAAAGCTTTTAAATTCAAATACCAGTCCTAGAGAAATTGCTTATTGTACTGATACGGAAGGTATTGGCTGGTTCATTTACACCAGCAAAGCTGGATGATGAGGTGAAGAGTCTAAATACAAATCAGAGTTACTGTGGCACTTGACTATTTTTTTTTTTTTTTTGCTTGTTTCATGGTTTATGTTCTTTTTTACCTTGTTTATTGCGGTGTTTATGGGCTTCCACTATCCACCGTCTTGCGCATTCAAAAAAACAATGATTCTCTTGAAATCTGGTGATAGGATGGAATGTGGAAATTACAGAGAAGTAAGTGTAATGGATACTTTGGTCAAAAGTATATGAAACATTACCATAAAACAGGTTGCGATTGTGGTAAAACATTGATAAATGTCAAGCAAGAGGCCAGAAGGAAAGAGAGTGCATAAAACAAATAATGATACTGATTTTATTGACGTAATTAATTCTTTTTAAGAAACTGAAACTTTATGTTATTCATTAATTTTAGTAAAGCCTACAATAGGATCCCCCGTGACAAGGTGGTGGAATACATTGTCATTAGGGTGCACGATTTTTTTTTTTTTTTTTTTTCACTAAAGATGGCCTACAATCAAAGACAAAGGTCGTGTCGCTGTTTCGTCCGAAGATTTTAAGTGTAACACTTGAAACACTATGTCAGCTCTGTCGCAGTTACATATTCGTGGTTTGTTAGCCTGATTTCGTCATGCTTCATATTTGCTGCTGATGGCATGACGGTATAAATGAACGCAGGAAATTCCGAAGCCTTGACGTCGACTAGCGAGAATTACTGAGTCCGAAATTTGTATGAAATGAGCAATGCGATCGGTCAGACGATGATCACTGGACATTTCATCATACACGCCACAAAACGTCAAACAGACCTACTATTCCTTGGTATGGTGAGGTCAAACAATGTGCATCGTACAACATTATTAGGGGGATGATTGGCGGCATGATCTGCCTTTATTTTCGGGAAGCGAATGCTGAACAGACAGTTCAAACATTTGGCGTCAGCATAATCTAGAAGGCAGATTAGGCTAATTTGGAAGGAAGGCACAAAGGAGAACCGTCATTGTTCAGGTCGTCCTCTAGTTACCACACCACTACAGGACCAGGAAATAATCACAACAATGGGATCATCATCTAAAAGTAGTGCTTAATGGCGTAAGAAACGAACTGCACCCAGTATGAAACACATGAAATTGTGCTTAGGCTTCGGTCGTCTGGTTTGTGTGTTCAGACTCATCTATGGATTCAGTTCACCATCCATTCTATTTAAACAATCTCTTATCATAATAGAGGAACTCTGTCATGTTTAGAATACTTTAGTCAGTTATATATGCAGAAAGGAGCCTCTGTGGTACAGTGGTAGAGTGTGCGTTTCGTATACGGGTGAACCAGAGTTCGCGCCCCGCCAGGGTAATAAACTTTGGGAGTGTTCACCCGGCCACGTACTACATTGGCGGACACAAGGGGTGCTGTGGTTGAACCAGTGTCGCTTACTATAAAGTATGCTTGCACCCAGTCGGCTTGCGCGGGCCGATTACACTTGGTTCACAGACTACACACACATCCACAGCCACTCCAACACTACATTTACACTTACAAGCACTTCTCACCCTACATACAATCTCTACTAGACAGCCTAAGCCACTTGGTAGAGATACATTGGCTGTATCGTCCCGACTTCGGTCGTGATAGGCCGGTCCTGCAGTGGATACTCAAACGGCTGATGTTGATGATGATATATATATATATATATATATATATATATATATATATATATATATATATATATAACTTAAATAACATCTCAGTTCATAATTATCAACTTGATTAGCTTATTTACAGATTCATAAAGACTGAGTGCTGACTTCTGGACACCTATTTAGCTAATTGGATTACCACTTTGCTGATGTGATAGTAAAAATGAAAAGACGTGAAATGCTTCACATATATGAAATAAAATTATCAATCAGAAAGGCAAAATATATTTAATTAGTTTAGTTTAGTCACCAAAAATATACTGACATATACAGGCTGGTCACCTGGAACAGATGGCAACTCATATCAATGCCGCCCGTATGGCATGAAGCAGATCGCACCATAACTTTAGTCTTTAAGCATAAGCTTTCAACAAATTTCAGGACACAGTATTTGTCTTTGAACAGAAATACCATTGATGTTTTACGGTGTGCCATGATATCTGTGTCCTTTGCAGGTCATTAGCGGGCGCTTGCTGTTTGTTATCTGTCAAACAGCAAGAATATTGAAGGAAACTGTCCCAGTAGACGGGTTTCTAGGGCGTTTACTTACAATAATGTTTGTGGACGATACGGTTATTCTGGCTGCATCACGTGAAGCATGCAAAAGAAACCTGTCCGTCGTCATGAACTACTGCAGAACGTAAAAAAGTCTGTAAATAATAGAAGTGAGGATTATGAAGATCTATGAACTGTCCAAGGGTGTACTGTATGTTACTGCGCTTAGTGCTTGTATCTGGGTGCGTGGTTGAAGGACTACGGCAGGACCCAGACCCACTCAGCCCTCATGTTGCATCAACCACATAATCAATCAGAAAACAGCAAAACAAATTTGCCATAATTTATGCCACAGATACAAAGATGCCATACCATGACAGACTAAAGGTATTTGAAGCAGCGGTGACATCATCACTGGTTTATAGATCAGAAACGTGACTAACAGCTATTCTCTATGGAGTGGTCAAAGTAAATAATCAATTTGTCTTCTTGGTGTAAGATCAAACACTAATATCAGTTTGTGTTTTGCAGAAGCTGAAATTGAACCAGCAAAATTCATGGTAGATAAGAAGAAAAGTTTTTTCTATTCAAATTCCAAAATCGGAATAAGGAAGACCCATACCAAATAGTAATTAAAACCAGTTCGCCATGCTTTAGATTTACACAAAACGCTTAACAGTTTGACATGAATGCTGATCCTTTAGTACCTATTACAGCCCTGATTACGAACTTACCGAATTATGCACGAAATATGTTACATACAGATCAAAACCTAATACAAGCCTCACAATACACAGCATTTATAAGGAGATACAGTAGTTTATACCCCAGACTATCCTCGGGTAGCGTTTACTCGACTGAGACTCATGTCACATAATCTGTGGACAGAGTCTGGTATGTGGAGTTGAACACCACCTGAACAACGATTATGTCAGTGTGAGAGTAACAATGTGCAAGATGAACAATATGTAATAGTAAACTGTTCACTGTCAATTCAGTGTTGTCAGAAGTACCCTACACTTATGTTCAGTACTCTGGATTCGGTTTAAAACAACGAAAGCCAAGACATTGCCATTATATGCAAATATGTTTATGACGTATTTCATGTCTATAGATAACTATGAGGCGGGATTGTAGGTTTATATATATTTTTTCTTGAATGGACACGATGAATGGATTTTTAGTTAAAACATTTTCCATATACACGGACAAATTAGTATGTATTCTCTGCTTAATCGTATTTTATGTTGTACTCTTTTCCAATAAACTGAACTGAACGGAACGGAACGGAACTGTGTGTGTGTGTGTGTGTGTGTGTGTGTGTGTGTGTGTGTGTGTGTGTGTGTGTGTGTGTGTGTGTGTGTGTGTGTGTGTGTGTGTGTGTGTGTGTGTGTGTGAACTTCGGGTTTATATCTGAATTTGGAAGCTTCCACTTGAGAGAGAGAGAAAGAGAGAGAGAGAGAGAGAGAGAGAGAGAGAGAGAGAGAGAGAGAGAGAGAGTCAAAATGAAACCCGGTCTCTTCTTTCCTCTTCCCAACCCTCTCTCTCTCACTCTCTCCCTCTCTCTCTCTCTCTCTCTCTCTCTCTGCCAGCCTTTGACTATTATCTTGATGGCATAATAAAGTTATCAACGTAAACGAATGGCCCATGTCCTCTGTTGTCTGGGTAGAGCGATCTCTCTCTCTCTCTCTCTCTCTCTCTCTCTCTCTGTTGTTTGTTCTCATTTTACTAAATATGATAAAGTGTATCTGCTCAAAGTATGCTTGTTAAAGGAAGTGTAGTATTTGTTTAGCTCCTGTAAGTCCATTATTGCCTCCGCACATGCAGTAGCGTGGCAGATGTGTTGTGTTGCTCGACGTGTGTGTGTGTGTGTGTGTGTGTGTGTGTGTGTGTGTAAACATTATCAGTTGGACAGTTTTTATCCAATTAACGGCTAATTAGGGGGAAGGGCTAATGATTATCCAAGGGGTTGACCGAGAGGTTTTAAGGAAAATGTGAAAGGGCAAGATCAACTCAAGGTGCTTTATTCTGAATTAAGGAAAATTAATGCCGTGATTGATGGTCCAGTATTATCTAAATTATTTAATTCTGAAATCAATCGGTTAATGGTCAACGTCACCAGGGAAGATCATGTGTTTGACCTCGGTAACATTTTTTTTTTTTTTTTTCTTTAACTTTATGGAAGGATTTGTGGATCGCCAGAAATGAAGTTTTTGATTTCGAGAACATTGGGTCAAAGGTTTACGTCACAAGGCTAGATTAACTCAAACAATATTGATTCGATTTGTACCACAATTTGTAGAATTGAGAGCAAGGCACGGATGGAAAAATTAGATGTTAAGAACAACCGGTCGAAGGCGAAGAAGTAGAGGTTAATATATGTGTACGTTTCTTATCATCACCAACACCACCACTGTCATCGTCATCATCTCATCATCATTAACATTTTTTAATCACCTTCCGCACCTTATTATCGTTACAATCCCATTTAGTCCAAGGCTTTAGTTTTCGTTCTATTCATGGTACCACCTGACGAATTGATGGGCCTCAGGGAGATCGGTTGTAGTTGAGGAATTTAATACAGATAATCTCTACATTTTTAACATTGCAAGATTAATCCAGAGTTAAGAAAATCGTTAAGAGGAAGTAAAAATAAGATTAGAGTCATTGTGGAGAACAGGTTTAACATTGTGAGAGAGAGAGAGAGAGAGAGAGAGAGAGAGAGCGAGAGAGAGTAATGTATGTACGTCAACCAGTTGTCTCATTGTCAAACATCTAGCTTTGCCCTGTGAATTAGATCTTTAATTGATTGTACTCAAAACTGAATCCCTTCATCCTTAACTTACCCTGAATCCTCCCTCAAAATTAAGTCGAAAGCAGATCTGAACTGTTAAAGTTCACGTTGCCCTATGAACTTGATCTTTGACCTTCCTCTGTGACAGAGACATCCGATTTTCTTTCAAACTTGAATTCTTTTATTTTCGCCTTAACCCGAATCCTTCCACAAAGATTGATCTAAGCAGGAAATGATACTGTTTAAAATGACTTTGCCGTGTGACGTAAGGTATAATTTGTTGTTCTTAGAAACTACAGGTCACATCCCAGCCATTCTGACAACCTTTCCACTATGATTCAAATCAAATCAGGATTTATTTTTTTTTAACACAGATACAGGGATCGAAGTTTGATTTTTCAACTACTATAAAAACTGATGCAGTTCGTTCTTGCCTTAACCTCAACCCGTGCAATGAATTTGATTTAAACCAAGGCATCCCATCGACGTATGGGTACGTCGCAATGTTTTGTCACAGCTAGTCCCATCGACATACTGAGATGTCGCGCAATTGCAAGGTTCATAATTTGCACAATTTTCAATTTTTGCGTGTGATTTTTGGTACATATACACGGGACACCTCCCTCTATTCCTCTACAAGATGCCAGGCAGGGACAATGCCTTACACCGCATAATCTCCCCCCTCCTGCATGCCATTGTCTCAGCAATTCACCTGTTACCAGTGACCTGGCCAATAAAGACATTCAGGGCCAGAGTGATTCCCCAATCGATGACAATGTGGAGGACAAGTTTACATAGCATTAGAGGAAGAAACAGTCAGAAATAATGATCAGGTAATGTCGCCAAAAAAGGTCAGGTATGTTGATGAGTTAGTGAGTGAAACAATGCTTATAATCCCTATATTACTGTTTGAAAACCAATATACTCTCATACTACATATAAATTCGTACCAAATAAATGAATAAATATCGGTTATGAGTGGTGTGGAATAGTTACCCTCCCATAGAACTCGTTTTCTTTTGAGCCAGCCTGATAGAAAACCCGGTAAGGTAAGGAGGTACTGCTACCTGTATCGAGTATTTTAAACCTCAGGTGAGCGATTTCTCTATGAATTTTTGATGTTTCTCACCAAAAGCGGAGGTTTTAGCCAAAAAAAAAAAAAAGCATTCCAAAATACAGTAGCTCAGGATTGGAGGGTATCGGAAGTGCGAAATCGGTCGGGACGTGACGGGTTAAATTACCTAAAAATTGTGCAAGTTGATTTTACTAAGTCAAACTTTGACCTTGCCCTGCGACCATGACGTTTGTTTCATCTCCCTAAAAAATAATCAGTCAGTCTCTCGGCTAAGCCGTAACACTTCCACCAATTCTGGTTACGATGTGGTAGAAAACTTTTTGAGCTATTTTATTCACACACACACACACACACACACACACACACACACACACACACACACACTCGCTGGTGCAGTGGTAACGTTCTCGCTTGCCAACTGGTGGACGGGAGTTCGTGCCTCGCTCAGATTGCGAAAATTTTCACTGATGAAGTGGGTGGTTGCTGTCCCCCTTCAGCAAGGGGATGGGTGTGTGTGTGTGTGTGAAGGTCACAGCCTTGCCCTTAGATCGGACTATATGAGCTCTCAGCTTCCTTCCGGGAGGGTAAAAAGCTGACGATCACGACCATCAAGTGATAATGACCGACCCGGTGAATTACACAACCACAGACAGATGAACCATTAGAGGGAAAAGCACAAATGCATACAAACTGATGGGTACAGGTATAGAGGTATACAAAGCATACACAAGCATACGTATAGTTCACACAAACCTACACCCTCATTCCTACACAGAGATAAATATACAGATACAAACACATTCACGATAATAGGTACTGAATGTAGATCCATGCAGTTAGTATCCCCCCCCCTCTCTCTCTCTCTCTCTCTCTCTCTCTCCTGCAGCTAAGCGTGGAGAGGGCAATTCAACTAGTTTAATTGGGCAATTTCATGGGCAGACTGACCTGGTGATCAGCTGACACGTTTCTGTCGCTGGCTCATTAGTTGTCAGGAGACGTCAGATGATAATACCCTCTGCTGTGTGTGTGTGTGTGTGTGTGTGTGTGTGTGTGTGTGTGTGTGTGTGTGTGTGTGTGTGTGTGTGTGTGTGTGTGTGTGAGCACCAGTGTGTATGCGCCTGTGATTGTATGTGTCCGTGCGTATGAACGTGTGTGACTGAGTGTCTGCGTGTGTTTGTGTGTGTGTGTGCTTGTGTCTGTTTGTGTCTGTTTGTTTGTTTATGCATGTTTGAGTGTGTGCGTGTGTTTGTTTTTTCTGCGTTTTTGTGCTTCTTTGTGTGTTTGTACTTTTATCTCGGTTTGTGCTTACTGTATGTGTTTGTGTGTTTGTGGGTGTTAGTGTATGCGTTTATGTGTTTGCGTGTTTGTATGTGTATGAAAGCTTGTCTGTATGCTTGTGTTTGTGTTTGTCTGTCTTTGTGTGCGTGTGTGTGTATTTGTGTTCATGTGGTAGTGTTTGTGTTTGTGTCTGTGAGTGTGTTTGTGTGTGTTTCTGTGTTTGTACATGTGTTTTTATACGTTTTGTGTGTGTGTGTGTGTGTGTGTGTGTGTGTGTGTGTGCGTTTTTGTGCTTGTGTGTGTGCTTGTGTGTGTACATTTGTGTGCTTGTGTGTGTTTCTGTGTTTCTACGTGTGTTTTTATACGTTTGTGTGTGTGTGTGTGTGTGTGTGTGTGTGTGTGTTTTTGTGTGCTTGTGTGTGTGTTTGTGTGTGTACGTTTGTGTGCTCGTGTGTGTGTTTGTGTGTGTGTGTATGTCTGTGTGTGTGAGTGAACATGAGCATAAGTGTCTACGTGTGTTTGCGTGCGTTTGTGTGTGTGCTTGTGTCTGTGCGTGTTAGTGTGTGCATGTGTGTGTTTTTGTTTGTGTATTTGTGCATATTTGTGTGTGCGTGTGTTTTTATGTGTGCGTGTGCTTGTGTTTTCTGTGATTTTGTGTTTGTTTTTGTATTTCGTTGTGTTTTTGTGTTTACGTGTGTGTTTGTGCGTGTTTCTCTGTTTGTGTTTGGTTGCTCTTATGTGTGTTGGTGTGTTTTGTAGGTGTTTGTATATGCGTTTAAGTGTGTATGAGCGTTTGTGTGTGTATTTGTGTTTGTGTTTATGTGTGTCTGTGTGTGCGTTTATGTTCGTGTGCTTCTGTGCATTTGTGTTTGTGTGTCTTTGTGTTCTTGTATATTGTATTCATTTGTGCGTGTTTGCGTTTGTTTTTGTGTATTTGTGTTTGTGTGTGTGTGTGTGTGTGTGTGTTTGTGCTTGAATGGTCGTGTGTGTTTGCGTGTGTATGTTTATCATGCGCGTGCGTGTGTGTGCTTCTGTATGCGTGTCTGTGTGTGCATGTGACTATGTGTGTGTGTGTGTGTGTGTGTGTGTGTGTGTGTGTCCTTGCGTGAGTGTACTTGTTTGTGTGTGCGTGTAAGTCTGTGCGTGCATTCGTGCTTTTGTATGTGTGCGTCTCTGTGCGTGTGTGTATGTATGAGTGTGTGCGTGTGTGTGTGAGTAAGCGTTCGTGTTTGCGCGCGGCTGTCTGTGTACCGTCCATGTTTTTCAGCGCCAGTGTGTGGGCCTGCGTGTATGCGAGTGTTTGTTTGCGGGTGTTTTTGTGCGAGTGTTTGTGTGCACGTGACTGTGTGCATGACTGTGTGCGCTTATTTGTGTGTACTTGTTTTTATGCGTGTTTGCGCGTACATTTTTTGCGTGTGTTTTTGTGGTTTGGTGTTTGTGTGCGTGTGTGCATGTTTGCTTATGTTTGAGTATATGTGAACATTGTGTGTGTGTGTGTGTGTGTGTGTGTGTGTGTGTGTGTGTGTGTGTGTGTGTGTGTGTGTGTAAAGTTGCAAGCCATCTTGTAGTGGTCTCGGCTTGACGACTGGGTGAGTTGGTGCATGAGTGGGTGGGTGGACATGTGGGGTGGGTGGAGTGGGTGGGTGAGCAGCGTAGCTAGATGGGCGGGATGGGGTGATCTGATGGGTTGGATACTTGGGTGGAAGTGTGGTCTTTGTGGATGAGAGGGTGAGCTTCCTGCGTGGATGAGTGGGTGTGATGGTTGGTGGGTGAATTTTTTGAAAGAAGGAAAATAGGCCAACTGGGGAAAAGTTCTACGAAATAAGTAGGTCCATGGATGGAATAGGTCCATGTGAGAATGTAGGTCCATGGGGAATACGTTCTTGGGGGAAGTGGGCCCAAGTGGAAAAGCCGGTCAAGTGAGTACAAGAAATTTCCATGCAGAAAGTAGGTCCATATGAGAATCAAGTCCATGTGGGGATCTGGTGTGTTTCCATGGATAGATAATAACTGTATTTGGGAATATCGGTCCATGCAGGGAAAATTGGTCCGTGGAGGAATTAGTTTCATGGAGAAATTAGGTCCATGAGAAAAAGCTTCGTAGAGGAAAGTGCTTCGTGGGGAAAATGAGTACATGAGGTGAAAAGAGGCCACTGGAGAACAGGTCCACGGGAGGCAAAAGGTACATGAGGAAAAACGGTCTATAAGGAAGAAATGGGCCATTGAGGAAACTATATCCATTGGTTAAATAAGTCACAAGGAGAAAGTGGTCTGTGGAAGAATGTGGTCTGTGAGAGAGAGGTCCGTGGAAGAAAATGGGTCAATGGGATGAAATGGGTTTATGGGGAAAAATAGGAGTTTGGAGAGATGATCGCGAGGGGGTGTAGCTGGGGATGGGTAAATGTGCTAGAATTTCCGTCATACAGATGCAGCCATTGCCTATTACTAAATAAAACATATTCACCGATTATGTTCCCATCATGTAGGTTCTTCCAATGATATATACAAACTCTTGCATACTTAAACATAACAACTAGTGTAGAATTTCCTCCATTTTTATATACAACTCTTTCTACAGACATCCTTCCCATTCGTACTTCGCCCTCATGGGGAAGGTTTAATTCTGGGCCTCACACATCCTCTGACTCCACAATATAGTAGATCCACATCCACATGCATCATTCATCCTACAGATTCCCCTTTCATTTTCTCCACCTAGTCAGAATGGAGAAAGATAAATATTTGTTGTCACTGTCCTTTCAAACAGAAGGTCCTGTCCTGTACTGAATCTAACAGGGTCTAATGAAGATACAGGTACAGAATGAAGCTAAAGATGCAGGAATATGTTCTGTCGAGAGAAGACCTAACAGTAAACAATTAAAAAGTATTCCCACTGACTTTTTCTCCACATTTGAAATAGCAATGATACTGTATACCGTAACTGTAGTTTTTCATCTATCAATAGTCAAACGGCTTAATCCCGGAGAGAATGGTCACAATTAAACTACATCCATAACCACGTCCTCCTTCATCATCCGGCCCTCCCTCCACCTAACACCACCCTCATATATACTCGTCATCATCACATCTCTCAACCTCTCCCTTAGCCTCTTCCTCCACCTTTCCTCCTCCAGCTCACTTTCATTTACTCTCTTAGTCAGTCTTCCATTCTCTCCACAAGAACAAACCATCTCAAGGCACCCTCGATTGAAAAAGTATCGACACCCTGGGGTCAGATAACTTAATATGTGAAATGCTACGTCTCGGGTTCCATCGGTGGTGTTGGCTTGCCTGTTTAGTTCACAAAAATGGCTGAGTTGCCATGTAATACAATGTTACTATGACGGATCCAGCTATATATCTGTAAAATGTAAGATAATAACACAAATGAAGGATACAAAGCAACATAACCGTGTCATTTCCCGTAAATCATAGACCAAGTATCATAATGTCCCACACTGAAACGGTGCCGATACTTTTTCAATCGAGAATTCTTCTGACACTATCCAGCACAATCATAACAACTCTTTCAGGCTAATACAGACTTGTTTCAACAGAGAGAGAAAACTGGTGAGCAATATTCTTGCTTACCTTTGTGTATCCTATCAAAATGAGACAGCTGTTTATGCACTATATCAGACAGAATATCCACACTACTCGTGCATCCTTCCCCTCTCGAAGCTAGAAGGCGACTGACGTGATTTGGAATTTTGGAGCTTCTATGGTTTACTGAGCCCCAGTATTGCTCCTTTATTCACGTTTGTCTGTACACTTAACTTGGCCTAAAATTTACTTCTCTCGCCTCTGCTGCTGAGCTTAACAGTAGAACAGAATATGGTGCTATGTATATAATACTTTATTCTTGATGCTTCCACATGATTTTTCTCAGTTTATTATAGGCTTCTCTTAACGGAAAATTTAACTAACCCATCAGTTCAAAATAGCCCTCCTAAAAAAAAAAAAAAAAAAAAAAAATCATCCAGAGGTAGCAAGACCAATTTACTGGTGCCATAGGACTGAGGGGATAATAGAATTCAAGTCCGTTAGATCCTGTAGTTACTCTAAAGCTGATTAAAACAGTCTGGTCATAGCTAATTACTACTACTGCTACTACTTTTACTACTATAACTATCAACAATAATTGAAATCATCATCATCATCATCATCATCATTAACAGAAATTATTATAACTGGTAATTTTACTCATATTGTTTCAGTATTTCTCATTACGGAATTGTTTTCGTAACGTGAACAAATGCATGTGGCGGTAGCACAAATAAAAAAAGCACATAATTAGATACTGGACCATCATACCCCCTGTACTGTATATGCCTTGGCGTAAGTCGACGGGAATAAAGCTCGCGTCCGATAAATGCTAGTGAAACAGGCAAACAGGGCCGCTCCTAGTGTTGATGCTATTCCCGCATAAAAGATAAACAGATAAGTAAATATACAAAAATAAAAGAAATAAAAAGGCAAAGAGGCAAAGTATAGCTCTGCCAGATGTAGCACCCGTGTCGTGCTATATGGAAAAGGGAAACTAAATCGTTGCCTTCAGACCATGTATTTCTTCCACAGCTTTACAGAACCATCTAGCAGCAGCATGCTAAAAGCAGAAACCACAGTCATTGTAACGGTGGATGAGACTGCAATTACCACTGTTTATCAGTCTGTTGGCGAGTCCACTTCATTCTTGTTACCTGCATACAGTTTTATGCAGCTTGGGGGAGACGTCGGAGTAGTCAATCAAGCCTCCATAATCGATTTACCTACTGCAGCGCTTTCAAAAGCCGGATGTCATCTGGAGGTAATAAAAGAGAGAGAGAGAGAGAGAGAGAGAGAGAGAAGAGCACACGTTATTGAGTGATAAGGAGGTATTGAGGGAAAAAGAGAGAAGAAAAAGAAAACACGTTATCGGGTGGAAGAGGAAAAGGGGTATAATTTCCGCCGCCTTCACCATTTTCAGGAAGTCTCAAGTTAGGGGAACAACATCGTCTGGCGGCATCACGAATAAATAAAAGAATCCATCATGGTACTGAGTGAAGGGCTAAAGTAATGCCAGACCCACATCTGATCGAGTACCCCCGTCACGCTTTATGGAAAACGGAAATTAAATTGAGGCTGGGAGGGGGAACTATTCGACTGATATGAAATTCTTGAGAGTGTTGAGGGGTGGCCCTTAGTATGCCGCACCTTCATCAACACAAACTTGGGGCGAACCTTTATTGTGTGCCGGTGTGAGTGAGAGGTGGGGGAGGGTTGGGAGAAAGATAGAGGAGGGAGGTTAAAGGAGGAAGGCCTGAGATGAGGAATGGTTTAGGAGGGAGAGATGGAGTCTAAGTTAAAAAGAAATACAAAATAAACAGCAACAGGGAGAAGACGGCCAAAGGTGTGGAGTGGTAGAGAGTAAAGAAAGGAGTATAAAGAATAAAGAAATTTAAAAAGGAAAAAAAAAACAATACTAGACTTATTAGTGTTTTCGAGACTGTTAAATAAAGTAAAGGAGTATTAGTGCACTGTGATCCCCGTGGACTTGTTCCCCTCTTGTAAGGTCCATGCCTCGCTTCCATACGTCAGGGTAGGGATCACAATACCATCATGCAGTGACTTCTTAACTTCCATACTCACCTCCATATTTCTCATCACTGCTCTCAGTGTACCAACAACCTTCCTTCCCTGCTGTACCCTTTCACGCACTTCATCCCCCAAAGTTCCATCCTTACTCATCACACCACCCAAGTACTTGAATGCACTCACATTCTCCATATCCTCACCATCCAACCTCACTGCACACTCTGTGACTTCATTCCTCTCAAACACCTTAACTTTACTTTTGTTTACATTAACTTTCAGATTCCTCCTCCTACACACTGTCCCAGATTCATTCACCAAACCTTGCAACTCCCATTCATCTTCACTCAACAGCACTGTATCATCAGCAAACAGCAACACCGGAAGCTTCCAAATCTCACCCTCATTCATTAGAGCCACCCCCACATCCACTGACCTACCCTGCACCTCCTTTACAACCCCATCCATGTATATATTAAACAGCCATGGAGACATCACACAACCCTGTTTCAGTCCCACCTTGAGATCAAAGAACTCACTCAGCTCACCATCCATTCGCACCGTAGCCCTAGCTCCCTCGTACATACTCTTCACAGCACTCAACAATTTCCCCTCCACTCCATATATTCTTAATACCTTCCACATACCTTGCCTATCTATTCTGTCATAAGTTTTCTCCAAGTCCATGAAGGCAGCATACACTTTCCTTCCCTTCTCTAGATACTTCTCCACTAAACATCTTAGGACAAATATCTGATCTACACATCCTTTTCCCTTCCTAAATCCCCCTTGTTCTTCTCCAACTAGCTCCTCTGTCATATGCCTAACCCTATCAATGAGTATTCTACCATATATATGAAGGACTGACTAAGAGGGTGTATGTGGGTGAGGTGGGAGGAGGGAGAGGGAGAGGTAGACCGAGGATGAGGTGGAGGGATGGAGTTGAGAGGTATATGAGGGAGGGGGGGGGTGAGTTGGGGGGAGGGTAGTCAAATGGTGGGTGACAGAGTAACTTGGAGGCGTTTTGTCTGCGGCCACCCTTTTCGGGATTAGGGCGTCGGGCTATAGACAGAATAGAGATAGATAGATCCCCGTGGAAATGAAACTTGGACATTTTTCGAAAGATAAATGCTAGAGTGAGAGGAGTGGAAAAAATTCATTTGAGAGGAGCATGTTGACCTACGTGAATTGTTTCAAGTCTATTACTGTAAGCATAATTGATTGATGTTCTGTGAAGTGTTTCTATACTGCCATAGCTTCACATTCTTTGAACAGCTTGTTTACTTTGATTAACCTTTTTCTTAGTCTGAGCTGATTATACAGACTCTGCTCTTTTAGATGTCCTCCGTACATCGATCCATCTTGAGACTCTGCCGCTGAAACCATACACAGTTTCTGATGAATTCATATATGGGAAACAGTATCAAACGCCTTTGAAATGTCGAGACAGACAACTTCCATACGTTAAATAAAGTCGTCGATATTCAATATAACACCGAAAATTTCCAAATTAAATCTTTGGACAAAAACGATTTTCCTACATTCATGTTCTGAATTTTTTACTTGACTTTTTTCTGAGTGGCTGATAAACGAGTTATGGTAACAGTTTCGATCAACTTGCGGACTAATAATATCAGGCTAATTATATGGTATTGGCTGACTGTGATTTGATACTTTACGTTTGCTTGCCTTCATTCGTGGCGTCTCTTGCTTCTTTTTTTATTCATTATCCTGTACGAAAAAGTTTGGTTAAAGACTTTGATATTTTGCACTTTACTCCCATTATTGAGCGAGAAAATAATGTGGCCAAAGTTTATTTATTTATTTATTTTTTTACTTAAGTTTGATGACTGGGTGCCACATAACTATCTCTTGGTAATCGTAATATCGGTAATTATGTTAACCTTTTCTAGATAAACTTGTACTGTATATATAGATGAAATAAAGCGTTAAGAATTATAACTATGTCTACTCCATCCTCAGCGTAATATCCATTCTATATGATAAGTTGGAAAGGGAAGGGGGAGGCAGGGAGGATGGAGGAGACGCGGGAGGAGGGTATGGAGAGATGTCGGCAGGGGGAGAGATGGGAGTGGAGTGGGATAAGTGAAGAGAGGAGAAGGGGAAGATTTAAGATTAATGGCCATCTGTTATCCAGGTCGCTTATTTTTAACTGATGGCTTAATAGGGAAAAGGAGAAAACCAGCTTTGTCCATGAATCTGATCGGCCTGATAACTAAATTTAGATTCTTCCAATTACGAGCTGGATGTACTAACCAAAGCACCACCGACTCTACCTGAAGGTGGGAGAGGAAAGAGGGGAAAGAAAGACGGCGATGGGAACGGAAGGAAAAAAAAAGTAGGAGGAGAATGACTGGGAATAGGGAGGACGGTGGAAGGAGTGATAAAGAGGAAGGGGAAAGGGAGGGAAGGGAGAGAAACAAAGGATGGGAAGCGGGGATGTGGGAGGTTTTGGAGGCTGAGAGAGTGCGAAGGATTGGGAATGGAAAGGAGGGAGAGAGACAGGAGAGGAAAAGAGAAAAAATAGAAAGATAGAGAAGAAGTGGAGAGGGAGCGGGGATTTTGTCAATGGGGAGAAAGAAATAGAGAAAAGAAAAATAGTGGAAAAGGACACTGGAGAGGGGGGAAGGAAGGGGAGGAAGGAGAAAAACGGAGGGATGTGATGGGGATTGAGGATGGGGGGAGGATGGAGATGGAAGCAGTGAGGGGTAAAATAGAGAGGGGGTGTGAGGAAGGGGGGGGTAAAGGAGATTTGAGGAAAGGAGAAAAAGGGTAGAGATAGCCTTTGGTGGGACGAGGAGGAAAAAAGAGGATGGGGTTGGCGTTGGGGGCTGGGAAAGAACTATGGGCGGGGAAGGAGGGAGAGGAAGGAGGAAACTGGGAGAATGAAGAGGGACTGTGGTTGTGAAAAGACTGAGGAAAGGGGGAAATGGAAGGGGAACTGGAGGTTAAAGAGGAGAAAGTGTGTCGAGGTGAGAGGGATTGGGGATGGGACTGGAGTGAAGGAAAGGGGAAGGGTGGTGAGAAGTGGGGAAATATTAGGAAAGGTTGGTGAGGAGAGGAGGTAAGGTGGGCAGGAGACAGGAAAAAGACGGGGAAACAGAGAGGAAGGAGGGAAAACGGGGTATTTGTAGAAGGAAAGGGAATGGAGAGAGATGGGAGTGGAGGGTGAGAGCACGAAGAAGGGAGACGAGGGAGCAGGAAGGGAGGAAAGGGAGATACAGGAGCTGGAAGAATGAAATTATATAGGAAGAGGAAAGGATGGGGTGGAAGGAAGTACAGGAATATGTGAAGGAGGGAGAAAAAGCTGGAGAGAGAAGAGAAGAGTAGGAGAAGAAGGGATAGGAAAGGCAAGGACCTGAGGGATAGGAAAGCAAATAGAAAAAATGGATGAAAGAAGAGAGGGACGCTAGGGAGAAGGAATAGGAATGGGAAGGGAGAAGGGAGGGGATGTGGGAAAAGAAATAAAGGATTGGGCAAGACGACGGGGAGGGAGAGGATAGGGAGAAGGGGGAAAGGAGAGAGGGGGAAGTAGGCAGTGAGAAGAGTATATAAGAATACATGGCAAGTAGGAATAACAGCAGGTCTGTTGTTCTAGAAGTAAGTTATTTGTTGAGGAAAAACCGATTTGTCTTATAGTCTAACCAAAGTATGGGAGAAAAAGAAAGAGTAGAGAAGGAAGGATGCAAAGTGATAAAGGGAGAAGGACAGCAGGAAGAGAAGGTCAGGGAGAGGAGAGGAAAGGGACGGGAGGGAGGAGAGCGGGAACTGAGAAGGGAGGATGAAGTAAGAAGAAATCGAGGCTGTCATATACTCTCACTGATGTACTGTGTTCTAAATGTATTCCATGCTTCTTCGCCCAACTTTAGGCATATTTATTTTGGGGATAATATCTAAAGTGCCCCGGAGGCATGGTTGACGTAGGACTGAGATGTATATTAATATTATGTAGATGACACTCAAACAAGTGCCACTTAGGTGTAAGAGTATTTTATAAGAAAAGTTCCATGACAACGGTATAACTAGTATTTCACTAAGCAATGCAAAATATTGAGCTACTAAGTAAATGTACAGACGTGGTTACATATCATCGTATTGTATCATCCCTGCCTTTCCGACATACCACATCCACCTACCCTGGGGGTAGGGGGGGTTTTCAAGAATACTCCCTCAGTATCCCTGCTTGTCGTACGAGGCGACTAAAAGGGTTGGTGGTGGGTTAGTGCCCCACCCCGTAAAAAGAACTAACTAAAAAAGCAAATAATGCGCCTCGGAGTGCCCCACCCCGTAAAAAGAACTAACTAAAAAAGCAAATAAAGCGCCTCGGACCCGGACGGACCATACGTTGACGACTAAGGAACGGACAAAGGACATTCTTAGGGTGGGAACGTGGAATGTGAGAGGAGTGAATGATGAAGTGAAAGAGAGAGAGATTGTTCAGGTGCTTGAGGATGCAAAAGTGGATATATGTGGATTGACTGAAACTAAATGGAAAGGTGAAAGGGTGAGAGAATGGGAATATGGTTTAGGTATATGTGCGAGAGTCATTGAAACTGAGAGGGCAAGAGAGGGAGTATGTCTGATGATAAGCAAGAAGTGGAAGGAGAATATAAGAGAGTATGGAACAGTGGGTGCAAGGATTGTGTGGGTGAGGATGAAAGTAGGTATACAAGCGTGGGCGATTGTATGTGTGTATGCCCCGACAGAGGATCGAGTGGCAAGAGTGAAAGATGAGTTTTGGGCGAGTGTAGAAGCGTGTATGGACAAGTTTGAGAGGAGCGAGAGAGTGCTGTTGATTGGAGACATGAATGGCAAAGTTGGGAATGTACGAGTGGATGGAGTGGTTGGTCAGTGGGGTGTGCCAGCTGACATAGATGGGAATGGAAGTGCTTTGGTGGACATCTGTACTGGAAAGGGGTTGGCAATAGCCAATACCTACTTTCGGCATAAGATGATCCACCGGTACACATGGAGAGTAATGAGGAGGATGGATGGTGAACTTGTTGAACGAAAGGCAATGATAGACTACGTGTGTGTGGATGAGCGAATGAGAAGACAAGTGTTGGATGCAAGAGTGTGGAGAGGGTGGGGGAATGGAGTCTCGGACCATCACTTAGTGATGGCCAAGGTAGAGCTGCAAAGAAAGTGGTTGAGGAGACGAAGGGGAAGACAGGAGGAAGCAACTCCTGTGAGAAGAGTGGAGAAATTGCAAGATAGTGAGAAAATGACAGAGTATAAGAGCATAGTGGAAGAAAGACTGGGAAGGTATGAGCTAGAGCAGATGGAAGGGGTGGAAGACGTATGTAAGATATTCACGGAAGAGATAGGAGCAGCGTGTGAGGCGGTTTGTGGAGTGAGGAGGAGATGCAAGGGTGTGCAAGGGACCGCATGGTGGAATGATGAGGTGAAACGAGCTGTGGAACAAAAGAAGAAGGCTTATAGTGAATGGTTAGCGAGTAGAGGTAGGGGAGAAAATGAGAGAGGTATATGTGAGCAGGAGAAGGGAGGTTAAGAGACTGGTGAAGGAGAGTAAAAAAATAGTGGATGAAGAATTTGGGAGGAATCTGAGTGTGTAATGGAGGGAGAGTAAGAAATTGTTTTGGAAGGAGATAAAGAAAGTAAGGCAGTGTGAAAGGGGAAATAGTAGGGGAGTGAAAGATAGGAATAATATATTGCTGGTGGAGAAGAGAGAGAAACTGAGGAGATGGAAGGAGCAATTTGAGGATTTGTTGAATGTAGAGAGTGAGAGCAGTGCGAGTATAAGTGGTTGGGGAATGGCTGGGAGAAGAAGAGATGAGAGGAAGGAGGAAGAGATCAGTAGGGCGGAAGTAGTGGAAGCGATGAAGAAGATTAAGTTGGGAAAGGCCCCAGGAATTGATGAAGTGTGTGGTGAAATGCTTAGGTATGGGGGTGAGATTGTTGTGGAGTGGATATGGAAGATGTGTAGTTTGGCTTGGGAAGAGGGAAGGGTTCCAGAGGACTGGAAATCAGGTATAATTGTTCCTTTATACAAAGGTAAAGGGGAGAGAGAAGTATGTGGTAACCATAGGGGTATTTGCCTACTTAGTGTGACTGGTAAAATATATGGTCGAATACTCATAGATTGGGTTAGGCATATGAGAGAGGAGCTAGTTGGAGAAGAACAAGGGGGATTTAGGAAGGGAAAAGGATGTGTAGATCAGATATTTGTTATAAGATGTTTAGTGGAGAAGTATCTAGAGAAGGGAAGGAAAGTGTATGCTGCCTTCATGGACTTGGAGAAAGCTTATGACACAATAGATAGGCAAGGTATGTGGAAGGTATTACGAATATATGGAGTGGAGGGGAAATTGTTGAGTGCTGTGAAGAGTATGTACGAGGGAGCTAGGGCTGCGGTGCAAGTGGATGGTGTGCTGAGTGAGTTCTTTGATCTCATTGTGGGACTGAAACAGGGTTGTGTGATGTCTCCATGGCTGTTTAATATATACATGGACAGGGTTGTAAAGGAGGTGCAGGGTAGGTCAGTGGATGTGGGGGTGGCTCTAATGAATGAGGGTGAGATTTGGAAGCTTCCGGTGTTGCTGTTTGCTGATGATACAGTACTGTTGAGTGTAGATGAATGGGAGTTGCAAGGTTTGGTGAATGAATTTGGGACAGTGTGTAGGAGAGGAATCTGAAAGTTAATGTAAACAAAAGTAAAGTTATGGTGTTTGAGAGGAATGAAGTCACAGAGTGTGCAGTGAGGTTAGATGGTGAGGATATGGAGAATGTGAGTGCATTCAAGTACTTGGGTAGTGTGATGAGTAGGGATGGAACTTTGGGGGATGAAGTGCGTGAAAGGGTACAGCAGGGAAGGAAGGTTGTTGGTACACTGAAAGCAGTGATGAGAAATAGGGAGGTGAGTATGGAAGTTAAGAAGTCACTGCATGATAGTATTGTGATCCCTACCCTGACGTATGGAAGCGAGGCATGGACCTTGCAAGAGGGGAACAAGTCAAGAGTGAGAGCAGTGGAAATGAGTTACTTGAGAGGAGCATGTGGAGTGACGTGGAGGGACAGGTTGACGAATGAAGAAGTGAAGGAACGCTGTGGGGTGGATGTGGATGTGGTTGAGATCAGGAGAAATACACTGAGGTGGTTTGGACATGTGAAGAGAATGGAGAATGAAAGAGTGACTAAGAGGGTGTATGTAGGTGAGGTGGAGGGAGGGAGAGGGGGAGGTAGACCGAGGATGAGGTGGAGGGATGGAGTTGAGAGGTATATGAGGGAGGGGGGGGGTGAGTTGGGGGGAGGGTAGTCAAATGGTGGGTGACAGAGTGACTTGGAGGCGTTTTGTCTGCGGCCACCCTTTGCGGGATTAGGGCGTCGGGCTATAGATAGATAGATAGATAGTATTTATATACTTCTGAAATTTGCAATAGGTAATGAAGACTGTTTCTAACCCTTCAACCCCATTAAGTTCAATGCCGTAATTATGAGTTTTGATCTTGCCACTCTAAAAGATATAATTCATTGAGGTTGATTGAGTGATTGGTGCCTAATACCATGGCGCCAAGAATACGTTGGTCATAAGGCGTTGGATCTAAATTAATGAGATAAAAGATACAAAAATATAAGACTCCGAAATAAAAGAAAAAAATAATAAAATATAAGAAAATGTGCTCTTAGTGAAAGGGTTAATGAAAGATATATATAAAACTTCTGCGGTTCAAGTTTCTCCAGAGATGAATAGCATTTTTGAAGATAACGGGATTAAAGTAAAAAAAAAAATCGTCATGGTACTAAAATGGCAAAGGTAAAACAAACAAGAAGGGTCACTAAGATAATGCATCATCCTCAACCACCTGTAAGTCTAAGAGCCCAACATATGATTCTGTCCTGCTGCCATCACCTTCGCCAGATTACTCTCAAAATCGAATCACTCCATTCTTTCCTAATTCTTAATCTTTCACTGATTTTGCCTCAGATCAAATCAGAACTGTTTATCTTGACACTGGCCAGTGATCTCGACTCTTGACTTTTCCTTGTGACCTCGACCATTGGCTTATTGTTCTCAAAGTCGAATTGGTTCATCTTTATTTTAACCTGAACCCTTTCACAAACTTAGCTTACATCGAATGAAAAGAGTTTATGTTGGCCTTGCCATGTGGCCTTGACCTTTGACCTATTCTAAAAACAGTCAGTTAACCTCTTATGTGATCAACTCATTCAACAAGATTGATCCAGATCAGATCAAAACTGCTTTATTTATTTTGTTCACACACAGACCCACTATTTGACCTTCGACCTTCTCCTGTGACCTTGTATTTTAACTGATTGCTCTTAAACTAAATCCTTTTGTTCTTTGCTTGATCTTCAACTCTTTCACCAAGTCTGATTCAAATCAGATCAGAACTGTTTGAGCTGAACTTCCTCTGCGACCTTGGCTTTGACTTTTCTGTGTGACCTTGACCACACACACACACACACACACACACACACACACACACACACACACACACACACACACACACACAGAACGAGAGAGAGAGAGAGAGAGAGAGAGAGAGAGAGAGAGATGCTGATCAAAACATATATCACCCGCTCTCTTAATCATCTGGTGGTGGCAGTATGAAATGTGCAGCACGCAGTGACGATGACGTGGAGGAGGATAATCATAATCATCAGCACACCTGCCAAAAACAGGTTCACAAGAGTGGTAAAACTACTCTGAAAAGGTGTTTGAATGTCGCACTGGGAACCGAATAAAAAAAGTCCACGATATCAGTAAATAACTTGTTACTATTGCTAAATCTTGGTAGAGGTGCATAAAATACTCTCGGAAATAGAAATAAATGGTTCTAGACCTACGTATAAGAAGGTAAAATGGTAACTTTAATAATCACCAGCCTTAAACAATTCTATTAAGATTTAAATGGAGGTAGTTACGATTCAGACACAGAACATGTGAATAACGAGCGAAATATGAAAAATGGCCATCAGATTCATGAGAAATATTATTTTTATACAGAGGTGAATAATAATAGAAGGAAGAAAACAGAGATCAGGTTAGGAAAATGAATAAGGGGATGAAAGAAAGGGAAAAAATAAGATCACGGAGAATAAGTAGGAATATGGAAGAAAGGAAGCAAGAAGAGGACAGAAGAGGGGTGCATGGAAGGAAAGGAGGAGAGTGGCTGGAAGGAAGGATGAAAGGGAAGAAGAAAGTAGGTGGCTGGAAGGAAGGCTGGCATGAGTGGCTGGGAGAAGGGACAGAAGGAAGGAAGAACGGAAAGAAAGAAGGAAGGAAGGAAGGCAGGAAGGATGGAAGAAGAGGAGGTGGAAGGACGGAGAGATGGCAGGAAGGAAAGGAGGAGACAGGAGGAGACTGAGTAACTGTGGAGAGAAACTGAAATAAAGTAAGGAAATATAAACTGATATGAAGAAAATGAAAATACGAGAATGTGTGGAAGACGAGGGAAAGGAAGAAAGGGAAGCAGTTTACAGACAGGAGGAAAATATTGTGAAAGAGGGAGAGTGGGAAGGATGCGAGGGCTGGTTAGGGAAGATGAAATGAGGCAGAGGAAGTTCTAGGGAGAGGTGAAGGTTAGGGAAAGGGGAAAAGATTCGTAAATGGTGTTAAAGTGGTAAATAGTGCATCTTAGGGTGAAAGTTTTTTTTGCTGCGGCGATTGAACTTTTAGTGGTGAATGAAAAGTAAATAAAGTAAGAAAGGTGGATGAGTTAAACTACACAGAGCTACTAAGATTTTTACTCAGACTGAATAACTGGTAACTGTAACTGTGGAAGTGCTGAGTAGGCGGAAGCTGTAGATTGGCCTACTGACTGCTAGTACCAGAATGTTAAATTTTATCTATTGATCCCCTAAAGACGGCTGACGACTTACATATTTTACTCTGGCTAACGTCAAAAGGTTTTACTTTCCACAGAGAAATCTCACTGACATTCAAAGGTTAATATGTAACAGACGATCGTTTTTAGTACATAAGTTATGTTCTCGTTAACAGCAAATAGCTTCTTTGGACATAAAGAAACCTCGTTGAAGTGTACGGATAAAGATAGAAGAACTGAAAGTTACTTGTTTCATTAATGCATGTGTCTGAGTCAGATCTTCACCTCAGATTCTGGTATTCCAATGCCAGAGATGTTGACCATATCGTTGTAAGTAGTAGTCAGTGGAGAATCCTGCAGAGCTGAAAGTTCTTAGAAGTGCAGAGTTCTTTGTTACTGATCACAGACTTGCTGCTACTGTGAAACTGCATATCAAAACTAAGAGGATTTCAAGATGGCCCCTAAGATGGGTTCATCCTTAAAAAGGGACTAGAGCATTGTCATGAGTATGTAGTGACAGACACTAATCGGTTTAAGGTAGTTACTGCCCGTGGGAACCCCCCTGAAGGATGAGATGCCTATATTCGTGTTACTTGAGCAGTAGCTGATGAAAGCGTTGGAGATTGCCCGAGCCCAAGTAGGGGTTACGCTTCACCAGGGAGGCTGATTACATGTAAGGAGAAACATGGTGCACACTCGTGTAGATTTATTTTGATTTCCCGGGAGAATGATATCTGAGACTAAACAACATTTATGTGACTTCAGCCATCGCTGAGGGAAGAGAAATGATACAGCTACTTGTTTATGTACATTATGAGAGTAGGGAATACTGTACTTCAAGTTAGGTAGCACGAGGACAGGAAGACAGCCAAATCTGGCACCGCTTTATCATCACACTGAAGCTTGTTTTAAACGTATGGTTTGTTGCATCTGTTCAACTTACATTTTCTGATGTTAGAGCATGTTTGGTAAGTTGGGGCGCTCCTCATAAATTTATTCGACGTAGTGAAACCGGTGACTCTACGCTGATCCTGTAATCAAGGAGACCATTTACTAAACTGGGCGGTAACCATATAAGCAAATGAAGCCTGGTCGTCTATTGTATTAAAGCGGTAGAATTGGATGGGGCCCGTAAAGGTAATAGGGTTTCACTGCTCACATAATGCCACCCAGGTAGCAAATGCGGCTGGTCAATCTCGCTTTAAAATGTCAGGACTGAGTGGCCTAGCCCCGGGCCTACATGCTTCTGATGGGGCAGAAAAGCACTGAATGGTTGATAGATGGACAAACAACACTTTCTACAGTTTCCATTTTTATGTAAATAACTGAGTTTATTCTGAGTGTAACTATAGGTTTAAATTTGCATTATTCTGCATAACCTGTAAAAAAAAAAAATTATTACAAAAGATATTCCCTCTGACACATCTGTACGGGGATTCATCCTCCCATCTACACCAATGATGCTGCCAGACTGGCCATGGTACAGGAGCAACCCGAATTTCCATATCATCTGACAAAGAGGCAGATGGTCACTTTTACGCAGCTGACCTTCACCCTGCTTATTAAGCTCAGAAGTTACTCTGGTCCCGGGCCACCTCTCAGTTTAACTCTATTCGCACAGTAAATGGATGGCTCATTTCAGAGACGAATGGATATAGGGCTTGCTGGTCCGAGTACTTTGAGCTGTTGTATATAGCATAGTCCTACAATGGACGGCCGTACTGACTGGTATTCGCTTGCTACTGTTTCACCAATGCCTAGACGAAAGGAAGTAGGCCGGACAAAGCTCGAAAGTGATAAAGTGGCTGATCATTGCCGTCCCTACTGAACACACCCAAGCTGGTGCCGAAACCATGATCCAGAGATTACATGCAATGATGGAAGCTGTTCACCAGGGTGGTATCATTGCTTATGATTGGACAAGGGTATTAGTAACCCCTCTCCAGACAGGTAACGTGACTTCTTTACTTACCTTGGTGATACAAGGCTAGTTATACTAGGCAAGATTTTTCCTCACGCCCATTTAACGTGAATCTGAGGTCATTTGTTAAAGATTCAGAGGCCTGAGCAGCCCAAATTTAGGTCCGAGAATACTACAGTTGACCAATGACCACACTTTAGTACTTTGAGCTCACGTGGAGGTACTGCTGGGAGTCAGTGTCCATCTCATGAAGTGTCTGAATAAGCAAACCAGGAGACGCTATAGGAATTTCAGCAGACCGCAGGGAGGGGAGGGGTGGAGGGGGAGGGTGGTCGATGGGTTACTTGGCTCATGGCTGGTTTGTACTTAGACACTGGCAATACCTGGCTGAAGAGTCCGGTTTTCTACAGTCCACACGGATCAAGTCGAAATAAAACCGGGGAAACGCAGATTCGGAAATTCGAAGGTTTGAGAAAGGAATGAGTTGATAATTGCTGAACCCATTAACCTTAGATCACTGTTATGTTTAACTTCGTGCTTTTATTTTCCTTTTTTTTTTTTCACTTCTTACAGCCCATTTAAAATAGTGTGAGCTTTGTTATTTGAGGAGGACAATAATGATGATGATGATGATGATGATGATGATGATAATGATGATGATGATGATGATGATGGTGATGATGATGATGAATATGGTAATAAGAATGATAAGGAGCGGAGGAGAGCATGATCAGGAGGAAAATGATGGTGATAATGATGATGACTATGATCTAAATGATGACGACAACGATGATGTTGACGGTGAGTGAAAATTGTGATAATAATACAGACAAGACAGTGTTTATTATATTATCTTGATAATAACTGAAAACCTTAAAAACGACCAATTTCCTATCTTCCCCAACATATCATATTCTGATGTGACACTACCAGCCCTCCATCACACCACCATCTTCTTCACGAACCACTTTGAGTACATCATAGACACTCCATGACAATAAACATGGGAAAATAAATACCGGTATCCACTCTCCATTGGAATCTCTCACTCTCTCTCTCTCTCTCTCTCTCTCTCTCTCTCCTAGCCAATCTGTGGTTAGAGTACCCGACCTGACCTCAGGGGTCAAATTAACTTTCGTGTCGGTAGGGCTTCTGACCTGACCTGATGTTCCCAACTAACCACAAGCTATTTTGGTTTGCTGGCAATTACTATCTCACCTACTGATACATATGTATGTAAACATTGATAAAAAATAAAAAATAAACGAGTTAATAAAACCAGTACTGTGCAAACACCGCCATATACAACATACATGCATACATACAGTATACAAATGTAAAAAATATTGCACCGGCCAGGACAGCCGATGCTAGACAAGCAAAGTGAAAACGTGGCTGCATAGCTGCATACAAATGCATCCTTCGTAAGTAAAGATGAAAACATAAATAAACGTATACTTATAAAAACATAAGACAATACGGAAAGGAATAACTGCAGTAGGACGGTTAGCCCATGCTAGACTATTACTATACAATAATAAGATAAGGATAGCAAAGAAGAATCAGCCACGTTTACATATATACACAACCACACAAACACGTACACTCACTTACGGTAATACTTATAATTTTTACACATATGTGGAACTAAATAATCAGACAACATTTATTACCTCCCTTAGTATTATTAACCTTTAATAATAACCTCAGCAATGTATCATCTACTTTACACAAACCATCATTCAGATACAGTTTTCATCTATCTATCTATTTGTCAATCTATCTATGCATATTTACATATACTCGTACATTTTAAAACATATACAGTATATGCATATAAATATATGTATATACTTACTCTAACTATATACACACTATATATATATATATATATATATATATATATATATATATATATATATATATATATATATATATATATATATATATATATATATATATATATATATATATATATATATATATATATTAGAAGGGGTACCAGACGTTGCCCAGACCAAAAAGGCGATCACTCTAATCTGTTTGTTCTGGTTCAGTCTTTCTTTCAACTCCATAAGGACCATGTACCTCTTATGCTTTTGCAGAGGGATTATTAGAGGTCCAGGAACTTTCTATTTCAGCTTTCGCAGACTAATGTACAGTATTTGTGCGCACATGTTTACTATTACCAGTGACCTCAAATGACCTCCGATCAGTGACCTCAAATGACCTAGGAGTTCAACCTGATATAACCTGTGTCCGAACTGAAGGTCATGTGAGTCTCCCTGCCAAAAACTGGGCTGTTATGTCAAGTCGTTCGAGAGTGTATTACCGATGACCTCAAATGACCTCCGACTAGTAATCTCAAACGACCTCGGAGGTCAACCTCACATATCCTATGTTCGAACTGGAGGTCATGTTAGTGTCCATGCCGAAAACTGGGCTGCAGGGGTACCCGGCGTTGCCTGGGCCATAAAGGCGAACACTAACTGTGACCTCAAATGACTCAGATTTGAATTTTGATCCTTCTAAAACCATCATTTGGTCACCCTGATTCAGAATATGTATGGGTCTGGGGGTTTCTGACCCTTGGTTTGGGCGTGACTGAAGGACAAACAAATAATGCGGCTCATATATATACCATTATATATTATATATATATATATATATATATATATATATATATATATATATAACGGCCATGCCACGTTGAGTACACCGCTTCCCGTCCGATCAGCGAAGTTAAGCAACGTTGGGTCTGGTTAGTACTTGGATGGGTGACCGCCTGGGAACACCAGATGCTGTTGGCATCCCTACGTGTCAAGTGGGGTTGGTGGAGGATTAGTGCCCCTCCCTGTAAAACAATTAACTCTAAGCCCTTGACCACCCCGTTTGGGATACGTGGCGTCTGGCAATGGATGGATGGATGGATGTACCGTATATATATGGTGGTAGATGGGGGCGCTTGTGGTAGGTGGAGGCGCTCGCCATCCACTCACTCGATGTAATGCTGCTTTCGGGTGTCTGCCCAATCCTCTCCTCCATCCTTCTTTCCTTCCAGCCTCTTCTTTCTTTTCTTCATTCTTTCCTCGTCCTACTGCCTACGGGTGAGTTTACACTCCCTCGTCTGTCTTTCTTCCCTTCATTCTTTTCTCTTACTTCTGCCTGTGGGTGCCTCTACACTGAGTGACAAGCCTAATAGTTTCCTGTATACCAGGAAACTATTTACTAAGCTGGGTGGTAACCATATAACCAAATTTTAACGCCTGGTGGTAATTACGGCACTCCAGTCGGACTGAGCCATCGAAGGTTTATATCCAAGGGTTGGTTGGGGATTATTGCTCACGTAATGCCTCTCAGGGATGAGTGAGGCTGGTCACTCTCATCTTAAACGTCAGGACCAATTTGCCTAGCCCCGGGCTCCTACGCTCCTCATGGGGCAACGTAGGATTGGATGATGGATATATATATATATATATATATATATATATAGATAGATAGATAGATAGATAGATAAATAGATAGATAGATAGACAGATAGATAGATAGATATTGATTCAGATTAGTTGTTTATGTATATTTGGTAGCGATTTTTTGGCGAACATGGCTATTTTCAAGCATTTTCAGGGCAATCTCATTCACCCTACACTCCAGTGAAATGCCTTTGCCAGTGCTTATGAACATGTACAACTTGAGTGTCACCTCACTGTACACCCTCATCCCACACCTAGGAAGCCGAACCCCCTCCCCCCCCTCCTCCCCAGAAATCACATTCTGTTTGCCACCACTTGCACTCATCACCACTTGGCGAACGGAGCCCAGACTTAACACATCATCTCCCCATCATTTTCACTGTAGATGCAATGCAAACCAGAACAATCACGCTTCACCGACAAAAACTATAAGAAAGCAAACTGGACAAAATTCACTAAGGAAACAAAAAACACCTCAATGCACTAAAGAACACACCCATCACCAACATTAGCAGACATTTTACAAAGTTCAGCAACACCGTACTCATGACAGACTAACACCACATTCCATGACGCAACAGAACACATTACGACCAACATTTTACACCGGAGATTGCTCTCCTCATAAGACAACCCGACACACTAATGAGTAAACACGACTTATCTCCCACACACACGAGACACCATCACAATGCTTCAAGAACTAAACACTGAAATTAGCAGCAAAATCCGTACAAAGAAAATGGAAAACTTGAGAGCGTTTGTGACAATAATTAATCACTCCACAGTCTCCTCTCGGCTTTACAGAATATTTAATAACACAATCACTAAATCATAAACATCCACTTCCAAGACCCACGCCACCATCACCTCCAACACGCAACACATCCCTTCCTACAAAGAACAAGCAAACATACTCTTAGACCACTAAGCAAACGTAAGTCACTTAATACCAAGAGGCACCGAATCTGAAGAACAACCCTAACCACAAAGGCAATCCTTTCCACTCGATCACAATGGAACCCTTCGGCATAGGTACGCAACATTATCAAGCAAAAGAACTCCACAAGCGTAGGGCTGGTACCTACACGTAGAACATTTAGGATGACAAGGTATCCAGGTCCTCACAAACATCAACAACTGTTCATACGCATACTTTAGCATTCCCAGTATTTGGAAAAAATAGAAAAATATTCGCAATACTTAAATCAAACTTAGACCCAACACTCCCTTCTTCACACAGACCCATAACACTACTAAGCGCACCAACGAAAGGAAATGAATGCCTCATTCTCGACGATGTCACTCCCCATGTCTCTAGTGGTCCTTCACAACACGGATTCAGAGCACTACACCCTACAGATACCTTACTACCTTGCCTCACAATCCGTGGGGCACACCTCCCACAACAGTTTATATTAGTAAAGCCTTCGATGCAATCCCCCGACACAAGTAAATCACCTAAATATAAACCAAAAACATGGAGAACAACACCAAACGCTGGATTGTCAGCTATTTGTCAGGTAGACAAGCACATGTTACATTCCAAGGGCAAGTCATCACGATCGGGGAATTTGCCTAACGAAGTTTCACTGGGCTTTGCTCTCTCACCCACACTCTTCAACCTCTACATGCATGATATTCCCACACCCCAGTCACTGATAACATTGCCTCATGCAGGTGACATTACTATAACAACCGCACACCAAAGTGCAGAGACAACCTGCACACTGCAACAGGACTATCTCAACACACCGTAGACTTAGTTGAAGTACAACAAGCTGACGATCGTCCCAGCAAGATCCACCACCACACTGATCACCAGCAGTAAACACGAACACATGTACTCCCCCCATGTTACGTGTGCCACACATAACACCTCCACTAAGATCACTGGAGTGGCATATGACACCGGCCTCACCTTCAAGAACGACGCACAAGATATCAAAGGGAGGTGAACGCCTAGATTCAATCCATTCAGGGCAACTACAGGGCCAGAATTTGGGCAAAGGAAGGAAACTCTCCTTACTCTACAAACAGTACATTATATCAGTGATGTCCTATGCCTCCCCTGCATGGGTTCCCATCCTATCTAATGCCCACTACAACACCTTGCAAATCATGCAGAATATCCTCCTACTCATCACCACTAGCTGCGCCAAATCCACTCCCAGTGTTCACTTACAATCTGAAACTAAAGTCCTCCGCGTCAGAGACTACCCTGATATGCAGGGAACACAGTTCTGTGCAGCAGCCTGTGCCAGTACACAATACCCCAGCCTTTTCATAACAGAGACACACAACCCCCCCCCCCCTCGTAAGCACATTAAACAATCATCACACAAACATTATTCAGCCCTCTACAACAACATTCCGCCTCCAGCCATTCCAACACTGTTAATGAAGAAACACATACATACTCACTTCACGAGCAGGGTAATACAACGCCTTGATCGTAATACCATACTACTGACTTTCACCCATTGGAGGTGTCCCTAAATAGAGATGACTGAGTTCACTTACAGTAGCTATGCTTAAAGCAAGACATCACCCAGCCCTCCTCAGCTTCCAGGTTAGATTTAGGGTTGGATGGAAGCATAGATAACAAGTGCCCAGCTTGAAGAACATTCCCACACAAAGTAGTACCCGCATCTGGAACACTGCACAGCATTTGCCACACTAAGACGCAGACACAAATTCAATGGTGTAGGGAACCTATGCGGCAACCTCATGGAGCAATTACCAACCCGCGGTCGAGTGTTCTGCTCGCTCAGATCAATCGGTATTGAACAACAACAAAAACAACAACTAACTGCGTATTACCACGCTAGGGCCCCCCAAACGAAGTCTCTTTTAATCCTGGCCGTAGACAGCGGATCCTTTGTTACGCGATGATCTCAGGTTTTATAGAGGCTATGTTAGAAAATGTGAGCCATTAACCGGGTGGTATAAAGATGCAAAATATTTCTTTAGCATATAAAGAAGTAACTTTCACTTTTTTCTTGTTTCTTTCCGCTGCTTTCGTACCTCCCAACTTACCGTATAGTACATCTTTGCCTACGTCTGTGCCTGCCTACCTACCTACCTGGCTGCCTAAATACCAACCTTCTTAAAGAGCTCAGTGCCTGCATCCACTATCTTATGAGTTAGCGATACAGGTGAGTATGAATTAATTTACTTATTTTTAAATTTATTTATTTATTTACTACTGGGTTCTTCCAGATTTATGATGAAATGAATTTTGAACCCATTTTCCAACTACACAAATATTATACATAACAGTTTACTCTTGTAAATAAAAACGCTTTTGGTGACCTAAGGGCTGGTCTGAGCGTGTGGATCATTTCAACGAAGGTACGCTGTCAGGTGGAGAGGCATCACCTGACACATCAGTTGTTAAAATCGGTCCATTAATGCGGCCGTTAAACCGATAACAGACAGACGGAAGGATGGACGCTAAACTGTAATCCAGGTTCAAGCGCGCCGAGATTCCTGGCTTCGGGAAAACACGAGTACAAAAAGTCACCTACATTACCCCACCTCCACTACAGTAAACTCCATTGACAGTGAAGGAAATCAGCCCCAACTCCACATTTAATCTCTCTTTCTAGGTTTTATGTTTTCACCGAATTCTTCCTTTAAATTCACAGCACTCAAAGTAAGTCATACTAACTATATCATCAACCGTCCAATACAGTAAAATTAACACACACACACACACACACACACACACACACTCACACACACACACACACACACACACACACACACACACACATTTACCACTCTCCATTAAGATAACTTCGAAAAAAAAAAAAAAATCTCTTACATAACGCAGCCTCCATTTCAATAAATTTCACACACCACAACAAAAGATCATCACCTCCACCTTTAATTTCCTGCACTGGGACTCACACTTCTAGCTGCCATTTCTTTCCCTAACTTATAATCAAACCCGACAATCTCGTTTTTATCTACCATCACAAAAACACATCAGTTGCACCATCGGCCGTCTAAAATGTTTACACACACACACACACACACACACACACATACACACACAAAGGTATGGAAAGATATGGAGACAAAATATAACACCGACTTAGATGATATCCTGTCTACCAGTAAGGTGCACTTTGTGAGCACGTGACGAGCGAGCGAGTGCTTTTTACGCCTACTAAAAAGAAGAAGAAAAAAAGACACTCTTTTAGCGTGACAAACTCTGACACACCGGATGGGGGATTTGAAAATAAACTCGTGTGTTAACGTGCCTGGTTGGTATCCCTGATCTGCTGAGCCTTAGGTCAGTATTCACAGTGGCACCGGAGGCTTCGTAGCACCTGTAAATAAGCAGCTTGTTTTGCTGTAATTATCACTGTCTTTTACATTACTTAAAGAGGGTTTGAGTATCAGCGTAGTTTTCATAGAAATTATAAATGACGATGTTGATATGTAATGTGCAGAAAAAAAAAAATCGCTATCTAAGAAGTGTTACGGAAGAATCAGAAGCCATTTTGAATATGAGCTCTAGGTTCTAGCACTCCGTAATATGTAACTGGTAGCATTGGCATTTTGGAGCAGAAATCGCAATTTCTAGTACGCTGATACGTCATTTAGCATATTTTACACATAGGCCTATATAAAACTCGGCTAGCACTTTATATTGCTCTATTGATGAAACTTATACTTGCATTTAGTCGGCTGATTGCTTAATGAAACAAGACTGCTATACCACACACCTTTTTCTTGCTACCGAATTACTAACCATGAGTCTGAGGACGTTTTGGATTATAATTTCAGGTTACGGACTGACATAACAAACTACGGTACGAAACTTTTACTATTGGAAAGTCCATTGAGCTCGTATCCACAGCTGATGTTTATTCGTTTCATCTAGCGAGGTCTGACAATTTTGTAGGTTATTTCCTTTATCTTAATGGCATTATTAAGACATTGCTACGGTTCACCATGTTTTCTAATATATTTCTTTTTTATTAGTACCAGACTGTAGTGATGATAATTCTCTTGTCACAGCTTCCCATTAATGGCTGAGACTGCCGATCTGTCCCTGGTTAAAGTAATGACACAATATAATTGGATAATAAGCGACTAGAGCTACAGTAGGCTGCGATGTAGGGTCATTGATGTGAATGAGAGTAAAATACAGACCCTATAAAAAGCTTGGCTCCAGTTACAGGAGATTTCCAATAAAAAAAAAAAAACGATACTGTATATAGTAGAAAACGGCAGAACATTAAAACAAAACGGCTGATAAGAGAGAACGGATATTAAAGAGTAGTAGGCTACAAAGAAGGGAATAATAAAACTTAAAATTCCTGAATGGGGAGGATCTAGAGGAAAGAAAGAACATAAGACATCACAGAGATATAATACTGTAGTATTGTTCTCTGGAGGTGGACGTGTATAGTTTGATTTGACATCAACCCTGTCTTAAAATGCTAATGATGGTTGTCACTATCACAACGTGTAAGAAGATCCTAAGGTGGCTACCTGAGATATGATAGGCGCCAAGAAGACACATAGCATCTTAATTTATATATTTCCTGGTGGATAATGCTTTGAGACTTTCCTTCAAGCATTATGTCCACTGTTATGAATTATTCGTTGTAGCCTATACGACATGAAGCTACGGGAGTTATACTACTGTATATCTGGAGAGAGAGAGAGAGAGAGAGAGAGAGAGATGGGAGGCAGGGGCGGAGAGAATGAGGGAGGGAGAGAATCAGGTGTACCAACTCTTACCACGTATTCACGGCTTCTGCGCCAGTGATAGTTACAAAGGCTATCGAAGCATGGGGCGCCGATAATTATATTATTGGGTGTTCGTACGCCTGTCATCATAATTTCATCTTGGTGTAAGCTTTCAACATTTCTGGTGAAGTAGTTGAACTAGAACAGAAGAATAACTGAGCAAAAATATTTACTTTCTCACGTTTTTTCTCTCTCGCAGGCATGTACACACTCTCATAAACACACGCGAGCTCGCGCGAGCGCAGTCAACATATGAAAGTGAATAAAAACCCATACCTTGCATTCTTCACATTCAAAGTGCTTAAAATCGATTTCATAATGGAGCATGTCAATTGAAGCCCTCGGTACTTTCCCTTGGAAAGCTGGGATTTCAAGGGGTATCTTTGGTTTCATGAGTAAATATGTAGCTAAAAACAAAATCTATTGAATGTATCTATTACCTGCTGAACGAATCCCTTCTCTATCTCACATAGTAGAAAAGTTATTAGCCTCCGAAAACCATCGCGGTCGGTCCGTGTTGCGTCGGTCAGGACCGGGTCATGTCGGGCTGCTCATTTCTCATCTGAAAGTAGAGTAAACATCACTTCGTTACGCATCGCCAGCTTCTCTCGCAAGATCGTAATTACAACACACACACACACACACACACACACACACACACACACAGATAAGGAGACAGAACAATATGATCCCAGATGAAATCTTATATGTATCATGTTGGGAACACACACACACACACACACACACACACACACACACACACACACACACACACACAGAACATGTATCACATGCATAACTCACTCTCCACTGTAATATACTTCCCACCTCCCAAATCAATCATCGACTCTTCATTTCAATAAACTTTACAAAACCACGCACAGCAATAAAATCCCTTACTCCGCTTTTAATTTCCTGCGCCCGGCCCTACATTGCTCACCACCTTTCCCATCTCAGAGTAAAAATGTGATCCTCGCATTCTTTCTCCTCTCCCCTCAGCATTCGCTCCCTCCCAAAGTCACTTTCTCTCCCTTAATTTATCTCAGCCTCGGAGTCACTCAGCTTCTCGTGAGAATCTTCCCTGGAATTCCGTGGGGTAATGAAATCTATGTGTCCACAGAATTGATCCTTGAAAAATTGGGCGAGGATTTTGTTTTTGTGAGGAGATGAAAGCTGTCTGTCGTATAATTAATTCCTGTAATCCATTAACATATGCATTTTAATTTTAGTCACCAAGCGATTTTATTCACCTTATAGTGGAGGAATTGGAAGTAATTACTTGGGAGGGTACTTGGGAGGAAATGGATCTGGGCATATTTTGGATTCATACAGGGGAAATTTAGCATGGATAACCAAAGCGGTGTGTGTGTGTGTGTGTGTGTGTGTGTGTGTGTGTGTGTGTGTGTGTGTGTGTGTGTGTGTGTGTGTGGTGAGGTTAGGAAGTAAGAAGGAAGGCACAGCTTGGTGGGATGAAGAGACTGAAAGAGCAGAGGATGAAAAGTAGAAGTGGTTAGAGTGGATGCAGCAGATGGACTGAAATGAGATAAAGAGTGCACTGAGAGTAAGAAGCATGTGAAGAGACCACTAAAGAATATAAAGATGAAAAATAAGGATCTTGGAAGAAAGAACAATGAAAATCACCCTGAAAATAGGAAATTATTTTGAAAAGAGGTGCAAAAATCTAGCGGTAAAAGTGGAAAGAAATGTGAGCGTCTGAAGGATGAAAGAATATTAAGCAGGAAGTGAAGGGAGGAGATGAAGGGCTGATGAATGCTAAAAATTCCCTGTATGATGCATGCGAATGGTGGGAGCAGAGCGGATGTGAACTTAATTGGCTTTGGTGGTGTACAGAGGAATATAGTGCCAGGAAACGTAACATCAGCTAAAGTGATGAAAGCTGTGAAGAGCCTGAAGAATGGGAAAGCATCGGGGATTGGTGAGGTGTTGCAGAAATTATTCTCCCATCTTTCCTGTCACTACTTAATGCTTTTCTTTCCGTTACAGGTGGCTTTACATTGAGTGACAAGCCAAATGGTTTCCTGTAAGCCAAGAAACCATTTACAACGCTGGGTGGTAAACATATAACCAAACCATACGTGCTCCCTACGTGTCAAGTGGGTTGGTGGAGGGTTAGTGCCCCTCCCTGTAAAACAAATAACTCAAGAGTCAAATGGCCACCCCGTACGGGATTATGGCGTCTGGCAATAGATAGATAGATAGACAGTGTCATGAAAAGTATAATGAAATGTTTATGTGAGTTATACAAGAAGGCAGGAGTGAGTGAAACTGTACTAGCAAAGTGGAAAAGGATTTAGTAAATACCCTGTACTAGAAAATATACGAGCGAAATGAGTGCAAAACTTAGCATATATCTCTTGAGTACTGTAGAAAATGTACATGGAAGAATAATCATAGTGAAAGTAAGAGATATATTAGAATGCCTGGTGAGTGACGAACAGGGCTGCTTTAGGAGTGGTCGAGGACATGTGGATCATATATTTGCAGTGGGACAGACAATGGAAAAGACTTGCAAGAAGAACAAAGGATACTGATGGCAGTTATGAGTATGGATCAGGAAAAAGACTACGAAAAGGTAAACAGAGAAAGATTTGGATGCTTTTCCGTACGTATGGTGCAAATGATAAACTGTTGAATTGCCGTTAAGAGCTTTTACCAAGTCGGTGAAATGGGCGTAAATGTGGGTGGACATCTAAGTGAATGGTTGAAGTTCAGGTGTTGCCATAAGACAGTATTGTGTGATGTCCTTTGGCCGTTCACTAAATATACTGTATATATATATATATATATATATATATATATATATATATATATATATATATATATATATATATATATATATATATATATATATATATGTGTGTGTGTGTGTGTGTGTGTGTGTGTGTGTGTGTGGAGAAAGGTAATGACACGAGCAATGGAGAGAGGGATGACGTTGGTAATGAATGGTGAGGGATGGATTATCTCAAACCTAACTTATGTAGATGATGCAGAACTGTTTGTAAACAGTGGAAAAGAGCCTGGCAAAGTGGTGCATAGTTTTGTGCATATATGTGAACACCGTCCCTTGAAAGTAGATGTTGGCAACAGTAAAGTGACGATTGCTGAAAGAAACGATGATACCTAGTGTGATGTTTTACCGTGAATGAAAGAGACTTCGATTGGTGAAAGAGTTGACGTACCTTGGTGCAGTGGCAGAAAAAAAGAGGAATAAATGTGCAAAACAAGTGGAAAGCAAGGTGGCACTTGGGAGGAAAGTAGCTGGTGGTATAAAGTTCTTGAAGAGCAGAGGTCAAATTGCGGTGGCTGCTAGAGGCTTGTATGGAGTTTTAGTGCCTGCTGTAACACATCGATGTGAGACTGGTGTGGCAAGAGAATGAAAATTAAAGAGTAAGAGCAGTAGAGATTTGACAGTTGATCAATGTGTGTGGAGTGCGGATAATGAACAAGATAAGTATTAATGCAATTCGTGAAAGATGCGGATTAAGGAAGTATGTGGACACCAGAGCTGAAGAGAGCGTGCTTAGAGGGTATGGGCAGGTGGAGAGGAAGGGTGTGAACTGAATGGTGAAAAAGGTATAACTGAGTGAGTATGAATGTAGTAGGAGAGGTGTTAGGCCTAAAAGAAGGTGGATAGATATGGAAAATGAGTGTGTGAAGAAATGAGGTATAGCAGCTAACGAGCGGTCGATCCGGCTGGGTGAATTTTGTGCCAAGGAGTGTATGAGCAGGGTTTCAGACCCATTTTGAATTTGACAGTTGTTGGATTGGCTCCGTCAGACAAGTGAGTGTGAAACTTCGTGCAGAATGTTCTTTGACCTGTCAGATGGAACTACGGCTCTATGGGCCAGAATGATGAGTGGGAGTGTGGCTCATTTAACTGAGCAAACTTTCTCTCTTATCTCCTTCTATCAAGTTTTTTTTTTTTTTTTTTTTTTTTTATGACTCTTTGTACCCTACTTCACCCTTCCTTCGGGTGGGAAAGAAGGTCTGAATGATGATGAAGATGTTGATATAGACTTTCGAGCTGCTGTGATTACGTAGAGCCTACACCAACCCTTTCAATACGAAAGATTTTTGCTGAGTAAGTAGGAGGGTTAAAAATGTGATAGTAAAGTAACGGCAAGCCTTTTTTATGACAATTTCTGAAGCACCTCACGAAGATGGAACGAGTCTGCCTTTTCTATTTCCTACCTGACTGCATTGTGTAATGCGAGATGCAGACTGTACATTTGTCACTTCAACTACGCCTTAAATTACCTTCTCTCCATTTCGAATCCTGACTTGTAACAAAGCTTAACACTAAAATATGGCGCTACATACAAAGCAGTACTAAGAAAAGGGTGTACAGCTGTAGCATATTCTTTTTCTACCACTGAAGCACGTGAAATAAGCTGCAAAAAAAAGAAAAAAGACGATAATCTGAGAGAAGTTAAGGTGAAAGAGACATACTGAAATATAATCAACATAAACATCCCTTTAATGAATAGTACTAAACTGTGGGCCTGTTACACCTTCCCTTTCTAAGTTATGATAATTTCAAGACTGGAACAATTGCTCTATTCTATTTTAGCTACGATCAGTCGATTTTATTCAGGTGAGAGTGAGAAGTAGGAGCCAAATATTCACTATGAACTCCCTGTTTCGTGGCTTGGACAATTCAGATTTATATTCCAGCGAACACCACGCGATTATATTCAGTAAGTTAAGCTATGGGAGCCTAACTGTAAATAATATGGCCAAGTTCTTGACTATAAAAAGTAAAGGGTTTGATTTCCCATTTCATTGCTCAAAGAATATTTTAAAGGCTTGGATGAGTGAATGGATTAAGAAAAGACCCATTTTCGCTAAGCTTTCAATCAATAATTTTGAAGCCTTTCTTTAATCAGTCTTTGAATGGAAAATGTTGAAGGCTCGAATGGTGAGTGAGTGGGGTTAGAATGATAATAAAAATGAAAATAATAATAATAATAATAATAATAATAATAATGATAATCATCATCATCATCATCAACATCATCATCACCACCATAATTTCAGTATTTCAGTCCATTTTCCATATAGCTTTTGTCAGATGAGCTCACCTGACAGCACTCCACCTTTCTCTGCTCTGCGCCAGCTCTCCAGTAATACCTCTTGATCTGATGATGACAAATGGTTATCTTTCGAAGGCTTGACAGATGGCTGATAGGAGGCGTGGCCCTTTTTCAGTAAACTATGGCTATATTTCTGTGTGTGTGTGTGTGTGTGTGTGTGTGTGTGTGTGTGTGTGTGTGTGTTTACCTCTTTATAGATTCTGGTCTAGGATGATGATGATAATGTTATCTTTCGAAGGACTGAATGGCAGTATGTGGATGTTAGCGCAACTTCTTGTCATTACTGTGCTATCCCTTTCGTTATTTACTTCTACCAGTCGATGATAATGGTAAGGCGATGATGATGATGATGATGATGATGATGATGATGACGATAATGATGGTTACGACGACGACACTGACGACGATGACGATGATGATGCAGGAGAGAAGAACAAGTGGCGTCTGCAATTTCACTCCTCCGCAAGAAAGTTAAACAAAAGAAAGCCACCAAAAGAGTCATTCATTTTGAGTTGGCTGGAACAGTGCGGTTTATGAGAATGGGGTGGCTGAGTGAAGAAGAAGTGGCCTAAAATTTGCACTTATGTATCTTAAATGTTGAGGTATAACAAGACAATAAGACTAGAATATGGTGCCAGTCAAGATGAAGTGATGTGGAAAGGATATAGAGTCATGGCGTTGTCTTTTCTGCCACTGAGGTATATGAAGTAAGGTGCGAAAGAAAAAAATGGGGCCAAGTTATTGTGGAAAAACTACAGTATAGGTGAGGCGACAGTGTAGTGGAATATATGAGACTAGGTGAAACAAAAGCTTCGTAAGATAAACTACATAATAATAATAATAATAATAATAATAATAATAATAATAATTAACAATGAAAATTATGAGTAGTAGTAGCAGTAGTAGCAGCTGCCGCAAGAGTAGTGTTTTACTGATGCAACATAGGTCACATTTATATTTGAACCCGGCGGATTCAACCCTCAAGCTACCTCTTACTGCAGTTCACCATCCTGCCTTCAGAGGATAGGTAAGGAGGTAACAGGCGTTTGAGTAACTGGGCAATGGACCCACCAAGGTAAAGCGTCCCTAAATAACAATAATAAATAACAATAATAATAAAAATAATAATAATAATGATAATAATAATAATGACAATAATAATAATAATAATAATAATAATAATAATAATGATAATAATAATAATAATAATAATAATAATAATAATAATAACAATAATGACAATAATAATAATAATAATAATAGTAATAATAATAATAATAATAATAATAATGATAATAATAATAATAATAATAATAATAATGATGATAATAATAACATTCATCATCATCATATACATAACCCAGTTTCCTAACACAAAAATTAATAGGACGGACACAAGAACCAGACGAATTAACGTACAGTACTAAAAGATATTGATGTTAGAGTAGAACTATCCAATGAAATGGGCCGCATCTTACGTCATTCATTATTCAAGCCTTCGAAAGAAAAAAATACCTCAGTTCTCTCTCTCTCTCTCTCTCTCTCTCTCTCTCTCTTTCTGGTGGCGAACTGAATATTATTTTGTACTCCCATAGATGGCATCACTTTCAATTCCTTATATAAATGAACTCCTGCATAGTTGCTTAGAGGTTCCAGGACACACACACACACACAATAAAAGTCAGTTTATTTTTTAACTTCCTAGCTGCACACCTTAAATTCTTTAGTTTATTACACAGTGCTATGCAAATGAATGTTTTATAGGTTTAAAGCCAAATGATCCCTGTACAACCCTTTATAGGTTTAGCTTTTAATAAGTGTTTTATTAACCATTTACAGTATTTAACAACAAAGAAGGGAGAGGAAGGTGGAGGCCAAGGATGAGATGACGGGATGGAGTGGAGAGGTATATGAAAGAGGAGGATGTGAGCTTGGAGCAGGGCAATGAAATGGCAAGGGATAGGGCGACATGGAGGCGATTTGTTTGTGGCCACTCCTTACGGGATTAAGGCGTCTGGCAACAGATAGATAAATAGAACAACGACTATTTGGTATACTGCACATAACAGCATTAGTGCTTGTTTTTATTATTTTGTCAGTGATTCAAAACATGATTCTCAGTAAGTAATAAAGAAAATAAATTACTTATATGAAGACTGTGGTGGCGTGCTTTATACATGTAATAAACCTTTCCTTCATAAGAAACCCTTTGTATGCTTTATTTTTGCTTAATGCTAATGATAAACGCTCTCAACGCTATTTAATGGTTTCTAGCCTTGTAGCTTTATCAGTGCCGATTCACGAACAACCACACAGATACAGACGAATGGAAGCACACACACACACACACACACACACACACACACACACACACACACACACACACACACACACAAATATATATATATATAGAGAGAGAGAGAGAGAGAGAGAGAGAGAGAGAGGCACCAAGTCGCCTAAAATCGACGGCATTTAGAGTTAACGAAAAGATAATCACATGGAAATCCGCTGAGAGTTGCATTACCAGCTCGAAATGATCCTGAAAGAAGAGGCTGGAATCAGGGTAAGACAGACTTCCTCTCAGATTAGCCAAGAGGAAGCAGGAATATATATCTTACTTTTTTTTTTTTTAGCAATATCAGTTTAGTCCATTCATTGCGATCTTTATTAAATTTTCCCTTATTGTTTATATTCAGTTTATTAATGTTCTACCACTCCTAAAGCCACTCTCATTGTCACTCACATTTCTCATATATTACATACGTTGTAGTTATTCTACCACACACCTTTCCCATAACGCTTGAGACCATACCATGATTTATTTTTCAATTGTAAATTTGTCATGGAGAATGATGGACGACCTGGAAACTGAATGTGAATGAGGTGTAGTAGGAGGCGAGGAGGGAGAAACCAAAAGTGAGATGGAGGGATGGAGTGGAAAGATGATTGAGCAAGGGGGGTTGGGAATTAGAGAGCGGCCAAATAGCAGAGGATAGATCAAAGTGGAGTCGATTTGTTTGTGGGAACCTCTTGCGGGAGTGATGTGTCTGGTGACAGGTAGATGGATTGAATTTTTTTTTCCTGCTTTGATCACCCTCACCCCCCGCCCCATTTTTTTTACATGGCCACCCTCTCAGACAACTGTCAATATATGAATGCCATGGTCTATAAAACAACAAGACGAAAACAGGAAGGGATGAGAAACTACGAGTATACTCAGAGCACTCACTCAGTTATACCCTTTTTACACTAACGTGGGTTAAAACCGCCCCTTTTCATCATTTGCTCAGTTGTATAAATAAATTAGCACTAGAATATGGTACTAGTCACGAAGAAGTCTTATGGAAAGGAAGTACGGCAGTAGTATTGCCCTATTCTGACAGTGAGTAGCGTGAAATAAGCTGCAAAAGGACTAAACTGTGACAACGTTGGAGAAAAAAATAACTATCGACGGATCATGTTTTTACTCCAAATTCAGTTGTTCTAAGCATTTCTCCACATTCATATAATGTTCATGTGTGTAATTTGCACACACACACACACACACATACACACAAATCAGAACCATGTGTTCCTGTTTTCCACCGCTCTCAGTTCACTCTTGCGTCATGTTCGTTGATTTCATCCCCAGCACATCATATCAACACATTCATCTACGGTCAGAGAAAGAGATCACGCCCCTTTCAGCCTAGGAATGTTTGCCAGGTGATAGTAGTGAGAGGGAGAATTGTGATATACGTAGCGAACTATTATCCCTGTCTGTGCCTTCAGCATCAACACTCTGATATAACTCATCACTTCGTGCCTACCTGATGCTCTAGTGGTGTCTGTTCCATTAAAGACGCGACCGAATGCTGAGAAGCCTGGTTATGAAGTGTTGTGCGAGTGCATTGTGATACAGACCTTACCGTCATGACTAAGTGGTCCGGCTTTACTAATAAAAGAAAGAATTATTCTTTATTTACTCGTACAGAACATTAAGACTAAGACCTTCAGGTCTCCAACACTCTTACCATATAAACCACTTCATGCCTACCTGACGCTTTAATAAACGACCGAACACTGGGAAGCCTGGTTATCTGGTGTATTGCTAAGAGAGCGTTGTGCGATAAACAGTTATATAATTTATACAAAGAACACAGACCTTACCGTCAAAGTAGGTGGTCCTGCCTTACTACTAAAGGCAATAATTATTCTCTGTCTACAGAACTTTAGGATAGTAATTTAGTCGAAAAGCAAATTAGGTAAACGTATGACAACATTCTGCTAGAAAACTGTTTAATAGCTTTCGAGCAGATGAAACACTATAGCTGAAGCTAAACACTGAAAAAAAAAAAAAACGATATTTTTTGTTTTCATATTTTTTTTTTTTGTATTCCTCCCCTTCGGTACATCTTTCAGCTTCCCCACTGTCCCTCCCCCCAGAGAAAAATGGTGGACAACCCCACCCCCCAAAAAAATAACAATAATAAAACAAAAATAACGCCACTTTGGCCTGCAGTTCGTTTGGTTCATATCCAGATGAACCTGAGACATCACCAACTTCCTCTACTAATGCAATGGCAACTTTGGTATTTTATTCATGTTTAATTCTTAATTTTGGAAGGATGTTCACAGAGTAAGAATGCTACCTTATGCTATTCCTAATCTTTCTGGTTCAAATGTCTAGCCAAAGCTGAATAAAAGGCGCATAATCTAGCAATACTAAAATACAAAATGCATTGTTTCAATGTAGGTGTTATTTTTTAAAGTTTATTATAGTTTCAAGCTTGAGTTATTAAAAAAAATGAATGACATGAAGAACGCAGCGAGTGTAAAACCCGCATCGATCAGTTGATCTAAGGATCGAATATTTGGCTTAGATCGTGACTTTGACCATCGAAAAATTACTGACAAAGTCGAGTTATTTTCCCTAACGTTTGTATCTTACCTCAGCTTGGATTCAAAAACCATATTACAATTGTTTGCGTTGACTTGTATAGTAACCCTGAACTTGGAACATTCCCTATAACCTCGGCTTTTGACTGTTTTCAAAATAGCATTTAACTTGTTTTAATCTGAACCCATCCACAAGTGTAGTATACATCAGATAAGAACAGTTTAAGTTGACAATGCCTTGTGACTTTGACCTTTCCCCGGACTCTTTCAGCAACAACATGTCAAACTCTCGTGTGGCCCGCAAATCACGTTAAAACTGTTTATTTTGCTCACACACAGGCACATGGATGTAACTTTGACGTTGCCTAGTAATCTTGACCTTTTCAGATCGTTATTAAAATTATTTCCCTCTGTTCTTCCCTGACCCTCAACAGTTTCCCAATGTTTTGTGTACATCGGTTAAAAACTGTTGAAGCTGTCCTTGGCTTTTAACTTATTGTACCCGAAAATTATAAATGTATTCCTTGCCCAACCCCCAACCCTTCCACCAAGTTTCACTAAAATCTGATGAAAACTGGGCTATTTGTTAATAAAGGTTGAAGTTTGACTTTGTCTTGTGATCTTAACCTTTGTCTGCTTGTTCTCTAAAATTGAACAACTTCATTCTTAACTTACCCTCATTCATATCCCAGAGTTTGGCTAAAGCTGCTTAAAAATCCCGAAAGTTGATTTTGCTTGATCACTGCTTGACTTAGCCCTGTGACCATGATCTTTGACGTATTGTTCTAAAATGGCAGTCGGTTTCCTCGTGATCTATCCCTCAACTCCTCCATCAAATCGCCAAAATCGGTCAAAAACTGCTTGTTACGCACACACACAGACACAGACACAGACACACACACACACACACACACACACACACACACACACACACACACACACACACACACACACACACACACACACACACACACACACACACACACACACACTAATCATAACACCCGCTCTCACTAATTATGATGCGGTTGTAAAAAGGAACACTATTCTCGAAATACACTTATGTATTCCACGTCAGGCATGAGGCTCAAAAACCATCACATAATTCTTCTTGTTTGCCTCCAGTCGATCTTATTTAAATTTGAAGTTTACTTGGACTACATGATGTTAGATTAGGTTAGGTAAGGTTAGGTTAGGTCAAGACTAGCTAGGTCTAGGTCTGACCTGCTGGGGTCTGGTTTGATCTGATCCACTCTTATCTGACTATGCTTGGTTTCGTATGATCTAGTCAGTTTAGGTTAGGTTTTGTATGGTCAGGTCAGGTTAGATTAGGTTTTGTATGGTCAGGTCATGTTAGGTTAGGTTTTGTATGGTCAGGTCAAGTTAGATTAGGTTTTGTATGGTCAGGTCAAGTTTGGTTAGGTTTTGTATGGTCAGGTCAGGTTAGGTTAGGTTTTGTATGGTCAAGTCAAGTTTGGTTAGGTTTTGTATGGTCAGGTCAGGTTAGGTTAGGTTTTGTATGGTCAGGTCAAGTTTGGTTAGGTTTTATATGGTAAGGTCAAGTTAGGTTAGGTTTGGTCGGGTCTGATTTGTTCTGGTCTGGTCTTGTCTAAGCTTATTTGGTTATACGTGATTTGATATAGTTAAGTCAGGTTAAGATACATCAGCGTTAGAAATATTGATACCCATACATTCAATGGAACAGGGTCTGCCTAACTAACATGCTTCTAACGTGTTTTTTAATCTTGGGTAGCAAATGTTGTTGTTGTTGCCACATTCAATTCCTTTAATGAGTGGCGTAATGCAGGATACTAAAGGAATATTAAAACAGGACATAGATTGCCATGTTTCTACCACTTTATCCAGTGTTTTAAGAATGTAAAGCTATATGGGATTTTCAGCAATATATTCATTTATTTATTTATTTACTTACTTCTTTATCTATTATTTGCTGTTGTTGTGTACTGTTAAAATCAGTTGTATCTTATCTTCAGTTAATTAATGCGTTATTGAAGCGGTTGAGAATAAACAACCTGCAATGAAAAGGTTAATGAAGATTTCCGTCCCATCCAGTTCTAAAACTCCATCCCAGAGTAAAAAAAAAAAAAAAAAAAAAAAAAATTTTTTAGACACCCCGAACAATAGGCCAATGAAAAAAGTGCTTATGAAGTTAAAAGGATAAGAATGTACAAACAACAGCTCCTATAAGATTATTTGAGATTTTGTTACCTGTATGTGTTGTATTTGTATCATGCATCCCGAGGACGCCATATTTTTCCCCATCTACAGATTACAGTATTTTATTTTGCTTTGGCGAGGCTTACTGACCTGGGGGGGTTAGAACTATTAGAAGAGGCAGCTACTTAACTGAATAAAACCCTTTGACGCCAGGCACAACATGAGACAGACGTCATTGCAGTGAAGGGATTAGAACTACATTCTTTCTCCCATCTAAAGTTAAAAGAGCAAAGAGAAAATAGAACAAAATTAATACCGAAATTAATTTCAACATAAGATAAAAATTCTTTTCGTTGGGCTTTAATTAAACTCCAAGGAGACATTTATCATCATCATCATCATCATCATCATCATCATCATCATCATCATCATCATCATCATCATCATCACCATCATCATCATCATCATAATCACTGTCACTACCATAGCTCCCTCAATTTCTGTACATTTCTTTTTCACATATTTCAGACAAAGAAGGCTGCTTAGGACAATACTACCCTATCACAGTCATCACCATCACCATTACATTCACAACCACTATCATAATTTGTGTATCAATATCATAATTCCTTCAGCTTTCATACCTCTCTCTCTCTCTCTATCTCTCTCTCTCTCTCTCTCTCTCTCAGACTGTCTTGTATCCTTTTAAGTCCTCACCTCTGTTCCCAGACTATATATCCCATTCTCAACTCTCTTTATAAGCTTCCTCGTTCCCCATATCCTACGTCCTTTCCTAACTGTGGTATTTATATTCATTTGGATGCAGTCTTTAAAGTCAGCTAGAGTCATAATTCAAGTAAATTTCAAACAGAGAAATGTTTGTTTTTACAGGCATTTCGGACACATTATTTATTGGTATTAAATTTATTATCCCTTATTTCACCTACATTCTTGTTTTTGTATTGATTAATATTTCTTCTCGTATACCTTAATACCCCCCCCCCCCTCTCTCTCTGTAACCCCTGGCTTTATCCTTCACGTGGTCTCGGCTGCCGCATCTATATATAAGAACGCATTTTGCTCATCATTATCAAAAGTTCGGCTGTGTAACTTTAAAACTAAAGAATTAAATTCATGGACGGCATTTTTACCCTCTGTTTAAATGCACAACGTAGGTACCCGTTAAGTACTGTTAGATTTGTTCGTAACAGATAAAAAAAAAGTAAAATAATTTCGTATCTGCTCAGGTCTCAGGAAGCCTTCATAAGAAAGGTCTCGGCCTTAGCATCAAGGCCTTAGCAGAAATGTCGACCTAGGGCTCATGTTAAATTTTTTGGTTCTCTAAAAGCTTCGGACAAGTTCTTGAGGCCGGACACAAAGCTTGAGCTTCATTTCTGTTACCGGTAGAACAACCACATGGTGTTTCTAATATAAATAAACAACATGTGTAAACATTGTTATAATTATCAAAATTTTCGTTAGAAAGGAAAGTGGTAACAAAGTACTTGCTCCAGTTCAAAGGCAGATGACTCGGCAATAACTTGAGAAATTGTCCTGAAACAAGGCAAATGAGTTTTACAGCTGAAAAATGCCTTGTGCTGAATGCTGCCGAGTGCTTTCCTTTGTACTCCTTCCAATTACCTTCCTTCCTCCCTAATTATTCGATGCTTCTCTTTCTCCCATCATCTCTCATTCTTTCTCTCCACTCTTTCTCATTCCCTTTCCTTCTTGTAATCATTGATCTTCCTTCCCTCCTTCCTCTCCTTTCTATGGCCATGCTTCCCTCAGTTTCTGTTAATTGAAAGTGGGATGTACAATATCACGTTTCCATTCTCTCTCTCTCTCTCTCTCTCTCTCTCTCTCTCTCTCTCTCTCTCTCTCTCCTCCAAGGTTTGTCTATTTATTTATGTATATCTATACCTATCAATCTCTAAAAGGGGCTGATGGGGTCCCTCCTGTTGTCCTCAAGAACTGTGCCTCTATGTTTAAACCCTGCCTAGATCATTTGTTTTGCCTTTGGCTATCAACTTGTACCTTAGCTTCTTGCTGGAAGTTTGCTCTCATTCAGCCTGTCACATAGAAGGGTGACCATTCCTAGCCCCCTAACTATCGTCCACTGGCTTTAACATCGTGTATGTCATCATTTTTTTTAGTCTATTCTTAACACAAAAAATATTAAAGCATCTTTCCTATCACAATCTTCTCGTTGATCGTCAGTATGGGTTCTGCAGGGATGCTTCTTTGGCGATCTTCTCGTCTACCTTTCAGACTCCTGGTCATCCTCCTTTCTAGACTTTGGCGAAAGTTTTGCCATTGTACTTGACATCTCAAATGTTTTCAATTGATTCTGGCATAAATCTTAGATTTCCAAACAGCCCTCCTATGGCTTCTACCCTTCTATCTGTGCCTTCATCTTTAGTTTCCTTTGTGGTTGTTCTATAGCTGCTGTTGTGGACGACCATCGTTGTTCTCCAATATAACTGGTTCTCTTACTGGAAGTCTTGACCCCGAAGGGGGCCACGGCAGAATTTTAGGAGGGCCATGGCTGGATGGTTTAATTAACAAATCAGAGTGAGTCCGCTTTACATTCGTGTGAGGGTGCCTCGTGTTTAAGCTTGTCGCCTTTCTCCCTCTCGCTCCAGCATGTATTTGCTACGTTTCGACACCACTGGACCAATAAGCGAGCAAGAAAAAATATGAATAAGTGGCAACACTTTTATGCAATACATAGGAGCGAACTTGTTGTCGAGCAAACCGTGTATAAAGTCCTATTCGCCTCCAAGGAAAGGATTCTTCCAACAGACTTAGGACTGTGTACAGGGTGCAAGTGTGTCTCCCACGCTTGCTGTTGTAACCTCCATCTCGGCCATGACCCCAGTTGGCGCCACACATGCAAGTTTCTGAGAAATATTCATTGCTCTCTGCACAGTATTCTAAACTTGCGAGATAGTTAACTGATATTAGTACTGTGAAATTGACTTATATATGTTTTTTCTGTCTCTCTATGTATCTACCTATAGATATACCAAGATGCAGATATACTCGTAGTTTCACAGTTTATGTATTCCTTCACTCGGCCTTCCCAGCTCACTGGAAGTCTCCCTGTCATACCTCTACTTTTGATATTGCTCTCGCATATTCTCTTTGTAATCTCATTTCTGTTCCTTTTCTCATTCATTCATTTGTTTTTTATTATCAGTGGTCACTTGCACCAAACAAATGTAGCATTGATTTAGAACACGATGAAGAAATTCAACTCATACACGGAAAATCAATGCAGAAAAAATTTCACCATGTTACATTAAATTTGAATCAAAAGGCTTTCATCAAACCTAATTTGAATGCACACTGAGCAGCTCTGACTTGAAATTTTAATGCGGGGTAGGGTCGTCTACAAACTTAAAACAGTATTTGTTTTTGCTACTTTCTTATAATTATCGATGTGTTTGGATGTGTTTGGATTCATATGTGGTAACATATATATATATATATATATATATATATATATATATATATATATATATATATATATATATATATATATATATATATTTGCACGACACCTTTTGACTATTTTTGCATCAACAGTTACTGTTAACTGTCAAAATGTGAGACAGAGTGAAATGATACAGTAATGATTATATATGTATTATTCAAGGTGGAATGCATCAATTAGCAATTTCACACGATATTTCATGCTGTTTTCTCATAGTGTAACCATGATTTTACATAATCTTTGCATAAGTAAAGGCGACGGCGGAACCTGGCTACCACACCCAGAGAATTTGAAGAATTTAATAGTTACTATGATACCAGACGAATCTTGCTTCAATTGCGCTACTGGTAACGTCTGCATTATTTTCTCGAAACTTATTCTGACTTATCAAAAGCAAATAATAATCAACAAATGAATGCAGTACTGTTTGCAAAAGAAACAAATACTGAAAACCAGTTACTTCATACTGCAAGAAATTTTATTCACTTGGGTGTAGGAAAAATTAAATAATTCTAGTTTGATGAAAGTCGTTTGATGCTGGTGATATTTTTTTTATATTGATTTTAAATCAGTCACGTCAATTAATTCACTGTGGTGCAAGTAGCCACATAATTTTAAACTTTATCATTTGTCTGTTTCTATCTGTTCGTCTTTTCTTATACAGATTTGCGATGGTTGCCAGTGTTGCTAAGAAGCGAGGGACAATGATGAATACATTAACTACAGATTTACATCAATCCTCGCTGTCAACATCGAAGATACCTCAATGTGTGCTGTGTTTCAAAGCGCTAGGGAATTATTCAATGAGGCCTAGTAAATGAAACATCATCTGACGACAACCCACCCTCAGTATGTGGAGAAAGACCCTGATTTCTTCAAGCGCCATAAACAGGGTTTGGGAAAACAGACTGGATGGGAGTGGTGCTTTCCAGCAACAGAATTTAGGTGTAGTAGAGGCATCATATATTAAGCCATGTGCTGTAAACATAGTCAAGCAGGTTCTTGGAGAGTCAAGTGCAAATAAGATTCAACAGATTTCCTTGTCAAATGTCACAGTGAAAAGGAGAATTATTGAAATGTTAGCTGATATCATTAAACAAGTAACAGATTAAATTGTCTCCAACTGGTATGTTCACAGGACAGTTGGATGAGCCAACGGATGTGAGTTCTTGTGCACAGCTACTCGTGTGTGTTAGGTATGTGCTCATGCATGACATAAAATATGAATATCTGTTCTGTACACAGCTTGGAAGAAATACCACAAAAGCTTTATTCGTGATGTGAAAGGTTGACTTCTTCCTTCACCCCTAACGGAATAGCCTGGGAACATTGTTATGGAGTCTGTACTCTTGGGACTCTGGCAATGCTGGGATCAAAATTGGGACTGAGAAAGCATGTCAAGGATGTAACTAAGAATGCGAAAGCGGTTCACTGTATGATCTTCTCTGTGTCACACTGGCGTCAAAAACCCTTCTTTATACCCTTTACAAGATCCTGGAGAGTGGTAAAATGTGTGAACTTTGTGAAAACAGAAGATTTGAACTCTCGCCTTTTCCAGAAACTCTGTAAAGATATGGATTCAGAGCATGAATCCTTCCTCTTTTACTGCACAGTGTGATGGTTCTCCCTGGGCAATGTTGTGAACAGAGTATTTGAACTTCGGAGAGAACTTAACCTTTTCCTGGAAATGAAAGAGAAGGATGACCTATTAAGTCTCTTCAACCAGACATTGTGGGAGTCAGGTCATGCATACCTGGTCGACATTTTTGAGCAGCTAAATAGGCTGAATTTCAAGCTATGAGGAACGGAAAGAAATGTCTTGCACCTCATGGATTATGTGTACATTTCTTGCTGAACTCCAGAACTGGCAAAGGAAAGTGAGTGCATAAAATGTTGCCATGTTTGAGAATCTTTCAACTGTTCCTGATGAGATTGAAGAGGATCACCTACTTGACCCATCACTCAAAAGTGAAATAATTGAGCTCTTGAAATTCTTGGAAAGTGAGCTAAAAAGATGGTTGAAAGAATTCAAGCAGAAAGGAGGGAAACTGGTGAGAAATCCTTTCTCTGACACTCTTGATATTGCTGCCATTCCCGATGATGTTCCGGACTAATTCCTTGATCTCAAGAATGATTCTGCTGCCAGAGACCTTTATGAAGAGAAATCTCTGACTGTGTTCTGGTGCTCCATGTATTAGCCATATCCAAAAGTTAGTGAAATCGAACATATTGTTCTCTTGCCATTTTTCACAATATATTTATGTGAATCTGGTTTCTTCACCCTTCTACACATAAAAACTATATACGAAAACCAATTGGATGTGGACCCAAGATATGAGATGTGGCCATATCAGTAACTCAACCAAGAGTCAGTTGACAGACTGGAAAGCAAACAATGTCATCCACCTCATTGATATGTAACAAATATACAGTCTGATAGTTATAAACAGTAACATAAATGGAGAGCAATTCAACATAGTTATTTTTTATTGTTATTGATAAGGGAATTGAGAGAAAACTGAAGGTGGGACCACGACGATGTTAAGATCCCTTGCAGGTTGGGAGTGAAGTGAAAAAGGTTTGAAAAATACTGTCCTAGAGCTGTAATAGTGGTGTTTCTCAGGATTCTGTTCTATCACAAACTCTTTTCTTTTCTATTCATCAATGACCTTATAAACTGTGAGTCTAACCCTTATCATTCATTGGCTGATGACTCCACCTCACCTTTTCATCCACTTCCTGCAGCGTCCATCTCGGAGTTACTTCAAACAACAAGAAATGAGGTTATAGCACAGCAAATGTTTGACCTATATCTATAATTGTTGTAAAAGTACTCTTTGTTGTTTTTAATGCATCAAAAAATCAGTTCCTACAACCTTTCAACTTGGCAAAAACTTCTTCAGGAGTGCCCTCTATTATTTTAACAATATCCCGCTCAGTCCTGCATCATATTTAAACAGACTTTGGGTTCTATTCTCTCAAGTATTATCTTGGAAAGATCATATTACCTTTCTTGAACAGTCTTCTCTCCAAGAGATTTGGCTTGTTAAGCTGACTCCGTGCCTTCTTTACTCCTGCACAGATGTTGACATTATGACAAGGGGTTTTATTCGCCCCATTGTATAGTACAACTCTTATGTGTGGGGGAGGATCCTCACATACAGCTCTTCTCAACAAGGTCAAAGGCTTTTCCGTTTCATTAACTTTTCCTCCTCTTACTGGCTTCCTTCAACACCTGTCTCTTCGCCACACTGTTGCATCATTATCTCTCTTTTCTATCGCAACATCAGTGGTCAGTGTTCCCTCTGAACTGTCTGTCTGCATCCCTGCCTGCGTCCTTCCACCACTATGGAGGGCGCGTAGCACCCGTTTAGCAACAAACTCTCATCTCTTTTCTATCCACCTTTGTAAAACAAGAGTTAATCGTTACTCCAAGTCCTTCATTTATGCAACAGGTCAACTCTGAAACTGTCTCCTCTCTGTCTGTATTTCCTATTGCCTATGGTCTTCCAAACGCAATACGTCCATGCATCTCGCTGAAATGAACAGATCTTGAATTTGGCTCTCTATTATCTCGTTTTTTGTCTTCTTTTTCTTAGAGGGAATAATTTGCGGACCTTCCTAGTCTTTGATTTCTTCTTCATATATATATATATATATATATATATATATATATATATATGCCCTCAGATTCTTTAAATTGCCCCCTCCTTCCTCTCTCTTTCAATCTTCTCTCGTCCCCATCTCTTCCTTCCTCTCCTTCTTCCATCCTTCCCTCTTCTTATTTGTTCTTTCCTCCTCTCCCCCCGCCTTCCCTCTTTCCTTCTTCCCTCCCACTCTTTCCTTCCGTCCTAAGCTATTTTTCCTTACTCCGCTTCTTCTCATTCTTCTTTTGCCCTCTTTTCTTTCCCATCGTCCTTCCTTTACTCTTTTCTTCTTTCCTTCCTCAATTTCCTCCTTTCCTCACTCTCCTTACATTCATTTCCCTCCCTTTTCTCATCTTCCTTCAATCTCCGATTCCCTTCTCTTTCCATCCTCTCCCTTCACTCCCCCCTCTTTCTTCCCCTCCCTTTCCTCCTATTCCAATCCCCTTCCCAACTCTCCGTCAAGTTTAGCCTGCACGCTTACAAGTTCCCTACTCTGCTCTCATGTTTGTGTTTGTAAATTAGCCCCGTGTGTGTGTGTGTGTGTGTGTGTGTGTGTGTGTGTGTGTGTGTGTGACTCTTGCCTTAACCTTTTCATGACCAAAAATTTTCTTATGATGCCTCCTGACTATTTATTCAACTTTCACGAAAAGACTTTTGTAGGAAAGTGGTTAATGAAGGCCATATTTAGCCTCCCCCCTTTCAGTGTAGAGTTGACCCCAGGAGATTCTACACTGAGTTACAAGCCAAATAATTTCTTGGGTTCAGGAAGGGTGGTAAACAAACAATCACACAGAAGCCTGGTGATCTGGCAGGTTAATGAGCTTCAAGATAATGTGACCGCTAAGTGTTTATATCCATGTACCAGTGGGGTTTGCCACTCATATAATGTCGCCGTAGGATTGGTCCAAGTTCGCCTTAAATGTCAGGATTAAATATCTTACTCCCTTAGGCCTCTACGCTCCTAATGGGATTGAGCATAGGACTAGATAACAGATAAAGATACGCAGGTAGATAGATAGACAGATACGGGGAAGGATGTTTAGTTGTGATTGCATTAATTAAAGCTACTAGTATATTTAACCTCTCCAGTCCGAAAAGCCTCTCTTAAGCTGAATAAAATCGTCTGGTTCATATTAGGGAAAATAATTATAGGTACATTTCTCATAGTAGAAGGGAGGGAGGGAGTTACCACGCCCAACACAGCCTCTCTTTGGCACGTCCGACACTTTCGATTATTCAGCAATAATGTCCGCCCAATAATTTACGCTGAATAATTTCTATAAATAAATAAATACGATAGAATTTACCGGGAAAGACAACCAACTCACACATTAACAATTTTCAGTACAATACGCTTCATTGGTTCACTCCAAACGAATTAATTTCCTTCTGTCAGGGAATGCATGTGCTACTATATTCTTTGCTGATCCAAACAATTTTATCTAGGAATTTTATGCAGATTCGTTACCGAGGGAATTGATCAGGTCTGTATGCGTTCCCTCTTGCACCACTAACCCCTCCCTCCAATAACCCTCTCTCTCACTACTATCTCCCTACCACTTTCTCAATCCCCCAACACTCCCACACTCCCCACCGCTCTCCCCATCATCCACCACCGTTCCTCTCCCCCATCACTGTCCCCGTTTCCCACCTTTCCCGCCAGTGCCCTTCCGCCCCCATTACTGCTCCCTCAATCACCACTGTCCTGTCTCCCCCACCGCTGTCCCTTCTCCCCCATCACTGTCCTCCCTACCCCACCATTGATCTCCTTCCCCCACCTTTGTCCTTCCACAACTGTCGTTTCTCAATCCATAAATGTCCTTCCTCCTCCCACCTCTGTCCTCCCTCTACCAGTACTGTCTCCCTCCACCACAACTATCTCCCTTCTTCACCATTGCCTCTCTTCCCTTCACTACTCTCCAGCCTCCTCCAACACTGTGATCCCTCCCCCCATCATTGTCTTTCCTACTTCACTATTCTGCTGTTGCCTCATCTTTCCTCTCCCTCCAGCTGACCCCCCTTCTCCCCACTATCTCTAACCCTTCTGTCCCATCTCCCTACCTCTGTCCCCCTCCTTCTCTCTGCCTTCTACTCCCACGCCCCCGCCCCCTATCCCCCGATATAAAAGTTTTATCGGTAGTGAACCCCGTTAATGAAGGTCGTGCAGGCCCACATGTCTTTATATTCCAGTTTTTTGCATAAGATGGACGATTGTATGCACGTGACGAGAGATCCTGGTAGTAAAGGAGTTATAAACATTGTCCATTAACCCCATTATTATCAGGAGTTATATTTTTTTTTTTATTGTCCCATGCCAAGGAACTAATTTTTTTCTTACTGTTAACGCAACTAAGCGATTATAACCAGCTTAAGAGAAATCTCTTGCAATATACTGTAGAGGTTACTGGAAGTGGTATATCTAACCTTTGCAGGTTTGGCAAGTCTATCCTTAGTTAATCATTAATTTATGTGGACTGCAAAGAATAAATAAATACATAAATAACACAAAGAAAATAAACAAAAAAAATGTCGTCGGACGGAAGGGGCTGAGAGAATGATTTCCTATGGAAGAACTCCCTTAGGTTGCGAAAAAAAATCATGCAAGGTTATTGGAAATGCATTAAGCAACACCATTAGTGTAAGGATGATGTATGTGCGTGAGACTTATTAATTTACCTGATTAAACAAAAAAAAAAAAGTCCAGAATAATACCAGTAGCACATAATTTTCAACACAAGGGTCATTTTTGGGTTCTTCTGTTTGTTGGGTTTTTTTTTTTTTTTTTTTTTTTTTTTTTATCGACCATTGAGGCCAAGCCTCTGGTCATTAAGGCAAATAAATATATTTATATACATTGAGACATATATACATATATATAATCAAATATATATATATATATATATATATATATATATATATATATATATATATACATACATACATACATACACACACACATTCATGCATACGAACATACACTTTCATGCACACGTACATATATATATAATAATTTTTATTTTATTATTTTGTTTGTAGTTTTATTTTTATTATTTTTATTTAGTTTTTTATATTTTTAACCTTATATTACTTATAAACAAAAATACCTCAATTTAAACAATTCTAAAACTAACCACCTAACAGACAAATCGCTAACCCATATACTTTAAATCCTAAGAGACCAATTAACTAGGCCTACACTAATATTCAAAAAGCCTTGACCAAGAGGAACACCATCGACTGCAGATATGTAATGCCTTTCTACATGACATACCTGCACTCATCACCTGATGACTGTCAGTCGATAATAACCTAATATAGGGGACATCAATATATGAAAGGGAACCAGACGAGCCAGGAACATTTCCATATAAGTCAGCTGTCGTCCCTAATTAGAATAACTTAAGCGAAGATAGTATGATGTATTTACATAATTTGTACAAAAAGTGAAGAACCTCGCCCAGCAGACGACCACCAACTGCAAGTGCCCAATACCTTCCTATATTGCACACTTGCACTCATCAGCTGGTGACTGTCAGGCGAGTGAACTTGGCTTAATGTAGGGGACATCTATATTAGAAATAGATTCAGGAGGAGGAACTATTTAAAATATGTCAACTGTCAACCCTAATTAATATTACAATATATACATATTTGCTGTTCTTAAAAACCATGTAACCACACAGTAAAAAAAAAAGTCATATCACTCTGATCAGTCCGGTCTCTCTCAAGAAAGCTATCAATTTATCAGTCATAACAATGTCCCCATCACTCCAGGATGGTGGAAAGGGTGAAGGGGTCGTCTACTGCGCCGCAGTAATTTATAAAGTGAAGCACGTTCACTAATAAATCGCCGACAGCGCAGGATGATATGATTGATAGATAACACCGCATTGCTGATGTCACAGTGCGGTGGGAAGCGTCTTTCCATATATGGTTTAATGTGGGTTAAAATGGTGGCATTCAGCCGTAACCGTGCCAACACTTTTTCTTCTAGGCAACTGGGACGGTTGGCAGTGTCCCAGTCGCCCAGGTACGGCTTACAAGTTAGAATGTTTAGTCTGGTCCACTGACCTTCCCTCAGAAGATTTATTGATTTCTTTCCGAGAGAGAGACTCGACCGTAGATCAAGAGGAACGTCCCAAGTCTCCTCGAGCTCTACAGCCGAATTGTAGAAAGTCAGCCTGCTCATTGCCGTAGATACGACAATGACCAGGCACCCAGATCAGCGTGGTTCAATTCTGTTGCATGACCACAACTTATTAACGATGCGGCCCTGGATCTCGTGAGAGTCCGTAGTGCAAGATGCAATTGCCTGAAGGGCTGATTTTGAATTTGAAAATATGATAAATGAGTCATGCCTAGAATTGAGATATAGTCTATGGCTTTGTCAATAGCAAAAAGTTCTGAAGTAAACACAGATGTATGAGTCGGCAACCGACACCTGAGGGAGCAACATTCAGTCGCACTCACACACTTGCACCCACACATTCACTCGACTTGGAGCCGTCGGTGTACAATTGATGGGACCCCAAGTGACAAACAATGATGTTACTAAACAAGCCGTGGACCTCATTCAAGTGCCTTGGCCTTTGGTGCTGGGAGCCACACACATCCACTGTAAAGCTGGGCGGCTCCCAAGGCGCTATATTTTTAAGCACCAACTTGTCACAGTCATCTGGGGTCCACACCTGGGCCCTGAGTCAGTAAGTGGAGGCGGGAAGGCAAGTGGCCGACGCACCCCCGCAGAAGGTGGTGGTATTGACGCAGGGGGTACAGACCACATTGGCCGGAGCATATTACTTTTCCTTAATGTTCCTTAACCCATACGATAATGCCAGGTGGTCACGTCGGACACGGAGGGGAGGCACATTCTGCCTCCACTTCCACATTTAGCCACACGGGTACAATCGACAGCTCCAAGGCACATTCGCAAGCATTTATTCTGCAACTCCTCCAATCCTTTCAGCGTGGGCATCAGATGCCGAGCCGTACACCTGTGCGCCATAGTCTAGCTCTCTGATCAAATAAAGGGACTTATACAATTCATTACAAAGATTTCCTTCTTGCTCACACTCCCATGTGAAAAATTCGCCAGGTACTTAAGGACATTTAGTGGTTTATCACAACGAGCAAGCAAAGTATTGACGGGAAGTTTGGGCACCATTCTTGCGATCAAAGTGGAGGCCCAAAAACTTTACAGAATTTTGAAAAGGTACCGCTTTATTATCCAAAAATAAACGCAAATCGGGGACGTTACGAGTTGTAAAAACTACAGCTGTGCCACCCCATGCGGACGGAAAACTTAAATCCCCACTGCAAGGCCCATTGGTGGACGGAATCAAGGGCTGCTTGAATCTCTCCAGCCGAAAATTGTGCATTACGGGAAGAGTGCCATATTGCACAATCGGGTCAGCATAGAGCGAGTATTTAAGATTCCTCGGGATGGGAGCTGATGACAGAATATCATTGATCATAATACTAAATACAAAGTAGGACTAAGCACACTTCCCTGCGGCACCCCCGTTTTCCTGGATAAATATATCCGATGTTACGTTACGGGTAATTTGATAGAGAAAGTCCTGTCTCTTAAGAAATTTGAAACAAATATAGGCAAATTTCCTCTTAAACCATAAGCATAGAGCTTCATTAGTATACCGTGTCGCCAGGTCATGTCATAGGCTTTATGGATGTCCAAGAACACCCCTATCATGAATTCTTTTTTGGCAAATGCCCCTGCAATACAATGCTCTGGTAAATTCATTAAATGATATAGTGAACTTCTGTATTTACGGAAGCCACATTGTTGATCATTTAACAAATTCTTCGACTCTAAAACAAAAAGAAGCCTATTGTTAACCATACGTTCCATGACCTTACATAGACAAGAAGTCAACACAATAGGACGAAATGAAGTGGGATTCATAAGACGACCAGCCTCTCTTGGGTATCGGTATGACGTGCTAGTGCCATGAGTTTGGGAACGCTCGAGACGCCCAAATCTCATTGTACAATGCTTAACATCTTAATTGTGGTTGTCCTGATTAAGATGCTGGATCATACCCACGTGATGGTGTCTGGTCCAGGGCTGTGTGTCTTTACAGGATTTAAGGGCAAGGATAGTTCATCTAGCGTGAACTCTTTGATTGTAATGGGAGTCTACGCCTTCTGTGGCAAAGTCTAATATCTGTAGCTCAGCCGTATGCTTATGATGTTGGAAAATGCGGGTCGCAATTGGCTGAGCTACTTACATGAGAAAAACTCCTGGCGAGGATGATAGCAACGTCCACGGGCTCATCATAGGTGGTGTTATTCACCTGCAAGGTGGTGACAGGGAAGTATGGGCGTTTATTATTTAATAATCTTATAGTGGACCAGACTTTTATGTAAAGGTGTTGTACGAGTCACCGTGGACACAAAGGACCGCCAGGAGTCACGTTTAGCCCTTCTTATTATTCTCCTTGCCTCAGCCCGTGCCTGTTTGTATGCAATAAATTCTTCCTCAGTGGGCTGACTATCAAAAAT
>NC_136955.1:10629306-10645915 GCF_032717465.1 Coenobita brevimanus | reverse complement strand
CTGGGCTGCAGGGGTACCCGGCGTTGCCTGGGCCATAAAGGCGAACACTCTTAACTGTGACCTCAAATGACTCAGATTTGAATTTTGATCCTTCCTAAAACCATCATTTGGTCACTCCGATTCAGAATATGTATGGGGTCTTTGGGGGTTTCTGACCCTTGGTTTGGGCGTGACTGAAGGACAAACAAATAATGCGGCTCATATATATACCATTATATATTATATATATATATATATATATATATATATATATATATATATATAACGGCCATGCCACGTTGAGTACACCGCTTCCCGTCCGATCAGCGAAGTTAAGCAACGTTGGGTCTGGTTAGTACTTGGATGGGTGACCGCCTGGGAACACCAGATGCTGTTGGCATCCTTACGTGTCAAGTGGGGTTGGTGGAGGATTAGTGCCCCTCCCTGTAACTCTAAGCCCTTGACCACCCCGTTTGGAATACGTGGCGTCTGGCAATGGATGGATGGATGGATGTACCGTATATATATGGTGGTAGATAAGCTTGTGGTAGGTGGAGGCAGCTCGCCATCCACTCACTCTCGATGTAATAAGCTTTCGGGTGTCTGCCCAATCCTCTCCTCCATCCTTCTTTCCTCTCAGCCTCTTCTTTCTTTTCTTCATTCTTTCCTCGTCCTACTGCCTACGGGTGAGTTTACACTCGTCTGTCTTTCTTCCCTTCATTCTTTTCTCTTACTTCTGCCTGTGGGGTGCTTCTACACTGAGTGACAAGCCTAATAGTTTCCTGTATACCAGGAAACCATTTACTAAGCTGGGTGGTAACCATATAACCAAATTTTAACGCCTGGTGGTAATTACGGCACTCCAGTCGGACTGAGGCCATCGAAGGTTTATATCCAAGGGTTGGTTGGGTGATTATTGCTCACGTAATGCCTCTCAGGGGATGAGTGAGGCTGGTCACTCTCATCTTAAACGTCAGGACCAACTTCCTAGCCCCGGGCTCCTACGCTCCTCATGAGGCAATGTAGGATTGGATGATGGATATATATATATATATATATATATATATATAGATAGATAGATAGATAGATAGATAAATAGATAGATGATAGACAACGATAGATAGATAGATATTGATTCAGATTAGTTGTTTATGTATATTTGGTAGCGATTTTTTAAGGAACATGGCTATTTTCAAGCATTTTCAGGGCAATCTCATTCACCCTACACTCCAGTGAAATGCCTTTGCCAGTGCTTTATGAACATGTACAACTTGAGGCAAGTGTCACCTCACTGTACACCCTCATCCCACACCTAGGAAGCCGAACCCCCTCCCCCCTCCTCCTCCTTCTCCCCAGAAATCACATTCTGTTTGCCACCACTTGCACTCATCACCACTTGGCGAACGGAGCCCAGACTTAACACATCATCTCCCCCATCATTTTCACTGTAGGATGCAATGCAAACCAGAACAATCACGCTTCACCGACAAAAACTATAAGAAAGCAAACTGGACAAAATTCACTAAGGAAACAAAAAACACCTCAATGCACTAAAGAACACACCCATCACCAACATTAGCAGACATTTTACAAAGTTCAGCAACACCGTACTCATGACAGACTAAACACCACATTCCATGACGCAACAGAACACATTACGACCAACATTTTAACAATTCGAGATTGCTCTCCTCATAAGACAACCCTACACACTCCAAATGAGTAAACACGACTTATCTCCCACACACACGAGACACCATCACAATGCTTCAAGAACTAAACACTGAAATTAGCAGCAAAATCCGTGACAAAGAAAATGGAAAACTTGAGAGCGTTTGTGACAATAATTAATCACTCCACAGTCTCCTCTCGGCTTTACAGAATATTTAATAACACAATCACTAAATCATAAACATCCACTTCCAAGACCCACGCCACCATCACCTCCAACACGCAACACATCCCTTCCTACAAAGAACAAGCAAACATACTCTTAGACCACTAAGCAAACGTAAGTCACTTAATACCAAGAGGCACCGAATCTGGAAGAACAACCCTAACCACAAAGGCAATCCTTTCCACTCGATCACAATGGAACCCTTCGGCAGGTACGCAACATTATCAAGCAAAAGAACTCCACAAGCGTAGGGCTGGATGCTATCAGCAAACTACACGTAGAACATTTAGGATGACAAGGTATCCAGGTCCTCACAAACATCAACAACTGTTCATACGCATACTTTAGCATTCCCAGTATTTGGAAAAAATAGAAAAATATTCGCAATACTTAAATCAAACTTAGACCCAACACTCCCTTCTTCACACAGACCCATAACACTACTAAGCGCACCAACGAAAGGAAATGAATGCCTCATTCTCGACGATGTCACTCCCCATGTCTCTAGTGGTCCTTCACAACACGGATTCAGAGCACTACACCCTACAGATACCTTGCATTACCTTGTCTGCCAATCCGTGGGGCACACCTCCCACAACAGTTTATATTAGTAAAGCCTTCGATGCAATCCCCCGACACAAGTAAATCACCTAAATATAAACCAAAAACATGGAGAACAACACCAAACGCTGGATTGTCAGCTATTTGTCAGGTAGACAAGCACATGTTACATTCCAAGGGCAAGTCATCACGATCGGGGAATTTGCCTAACGAAGTTTCACTGGGCTTTGCTCTCTCACCCACACTCTTCAACCTCTGCTATGCATGATATTCCCACACCCCAGTCACTGATAACATTGCCTCATGCAGGTGACATTACTATAACAACTGCAACACCAAAGTGCAGAGACAACCTGCACACTGCAACAGGACTATCTCAACAACACCGTAGACTTAGTTGAAGTACAACAAGCTGACGATCGTCCCAGCCAAGATCCACCACCACACTGATCACCAGCAGTAAACACGAACACATGTACTCCCCCAATGTTACGTGTGCCACACATAACACCTCCACTAAGATCACTGGAGTGGCATATGACACTGGCCTCACCTTCAAGAACGACGCACAAGATATCAAAGGGAGGTGAACGCCTAGATTCAATCCATTCAGGGCAACTACAGGGCCAGAATTTGGGCAAAGGAAGGAAACTCTCCTTACTCTACAAACAGTACATTATATCAGTGATGTCCTATGCCTCCCCTGCATGGGTTCCCATCCTATCTAATGCCCACTACAACACCTTGCAAATCATGCAGAATATCCTCCTACTCATCACCACTTAGCTGCGCCAAATCCACTCCCCAGTGTTCACTTACAATCTGAAACTAAAGTCCTCCGCGTCAGAGACTACCCTGATATGCAGGGAACACAGTTCTGTGCAGCAGCCTGTGCCAGTACACAATACCCCAGCCTTTTCATAACAGAGACACACAACCCCCTCGTGCTACACATTAAACAATCATCACACAAACATTATTCAAGCCCTCTACAACAACATTCCGCCTCCAGCCATTCCAACACTGTTAATGAAGAAACACATACATACTCACTTCACGAGCAGGGTAATACAACGCCTTGATCGTAATACCATACTACTGACTTTCACCCATTGGAGGTGTCCCTAAATAGAGATGACTGAGTTCACTTACAGTAGCTATGCTTAAAGCAAGACATCACCCAGCCCTCCTCTCAGCTTCCAGGTTAGATTTAGGGTTGGATGGAAGCATAGATAACAAGTGCCCAGCTTGAAGAACATTCCCACACAAAGTAGTACCCGCATCTGGAACACTGCACAGCATTTGCCACACTAAAGACGCAGACACAAATTCAATGGTGTAGGGAACCTATGCGGCAACCTCATGGAGCAATTACCAACCCGCGGTCGAGTGTTCTGCTCGCTCAGATCAATCGGTATTGAACAACAACAAAAACAACAACTAACTGCGTATTACCACGCTAGGGCCCCCCAAACGAAGTCTCTTTTAATCTTGGCCGTAGACAGCGGATCCTTTTGTTACGCGATGATCTCAGGTTTTATAGAGGCTATGTTAGAAAATGTGAGCCATTAACCGGGTGGTATAAAGATGCAAAATATTTCTTTAGCATATAAAGAAGTAACTTTCACTTTTTTCTTGTTTCTTTCTTCCGCTGCTTTCGTACCTCCCAATCCTACCGTATAGTACATCTTTGCCTACGTCTGTGCCTGCCTACCTACCTACCTGGCTGCCTAAATACCAACCTTCTTAAAGAGCTCAGTGCCTGCATCCACTATCTTATGAGCGAAGATACAGGTGAGTATGAATTAATTTCATTTATTTTTAAATTTATTTATTTATTTACTACTGGGTTCTTCCAGATTTATGATGAAATGAATTTTGAACCCATTTTCCAACTACACAAATATTATACATAACAGTTTACATTTCCTTGTAAATAAAAACGCTTTTGGTGACCTAAGGGCTGGTCTGAGCGTGTGGATCATTTCAACGAAGGTACGCTGTCAGGTGGAGAGGCATCACCTGACACATCAGTTGTTAAAATCGGTCCATTAATGCGGCCGTTAAACCGATAACAGACAGACGGAAGGATGGACGCTAAACTGTAATCCAGGTTCAAAGCCGAGATTCCTGGCTTCGGGAAAACACGAGTACAAAAAGTCACCTACATTACCCCACCTCCACTACAGTAAACTCCATTGACAGTGAAGGAAATCAGCCCCAACTCCACATTTAATCTCTCGTTCTAGGTTTTATGTTTTCACCTGAATTCTTCCTTTAAATTCACAGCACTCAAAGTAAGTCATACTAACTATATCATCAACCGTCCAATACAGTAAAATTAACACACACACACACACACACACACACACACTCACACACACACTCACACACACACACACACACACATATAGCACTCTACATTAATATAACTTCGAAAAAAAAAAATCTCTTACATAACGCAGCCTCCATTTCAATAAATTTCACACACCACAACAAAAGATCATCACCTCCACCTTTAATTTCCTGCACTGGGGACTCACACCTCTAGCTGCCATTTCTTTCCCTAACTTATAATCAAACCCGACAATCTCGTTTTTATCTACCATCACAAAAACACATCTGTTTCACCATCGGCCGTCTAAAATGTTTACACACACACACACACACACACACACACATACACACACAAAGGTATGGAAAGATATGGAGACAAAATATAACACCGACTTAGATGATATCCTGTCTACTAAAACAAGGTGCACTTTGTGAGCACGTGACGAGCGAGCGAGTGCTTTTTACGCCTACTAAAAAGAAGAAGAAAAAAGACACTCTTTTAGCGTGACAAACTCTGACACACCGGATGTGGGGGATTTGAAAATAAACTCGTGTGTTAACGTGCCTGGTTGGTATCCCTGATCTACTGAGCCTTAGCTCTGTATGCATAGTGGCACCGGAGGCTTCGTAGCACCTGTAAATAAGCAGCTTGTTTTGGTTGTAATTATCACTGTCTTTTACATTACTTCTTAAAGAGGGTTTGAGTATCAGCGTAGTTTTCTATAGAAATTATAAATGACGATGTTGATATGTAATGTGCAGAAAAAAAAATCGCTATCTAAGAAGTGTTACGGAAGAATCAGAAGCCATTTTGAATATGAGCTCTAGGTTCTAGCACTCCGTAATATGTAACTGGTAGCATTGGCATTTTGGGAGCAGAAATCGCAACTTCTAGTACGCTGATACGTCATTTAGCATATTTTACACATAGGCCTATATAAAACTCGGCTAGCACTTTATATTGCTCTATTGATGAAACTTATACTTGCATTTAGTCGTATTGATTGCTTAATGAAACAAGACTGCTATACCACACACCTTTTTCTTGCTACCGAATTACTAACCATGAGTCTGAGGACGTTTTGGATTATAATTTCAGGTTACGGACTGACATAACAAACTACGGTACGAAACTTTTACTATTGGAAAGTCCATTGAGCTCGTATCCACAGCTGATGTTTATTCGTTTCATCTAGCGAGGTCTGACAATTTTGTAGGTTATTTCCTTTATCTTAATGGCATTATTAAGACATTGCTACGGTTCACCATGTTTTCTAATATATTTCTTTTTTATTAGTACCAGACTGTAGTGATGATAATTCTCTTGTCACAGCTTCCCATTAATGGCTGAGACTGCCGATCTGTCCCTGGTTAAAGTAATGACACAATATAATTGGATAATAAGCTAATTAGAGCTACAGTAGGCTGCGATGTAGGGTCATTGATGTGAATGAGAGTAAAATACAGACCCTATAAAAAGCTTGGCTCCAGTTACAGGAGATTTCCAATAAAAAAAAACGATACTGTATATATAGTAGAAAACGGCAGAACATTAAAACAAAACGGCTGATAAGAGAGAACGGAGATATTAAAGAGTAGTAGGCTACAAAGAAGGGAATAATAAAACTTAAAATTCCTGAATGGGGAGGATCTAGAGGAAAGAAAGAACATAAGCACATCACAGAGATATACTACTGTAGTATTGTTCTCTGGAGGTGGACGTGTATAGTTTGATTTGACATCAACCCTGTCTTAAAATGCTAATGATGGTTGTCACTATCACAACGTGTAAGAAGATCCTAAGGTGGCTACCTGAGATATGATAGGCGCCAAGAAGACACATAGCATCTTAATCATTATCTGGTGGATAATGCTTTGAGACTTTCCTTCAAGCCATTATGTCCACTGTTATGAATTATTCGTTGTAGCCTATACGACATGAAGCTTACGGGAGTTATACTACTGTATATCTGGAGAGAGAGAGAGAGAGAGAGAGAGAGAGAGAGAGAGAGATGGGAGGCAGGGGCGGAGAGAATGAGGGAGGGAGAGACTCAGGTGTCACAACTCTTACCACGTAGTCACGGCTTCTGCGCCAGAGAGAGTTACAAAGTCTCTCGACGCATGGGGCGCCGATAATTATATTATTGGGTGTTCGTACGCCTGTCATCATAATTTCATCTTGGTGTAAGCTTTCAACATTTCTGGTGAAGTAGTTGAACTAGAACAGAAGAATAACTGAGCAAAAATATTTACTTTCTCACGTTTTTTCTCTCTCGCAGGCATGTACACACTCTCATAAACACACGCGAGCTCGCGCGAGCGCAGTCAACATATGAAAGTGAATAAAAACCCATACCTTGCATTCTTCACATTCAAAGTGCTTAAAATCGATTTCATAATGGAGCATGTCAATTGAAGCCCTCGGTACTTTCCCTTGGAAAGCTGGGATTTCAAGGGGTATCTTTGGTTTCATGAGTAAATATGTAGCTAAAAACAAAATCTATTGAATGTATCTATTACCTGCTGAACGAATCCCTTCTCTATCTCACATAGTAGAAAAGTTATTAGCCTCCGAAAACCATCGCGGTCGGTCCGTGTTGCGTCGGTCAGGACCGGGTCATGTCGGGCTGCTCATTTCTCATCTGAAAGTAGAGTAAACATCACTTCGTTACGCATCGCCAGCTTCTCTCGCAAGATCGTAATTACAACACACACACACACACACACACACACACACACACACAGATAAGGAGACAGAACAATATGATCCCAGATGAAATCTTATATGTATCATGTTGGGAACACACACACACACACACACACACACACACACACACACACACACACACACACACACAGAACATGTATCACATGCATAACTCACTCTCCACTGTAATATACTTCCCACCTCCCAAATCAATCATCGACTCTTCATTTCAATAAACTTTACAAAACCACGCACAGCAATAAAATCCCTTACTCCGCTTTTTTAATTTCCCTGCGCCCGGCCCTACATTGCTCACCACCTTTCCCATCTCAGAGTAAAAATGTGATCCTCGCATTCTTTCTCCTCTCCCCTCAGCATTCGCTCCCTCCCAAAGTCACTTTCTCTCCCTTAATTTATCTCAGCCTCGGAGTCACTCAGCTTCTCGTGAGAATCTTCCCTGGAATTCCGTGGGGTAATGAAATCTATGTGTCCACAGAATTGATCCTTGAAAAATTGGGCGAGGATTTTGTTTTTGTGAGGAGATGAAAGCTGTCTGTCGTATAATTAATTCCTGTAATCCATTAACATATGCATTTTAATTTTAGTCACCAAGCGATTTTATTCACCTTATAGTGGAGGAATTGGAAGTAATTACTTGGGAGGGTACTTGGGAGGAAATGGATCTGGGCATATTTTGGATTCAGGGGAAATTTTTTAGCATGGATAACCAAAAAGGTGTGTGTGTGTGCGTGTGTGTGTGTGTGTGTGTGTGTGTGTGTGTGTGTGTGTGTGTGTGTGTGTGTGTGTGTGTGTGTGCCGTGAGGTTAGGAAGTAAGAAGGAAGGCACAGCTTGGTGGGATGAAGAGACTGAAAGAGCAGAGGATGAAAAGTAGAAGTGGTTAGAGTGGATGCAGCAGATGGACTGAAATGAGATAAAGAGTGCACTGAGAGTAAGAAGCATGTGAAGAGACCACTAAAGAATATAAAGATGAAAAATAAGGATCTTGGAAGAAAGAACAATGAAAATCACCCTGAAAATAGGAAATTATTTTGAAAAGAGGTGCAAAAATCTAGCGGTAAAAGTGGAAAGAAATGTGAGCGTCTGAAGGATGAAAGAATATTAAGCAGGAAGTGAAGGGAGGAGATGAAGGTATGATGAATGCTAAAAATTCCCTGTATGATGCATGCGAATGGGTGGGAGCAGAGTGATGGGAACTTAATTGGCTTTGGTGGTGTACAGAGGAATATAGTGCTAGGAAACGTAACATCAGCTAAAGTGATGAAAGCTGTGAAGAGCCTGAAGAATGGGAAAGCATCGGGGATTGGTGAGGTGTTACAGAAATTATTCTCCCATCTTTCCTGTCACTACTTAATGCTTTTCTTTCCGTTACAGGTGGCTTTACATTGAGTGACAAGCCAAATGGTTTCCTGTAAGCCAAGAAACCATTTACAACGCTGGGTGGTAAACATATAACCAAACCATACGTGCTCCCTACGTAGTCAAGTGGGCTGGTGTGAGGGTTAGTGCCCCTCCTCGTAAAACAAATAATCCAAGAGTCAAATGGCCACTCCCGTACGGGATTATGGCGTCTGGCAATAGATAGATAGATAGACAGTGTCATGAAAAGTATAATGAAATGTTTATGTGAGTTATACAAGAAGGCAGGAGTGAGTGAAACTGTACTAGCAAAGTGGAAAAGGATTTAGTAAATAATTCTGTACTAGAAAATATACGAGCGAAATGAGTGAAAAATCTTAGCATATATCTCTTGAGTACTGTAGAAAATGTACATGGAAGAATAATCATAGTGAAAGTAAGAGAGATATATTAGAATGCCTGGTAGAGTGACGAACAGGGCTGCTTTAGGAGTGGTCGAGGACATGTGGGATCATATATTTGCAGTGGGACAGACAATGGAAAAGACTTGCAAGAAGAACAAAGGATACTGATGGCAGTTATGGAGTATGGATCAGGAAAAAAGACTACGAAAAGGTAAACAGAGAAAGATTTGGATGCTTTTCCGTACGTATGGTGCAAATGATAAACTGTTGAATTGCCGTTAAGAGCTTTTACCAAGTCGGTGAAATGGGCGTAAATGTGGGTGGACATCTAAGTGAATGGTTGAAGTTCAGGTGTTGCCATAAGACAGTATTGTGTGATGTCCTTGTGGTCAGTTCACTAAATATACTGTATATATATATATATATATATATATATATATATATATATATATATATATATATATATATATATATATATATATATATATATATATATATATATATGTGTGTGTGTGTGTGTGTGTGTGTGTGTGTTGTGTTATGAGAAAGGTAATGACACGAGCAATGGAGAGAGGATGACGTTGGTAATGAATGGTGAGGGATGGATTATCTCAAACCTAACTTATGTAGATGATGCAGAACTGTTTGTAAACAGTGGAAAAGAGCCCGGCAAAGTTGGTGCATAGCTTTGTGCATATATGTGAACACCGTCCCTTGAAAGTAGATGTTGGCAACAGTAAAGTGACGATTGCTGAAAGAAACGATGATACCTAGTGTGATGTTTTACCGTGAATGAAAGAGACTTCGATTGGTGAAAGAGTTGACGTACCTTGGTGCAGTGGCAGAAAAAAAGAGGAATAAATGTGCAAAACAAGTGGAAAGCAAGGTGGCACTTGGGAGGAAAGTAGCTGGTGGTATAAAGTTCTTGATAAAGAGCAGAGGTCAAATTGCGGTGGCTGCTAGAGGCTTGTATGGAGTTTTAGTGCCTGCTGTAACACATCGATGTGAGACTGGTGTGGCAAGAGAATGAAAATTAAAGAGTAAGAGCAGTAGAGATTTGACAGTTGATCAATGTGTGTGGAGTGCGGATAATGAACAAGATAAGTATTAATGCAATTCGTGAAAGATGCGGATTAAGGAAGTATGTGGACACCAGAGCTGAAGAGAGCGTGCTTAGAGGGTATGGGCAGGTGGAGAGGAAGGGTGTGAACTGAATGGTGAAAAAGGTATAACTGAGTGAGTATGAATGTAGTAGGAGAGGTGTTAGGCCTAAAAGAAGGTGGATAGATATGGAAAATGAGTGTGTGAAGAAATGAGGTATAGCAGCTAACGAGCGGTCGATCCGGCTGGGTGAATTCTTGTGCCAAGGAGTGTATGAGCAGGGTTTCAGACCCATTTTGAATTTGACAGTTGTTGGATTGGCTCCGTCAGACAAGTGAGTGTGAAACTTCGTGCAGAATGTTCTTTGACCTGTCAGATGGAACTACGGCTCTATGTGGGCCAGAATGATGAGTGGGAGTGTGGCTCATTTAACTGAGCAAACTTTCTCTCTTATCTCCTTCTATCAAGTTTTTTTTTTTTTTTTTATGACTCTTTGTACCCTACTTCACCCTTCCTTCGGGTGGGAAAGAAGGTTCGAATGATGATGAAGATGTTGATATAGACTTTCGAGCTGCTGTGATTACGTAGAGCCTACACCAACCCTTTCAATACGAAAGATTTTTGCTGAGTAAGTAGGGAGGGTTAAAAATGTGATAGTAAAGTAACGGCAAGCCTTTTTATGACAATTTCTGAAGCACCTCACGAAGATGGAAAACGAGTCTGCCTTTTTCTATTTCCTACCTGACTGCATTGTGTAATGCGAGATGCAGACTGTACATTTGTCACTTCAACTACGCCTTAAATTACCTTCTCTCCATTTCGAATCCTGACTTGTAACAAAGCTTAACACTAAAATATGGCGCTACATACAAAGCAGTACTAAGAAAAGGGTGTACAGCTGTAGCATATTCTTTTTCTACCACTGAAGCACGTGAAATAAGCTGCAAAAAAAAGAAAAAAGACGATAATCTGAGAGAAGTTAAGGTGAAAGAGACATACTGAAATATAATCAACATAAACATCCCTTTAATGAACAGTACTAAACTGTGGGCCTTGTTACATCCTTCCCTTTCTAAGTTATGATAATTTCAAGACTGGAACAATTGCTCTATTCTATTTTAGCTACGATCAGTCGATTTTATTCAGGTGAGAGAGTGAGAAGTAGGAGCCAAATATTCACTATGAACTCCCTGTTTCGTGGCTTGGACAATTCAGATTTATATTCCAAGAACACCACGCGATTATATTCAGTAAGTTAAGCTATGGGAGCCTAACTGTAAATAATATGGCCAAGTTCTTGACTATAAAAAGTAAAAGGGTTTTGATTTTCCCATTTCATTGCTCAAAAGAATATTTTAAAGGCTTGGATGAGTGAATGGATTAAGAAAAGACCCATTTTCGCTAAGCTTTCAATCAATAATTTTGAAGCCTTTCTTTAATCAGTCTTTGAATGGAAAATGTTGAAGGCTCGAATGGTGAGTGAGTGGGGTTAGAATGATAATAAAAATGAAAATAATAATAATAATAATAATAATAATAATAATGATAATCATCATCATCATCATCAACTTCATCATCACCACCATAATTTTCAGTATTTCAGTCCATTTTCCACATAGCTTTTGTCAGATGAGCTCACCTGACAGCACTCCACCTTTCTCTGCTCTGCGCCAGCTCTCCAGTAATACCTCTTGATCTGATGATGACAAATGGTTATCTTTCGAAGGCTTGACAGATGGCTGATAGGAGGCGTGGCCCTTTTTCAGTAAACTATGGCTATATTTCTGTGTGTGTGTGTGTGTGTGTGTGTGTGTGTGTGTGTGTGTGTGTGTGTTTACCTCTTTATAGATTCTGGTCTAGGATGATGATGATAATGTTATCTTTCGAAGGACTGAATGGCAGTATGTGGATGTTAGCGCAACTTCTTGTCATTACTGTGCTATCCCTTTCGTTATTTACTTCTACCAGTCGATGATAATGGTAAGGCGATGATGATGATGATGATGATGATGATGATGATGACGATAATGATGGTTACGACGACGACACTGACGACGATGACGATGATGATGCAGTGAGAGAAGAACAAGTGGCGTTCGCAATTTCACTCCTCCGCAAGAAAGTTGGTAACAAAAAGAAAGCCACCAAAAGAGTCATTCATTTTGAGTTGGCTGGAACAGTGCGGTTTATGAGAATGGGGTGGCTGAGTGAAGAAGAAGTGGCCTAAAATTTGCACTTATGTATCTTAAATGTTGAGGTATAACAAGACAATAAGACTAGAATATGGTGCCAGTCAAGATGAAGTGATGTGGAAAGCGATATAGTAGAGTCATGGCGTTGTCTTTTCTGCCACTGAGGTATATGAAGTAAGGTGCGAAAGAAAAAAATGGAAATAAGTTATTGTGGAAAAACTACAGTATAGGTGAGGCGACAGTGTAGTGGAATATATGAGACTAGGTGAAACAAAAGCTTCGTAAGATAAACTACATAATAATAATAATAATAATAATAATAATAATAATAATAATTAACAATGAAAATTATGAGTAGTAGTAGCAGTAGTAGCAGCTGCCGCAAGAGTAGTGTTTTACTGATGCAACATAGGTCACATTTATATTTGAACCCGGCGGATTCAACCCTCAAGCTACCTCTTACTGCAGTTCACCATCCTGCCTTCAGAGGATAGGTAAGGAGGTAACAGGCGTTTGAGTAACTGGGCAATGGACCCACCAAGGCAAAGCGTCCCCAAATAACAATAATAAATAACAATAATAATAAAAATAATAATAATAATGATAATAATAATAATGACAATAATAATAATAATAATAATAATAATAATAATAATGATAATAATAATAATAATAATAATAATAATAATAATAATAACAATAATGACAATAATAATAATAATAATAATAGTAATAATAATAATAATAATAATAATAATGATAATAATAATAATAATAATAATAATAATGATGATAATAATAACATTCATCATCATCATATACATAACCCAGTTTCCTAACACAAAAATTAATAGGACGGACACAAGAACCAGACGAATTAACGTACAGTACTAAAAGATATTGATGTTAGAGTAGAACTATCCAATGAAATGGGCCGCATCTTACGTCATTCATTATTCAAGCCTTCGAAAGAAAAAAATACCTCAGTTCTCTCTCTCTCTCTCTCTCTCTCTCTCTCTCTCTTTCTGGTGGCGAACTGAATATTATTTTGTACTCCCATAGATGGCATCACTTTCAATTCCTTATATAAATGAACTCCTGCATAGTTGCTTAGAGGTTCCAGGACACACACACACACACAATAAAAGTCAGTTTATTTTTTAACTTCCTAGCTGCACACCTTAAATTCTTTAGTTTATTACACAGTGCTATGCAAATGAATGTTTTATAGGTTTAAAGCCAAATGATCCCTGTACAACCCTTTATAGGTTTAGCTTTTAATAAGTGTTTTATTAACCATTTACAGTATTTAACAACAAAGAAGGGAGAGGAAGGTGGAGGCCAAGGATGAGATGACGGGATGGAGTGGAGAGGTATATGAAAGAGGAGGATGTGAGCTTGGAGCAGGGCAATGAAATGGCAAGGGATAGGGCGACATGGAGGCGATTTGTTTGTGGCCACTCCTTACGGGATTAAGGCGTCTGGCAACAGATAGATAAATAGAACAACGACTATTTGGTATACTGCACATAACAGCATTAGTGCTTGTTTTTATTATTTTGTCAGTGATTCAAAACATGATTCTCAGTAAGTAATAAAGAAAATAAATTACTTATATGAAGACTGTGGTGGCGTGCTTTATACATGTAATAAACCTTTCCTTCATAAGAAACCCTTTGTATGCTTTATTTTTGCTTAATGCTAATGATAAACGCTCTCAACGCTATTTAATGGTTTCTAGCCTTGTAGCTTTATCAGTGCCGATTCACGAACAACCACACAGATACAGACGAATGGAAGCACACACACACACACACACACACACACACACACACACACACACACACACACACACACATATATATATATATAGAGATAGAGAGAGAGAGAGAGAGAGAGAGAGAGAGGCACCAAGTCGCCTAAAATCGACGGCATTTAGAGTTAACGAAAAGATAATCACATGGAAATCCGCTGAGAGTTGCATTACCAGCTCGAAATGATCCTGAAAGAAGAGGCTGGAATCAGGGTAAGACAGACTTCCTCTCAGATTAGCCAAGAGGAAGCAGGAATATATATCTTACTTTTTTTTTTTTTAGCAATATCAGCTAGTCCATTCATTGCGATCTTTATTAAATTTTCCCTTATTGTTTATATTCAGTTTATTAATGTTCTACCACTCCTAAAGCCACTCTCATTGTCACTCACATTTCTCATATATTACATACGTTGTAGTTATTCTACCACACACCTTTCCCATAACGCTTGAGACCATGTCAGCGATTTATTTTTCAATTGTAAATTTGTCATGGAGAATGATGGACGACCTGGAAACTGAATGTGAATGAGGTGTAGTAGGAGGCGAGGAGGGAGAAACCAAAAGTGAGATGGAGGGATGGAGTGGAAAGATGATTGAGCAAGGGGGGTTGGGAATTAGAGAGCGGCCAAATAGCAGAGGATAGATCAAAGTGGAGTCGATTTGTTTGTGGGAACCTCTTGCGGGAGTGATGTGTCTGGTGACAGGTAGATGGATTGAATTTTTTTTTCCTGCTTTGATCACCCTCACCCCCCGCCCCATTTTTTTTACATGGCCACCCTCTCAGACAACTGTCAATATATGAATGCCATGGTCTATAAAACAACAAGACGAAAACAGGAAGGGATGAGAAACTACGAGTATACTCAGAGCACTCACTCAGTTATACCCTTTTTACACTAACGTGGGTTAAAACCGCCCCTTTTCATCATTTGCTCAGTTAATGTATAAATAAATTAGCACTAGAATATGGTACTAGTCCACGAAGAAGTCTTATGGAAAGGAAGTACGGCAGTAGTATTGCCCTATTCTGACAGTGAGTAGCGTGAAATAAGCTGCACAAGGACTAAATCTGTGACAACGTTGGAGAAAAAAATAACTATCGACGGATCATGTTTTTACTCCAAATTCAGATTGTTCTCCTAAGCATTTCTCCACATTCATAGAGTAATGTTCATGTGTGTAATTTGCACACACACACACACACACATACACACAAATCAGAACCATGTGTTCCTGTTTTCCCACCGCTCTCAGTTCACTCTTGCGTCATGTTCGTTGATTTCATCCCCAGCACATCATATCAACACATTCATCTACGGTCAGAAGAAAGAGATCACGCCCCTTTCAGCCTAGGAATGTTTGCCAGGTGATAGTAGTGAGAAGGGAGAATTGTGATATACGTAGCGAAACTATTATCCCTGTCTGTGCCTTCAGCATCAACACTCCTGATATAACTCATCACTTCGTGCCTACCTGATGCTCTAGTGGTGTCTGTTCCATTAAAGACGCGACCGAATGCTGAGAAGCCTGGTTATGAGAGTGTTGTGCGAGTTGCATTGTGATACAGACCTTACCGTCATGACTAAGTGGTCCGGCTTTACTAATAAAAAAGAAAGAATTATTCTTTATTTACTCGTACAGAACATTAAAAAAGACTAAAAAAAAGAGATTTAAGACCTTCAGGTCTCCAACACTCTTACCATATAAACCACTTCATGCCTACCTGACGCTTTAATAAACGACCGAACACTGGGAAGCCTGGTTATCTGGTGTATTGCTAAGAGAGCGTTGTGCGATAAACAGTTATATAATTTATACAAAGAACACAGACCTTACCGTCAAAGTAGGTGGTCCTGCACTTACTACTAAAGGCAATAATTATTCTCTGTCTACAGAACTTTAGGATATTAATTTAGTCGAAAAGCAAATTAGGTAAACGTATGACAACATTCTGCTAGAAAACTGTTTAATAGCTTTCGAGCAGATGAAACACTATAGCTGAAGCTAAACACTGAAAAAAAAAAAAAACGATAATTTTTGTTTTTCATACATTTTTTTTTTTGTATTCACTCCCCCTTCGGTACATCTTTCAGCTTCCCCACTGTCCCTCCCCCCAGAGAGAAAAATGGTGGACAACCCCACCCCCAAAAAAATAACAATAATAATAAAACAAAAATAATCGCCACTTTGTGCCTGCAGTTCGTTTGTTTCATTTACATATTAACCTGAGACATCTT
>NC_136955.1:10566806-10624306 GCF_032717465.1 Coenobita brevimanus | reverse complement strand
TGGTTGTTCTATAGCTGCTGTTGTGGACGGCCATCGTTCTTCTGCAATATAACTGGTTCTCTTACTGGAAGTCTTGACCCCGAAGGAGGCCACGGCAGAATTTTAGGAGGGCCATGGCTGGATGGTTTAATTAACAAATCAGAGTGAGTCCGCTTTACATTCGGGTGAGGGTGCCTCGTGTTTAAGCTTGTCGCCTTTCTCCCTCTCGCTCCAGCATGTATTTGCTACGTTTCGACACCACTGGACCAATAAGCGAGCAAGAAAAAATATGAATAAGTGGCAACACTTTTATGCAATACATAGGAGCGAACTTGTTGTCGAGCAAACCGTGTATATAGTCCTATTCGCCTCCAAGGAAAGGATTCTTCCAACAGACTTAGGACTGTGTACAGGGTGCAAGTGTGTCTCCCACGCTTGCTGTTGTAACTGCACTCTCGGCCATGACCCCAGTTGGCGCCACACATGCAAGTTTCTGAGAAATATTCATTGCTCTCTGCACAGTATTCTAAACTTGCGAGATAGTTAACTGATATTAGTATTGTGAAATTGACATATTTGTTTTTTCAGTCTCTCTAAGTATCTACCTATAGATATACTAAGATGCAGATATACTCGTAGTTTCACAGTTTATGTATTCCTTCACTCGGCCTTCCCAGCTCACTGGTGGTCTCCCTGTCATACCTCTACTTTTGATATTGCTCTCGCATATTCTCTTTGTAATCTCATTTCTGTTCCTTTTCTCATTCATTCATTTGTTTTTTATTATCAGTGGTCACTTGCACCAAACAAATGCAGCATTGATTTAGAACACGATGAAGAAATTCAACTAATACACGGAAAATCAATGCAGAAAAAATTTCACCATGTTACATTAAATTTGAATCAAAAGGCTTTCATCAAACCTAATTTGAATGCGCACTGAGCAGCTCTGACTTGAAATTTTAATGCAGGGTAGGGTCGTCTACAAACTGAAAACAGTATTTGTTTTTGCTACTTTCTTATAATTATCGATGTGTTTGGATGTGTTTGGATTCATATGTGGTAACATATATATATATATATATATATATATATATATATATATATATATATATATATATATATATATATATATATATATATTTGCACGACACCTTTTGACTATTTTTGCATCAACAGTTACTGTTAACTGTCAAAATGTGAGACAGAGTGAAATGATACAGTAATGATTATATATGATTATTCAAGGTGGAATGCTTCAATTAGCAATTTCACACGATATTTCATGCTGTTTTCTTATAGTGTAACCATAATTTTACATAATCTTTGCATAAGTAAAGGCGACGGCGGAACCTGGCTACCACACCCAGAGAATTTGAAGAATTTAATAGTTACTATGATACCAGACGATCTTGCTTCAATTGCGCTACTGGTAACGTCTGCATTATTTTCTCGAAACTTATTCTGACTTATCAAAAGCAAATAATAATCAACATATGACTGCAGTACTGTTTGCAAAAGAAACTAATACTGAAAACCAGTTACTTCATACTGCAAGAAATTTTATTCACTTGGGTGTAGGAAAAATTAAATCATTCTAGTTTGATGAAAGTCGTTTGATGCTGGTGATATTTTTTTTATATTGATTTTAAATCAGTCACGTCAATTAATTCACTGTGGTGCAAGTAGCCACATAATTTTAAACTTTATCATTTGTCTGTTTCTATCTGTTCGTCTTTTCTTATACAGATTTGCGATGGTTGCCAGTGTTGCTAAAAAGCGAGGGACAATGATGAATACATTAACTACAGATTTACATCAATCCTCGCTGTCAACATCGAAGATACCTCAATGTGTGCTGTGTTTCAAAGCGCTAGGGAATTATTCAATGAGGCCTAGTAAATGAAACATCATCTGACGACAACCCACCCTCAGTATGTGGAGAAAGACCCTGATTTCTTCAAGCGCCATAAACAGGGTTTGGGAAAACAGACTGGATGGGAGTGGTGCTTTCCAGCAACAGAATTTAGGTGTAGTAGAGGCATCATATATTAAGCCATGTGCTGTAAACATAGTCAAGCAGGTTCTTGGAGAGTCAGGTGCAAATAAGATTCAACAGATTTCCTTGTCAAATGTCACAGTGAAAAGGAGAATTATTGAAATGTTAGCTGATATCATTGAACAAGTAACAGATTAAATTGTCTCCAACTGGTATGTTCACAGGACAGTTGGATGAGCCAACGGATGTGAGTTCTTGTGCACAGCTACTCGTGTGTGTTAGGTATGTGCTCATGCATGACATAAAATATGAATATCTGTTCTGTACACAGCTTGAAAATACCACAAAAGCTTTATTCGTGATGGAAAGGTTGACTTCTTCCTTCACCCCTAACGGAATAGCCTGGGAACATTGTTATGGAGTCTGTACTCTTGGGACTCTGGCAATGCTGGGATCAAAATTGGGACTGAGAAAGCATGTCAAGGATGTAACTAAGAATGCGAAAGCGGTTCACTGTATGATCTTCTCTGTGCACTGGCGTCAAAAACCCTTCTTTATACCCTTTACAAGATCCTGAAGGCAGTGGTAAAATGTGTGAACTTTGTGAAAACAGGAGATCTGAACTCTCGCCTTTTCCAGAAACTGTGTGAAGACATGGATTCAGAGCATGAATCCCTCCTCTTTTACTCCACAGCGTGATGGTTCTCCCTGGGCAATGTTGTGAACAGAGTATTTGAGCTTCGGAGAGAACTTAACCTTTTCCTGGAAATGAAAGAGAAGGATGACCTATTAAGTCTCTTCAACCAGACATTGTGGGAGTCAGGTCATGCATACCTGGTCGACATTTTTGAGCAGCTAAACAGGCTGAATTTCAAGCTATGAGGAACGGAAAGAAATGTCTTGCACCTCATGGATTATGTGTACATTTCTTGCTGAACTCCAGAACTGGCAAAGGAAAGTGAGTGCATAAAATGTTGCCATGTTTGAGAATCTTTCAACTGTTCTTGATGAGATTGAAGAGGATCACCTACTTGACCCATCACTCAAAAGTGAAATAATTGAGCTCTTGAAATTCTTGGAAAGTGAGCTAAAAAGATGGTTGAAAGAATTCAAGGAGAAAGGAGGGAAACTGGTGAGAAATCCGTTCTCTGACACTCTTGATATTGCTGCCATTCCCGATGATGTTCCGGACTAATTCCTTGATCTCAAGAATGATTCTGCTGCCAGAGACCTTTATGAAGAGAAATCTCTGACTGTGTTCTGGTGCTCCATGTATTAGCCATATCCAAAAGTTAGTGAAATCGAACATATTGTTCTCTTGCCATTTTTCACAATATATTTATGTGAATCTGGTTTCTTCACCCTTCTACCCATAAAAACTATATACGAAAACCAATTGGATGTGGACCCAGATATGAGATGTGCCATATCAGTAACTCAACCAAGAGTCAGTTGACAGACTGAAAGCAAACAATGTCATCCACCTCATTGATATGTAACAAATATACAGTCTGATAGTTATAAACAGTAACATAAATGGAGAGCACCAACATAGTTATTTTTTATTGTTATTGATAAGGGAATTGAGAGAAAACTGAAGGTGGGACCACGACGATGTTAAGATCCTTGCAGGTTGGGAGTGAAGTGAAAAGGTTTGAAAAATACTGTCCTAGAGCTGTAATAGTGGTGTTTCTCAGGATTCTGTTCTATCACAAACTCTTTTCTTTCTATTCATCAATGACCTTATAAACTGTGAGTCTAACCCTTATCATTCATTGGCTGATGACTCCACCCCTCACCTTTCCATCCACTTCCTGCAGCGTCCATCTCGGAGTTACTTCAAACAACAAGAAATGAGGTTATAGCACAGCAAATGTTTGACCTATATCTATAATTGTTGTAAAAGTACTCTTGTTGTTTTTAATGCATCAAAAAATCAGTTCCTACACCTTTCAACTTGGCAAAAACTTCTTCAGGAGTGCCCTCTATTTTTTAACAATATCCCGCTCAGTCCTGCATCATATTTAAACAGACTTTGGGTTCTATTCTCTCAAGTATTATCTTGGAAAGATCATATTACCTTTCTTGAACAGTCTTCTTCCAAGAGATTTGGCTTGTTAAGCTGACTCCGTGCCTTCTTTACTCCTGCACAGATGTTGACATTATACAAGGGTTTTATTCGCCCCAGTGTATAGTACAACTCTTATGTGTGGGGAGGATCCTCACATACAGCTCTTCTCAACAAGGTCAAGGCTTTCCGTTTCATTAACTTTCCTCCTCTTACTGGCTTCCTTCAACACCTGTCTCTTCGCCACACTGTTGCATCATTATCTCTTTTCTATCGCAACATCAGTGGTCAGTGTTCCTCTGAACTGTCTGTCTGCATCCCTGCCTGCGTCCTTCCACCACTATGGAGGGCGCGTAGCACCCGTTTAGCAACAAACTCTCATCTCTTTTCTATCCACCTTTGTAAAACAAGAGTTAATCGTTACTCCAAGTCCTTCATTTATGCAACAGGTCAACTCTGAAACTGTCTCCCTCTGTCTGTATTTCCTATTGCCTATGGTCTTCCAAACGCAATACGTCCATGCATCTCGAAATGAACAGATCTTGAATTTGGCTCTCTATTATCTCGTTTTTGTCTTTTCTTAGAGGGAATAATTTGCGGACTCCTAGTCTTTGATTTCTTCTTCATATATATATATATATATATATATATATATATATATATATGCCCTCAGATTCTTTAAATTGCCCCCCTCCTTCCTCTTCTTTCAATCTTCTCTCGTCCCCATCTTTCCTTCCTCTCCTTCTTCCATCCTTCCCTCTTCTTATTTGTTCTTTCCTCCTCTCCCCCCGCCTTCCCTCTTTCCTTCTTCCCTCCCACTCTTTCCTTCCGTCCTAAGCTATTTTTCCTTACTCCGCTTCTTCTCATTCTTCTTTTGCCCTCTTTCTTTCCCATCGTCCTTCCTTTACTCTTTTCTTCTTTCCTTCCTCAATTTCCTTTCCTCACTCTTTACATTCATTTCCCTCCCTTTCTCATCTTCCTTCAATCTCGATTCCCTTCTCTTTCCATCCTCTCCTTCACTCCCCCCTCTTTCTTCCCCCTCCTTTCCTCCTATTCCAATCCCCTTCCCAACTCTCCGTCAGTTTAGCCTGCACGCTTACAAGTTCCCTACTCTGCTCTCATGTTTGTGTTTGTAAATTAGCCCCGTGTGTGTGTGTGTGTGTGTGTGTGTGTGTGTGTGTGTGTGTGTGTGACTCTTGCCTTAACCTTTTCATGACCATAACTTTTCTTATGATGCCTCCTGACGATTTATTCAACTTACGAAAAGACTTTTGTAGGAAAGTGGTTAATGAAGGCCATATTTAGCCTCCCCCCTTTCAGTGTAGAGTTGACCCCAGGAGATTCTACACTGAGTTACAAGCCAAATAATTTCTTGGGTTCAGGAAGGGTGGTAAACAAACAATCACACAGAAGCCTGGTGATCTGGCAGGTTAATGAGCTTCAAGATAATGTGACCGCTAAGTGTTTATATCCATGTACAGTGGGGGTTTGCCACTCATATAATGTCGCCGTAGGATTGGTCAAGTTCGCCTTAAATGTCAGGATTAAATATCTTACCCCTAGGCCTCTACGCTCCTAATGGGATTACATAGGACTAGATAACAGATAAAGATACGCAGGTAGATAGATAGACAGATACGGGGAAGGATGTTTAGTTGTGATTGCATTAATTAAAGCTACTAGTATATTTAACCTCTCCAGTCCGAAAAGCCTCTCTTAAGCTGAATAAAATCGTCTGGTATTAGGGAAAATAATTATAGGTACATTTCTCATAGTAGAAGGGAGGGAGGGAGTTACCACGCCCAACACAGCCTCTCTTTGGCACGTCCGACACTTTCGATTATTCAGCACACGTCCGCCCAATAATTTACGCTGAATAATTTCTATAAATAAATAAATACGATAGAATTTACCGGGAAAGACAACTAACCTACACATTAATAATTTTCAGTACAATACGCTTCATTGGTTCACTCCAAACGAATTAATTTCCTTCTGTCAGGGAATGGATGTGCTACTATATTCTTGCTGATCCAACAATTTTATCTAGGAATTTTATGCAGATTCGTTACCGAGGGAATTGATCAGGTCTGTATGTATGCCCTCTTGCACCACTAACCCCTCCCTCCAATAACCCTCTCTCTCACTACTATCTCCCCTACCACTTTCTCAATCCCCCAACACTCCCACACTCCCCACCGCTCTCCCCATCATCCACCACCGTTCCTCTCCCCCATCACTGTCCCCTTTTCCCACCTTTCCCGCCAGTGCCATTCCTCCCCCCATTACTGCTCCCTCAATCACCACTGTCCTGTCTCCCCCACCGCTGTCCCTTCTCCCCCATCACTGTCCTCCCTACCCCACCATTGATCTCCTTCCCCCACCTTTGTCCTTCCACAACTGTCGTTTCTCATCCATAAATGTCCTTCCTCCTCCACCTCTGTCCTCCCTCTACCAGTACTGTCTCCCTCCACCACAACTATCTCCCCTTCACCATTGCCTCTCTTCCCTTCACTACTCTCCAGCCTCCTCCAACACTGTGATCCCTCCCCCATCATTGTCTTTCCTACTTCACTATTCTGCTGTTGCCTCATCTTTCCTCTCCCTCCAGCTGACCCCTTCTCCCCACTATCTCTAACCCTTCTGTCCCATCTCCCTACCTCTTTCCCCCTCCTTCTCTCTGCCTTCTACTCCCACGCCCCCGCCCACTATCCCCGGATATAAAAGTTTTATCGGTAGTGAACCCCGTAATTTAGCGTCGTGCAGTACCATGGCGTCTTTATATTCCGTTTTTGCATAAGATGGACGATTGTATGCACGTGACGAGAGATCCTGGTAGTAAAGGAGTTATAAACATTGTCCATTAACCCCATTATTATCAGGAGTTATATTTTTTTTTTTATTGTCCCATGCCAAGGAACTAATTTTTTTCTTACTGTTAACGCAACTAAGCGATTATAACCAGCTTAAGAGAAATCTCTTGCAATATACTGTAGAGGTTACTGAAGGTATATCTAACCCTTGCAGGTCGGCAAGTCTATCCTTAGTTAATCATTAATTTATGTGGACTGCAAAGAATAAATAAATACATAAATAACACAAAGAAAATAAACAAAAAAAATGTCGTCGGACGGAAGGGGCTGAGAGAATGATTTCCTATGGAAGAACTCCCTTAGGTTGCGAAAAAAAATCATGCAAGGTTATTGGAAATGCATTACGAACACCATTAGTGTAAGGATGATGTATGTGCGTGAGACTTATTAATTTACCCGATAAAAAAAAAAAGTCCAGAATAATACCAAGAGCACATAATTTTCAACTCAAGAGCCAGTCTTGGGTTCTTCTGTTTGTCGGCTTTTTTTTTTTTTTTTTTTTTTTTTTTTTTATCGACCATTGAGGCCGGAGCCTCTGGTCATTAAGGCAGATATATATATGTATATATATTGACACATATATACATATATATACAAACATATATATATATATATATATATATATATATATATATATATATATATATATATATATATATATATATATATATATATATATACATACATACATACATACATACATACACATATCCATGCATATGAACATACACACTTTCATGCACACGTACATATATATATAATAATTTTTATTTTATTATTTTTTTGTAGTTTTATTTTTATTTTTATTTATTTTTTTATGTTTTTAACCTTATATTACTTATAAACAAAAATACCTAATTTAAATACCCTAAAGCTAACCACCTAACAGACAAATCGCTAACCTATACTAAATCCTAAGAGACCATTAACTAGGCCTACACTAATATTCAAAAAGCCTTGACCAAGAGAACACCATCGACTGCAGATATGTAATGCCTTTCTACATGACATACCTGCACTCATCACCTGATGACTGTCAGTCGAGGCACAACCTAATATAGGGGACATCAATATATGAAAGGGAACCAGACGAGTCAGGAACATTTCCATATAAGTCAGCTGTCGTCCCTAATTAGAATAACTTAAGCGAGATAGTATGATGTATTTACATAATTTGTACAAAAAGTGAAGAACCTCGCCCAGCAGACGACCATCAACTGCAAGTGCCCAATACCTTCCTATATTGCACACTTGCACTCATCAGCTGGTGACTGTCAGGCGAGGAACTTGGCTTAATGTAGGGGACATCTATATTAGAAATAGATCGGTGGGAGGAGGAACTATTTAAAATATGTCAACTGTCAACCCTAATTAATATTACAATATATACATATTTGCTGTTCTTAAAAACCATAACCACACAGTAAAAAAGTCATATCACTCTGATCAGTCCGGTCTCTCTCAAGAAAGCCATCAATTTATCAGTCATAACAATGTCCCATCACCCAGGATGGTGGAAAGGGTGAAGGGGACGTCTACTGCGCCGCAGTAATTTATAAGTGAAGCACGTTCACTAATAAATCGCCGACAGCGCAGGATGATATGACTGATAGATAACACCGCATTACAGATGTCACAGTGCGGTGGGAAGCGTCTTTCCATATATGGTTTAATGTGGGTTAAAATGGTGGCATTCAGCCGTAACCGTGCCAACACTTTTTCTTCTAGGCGACTGGGACGGTTGGCAGTGTCCCAGTCGCCCAGGTACGGCTTACAAGTTGGAATATTTAGTCTGGTCCACTGACCTTGCCACAGAAGATTTATTGATTTCTTTCCGAGAGAGAGAGACTCGACCGTAGATCACGAGGAACGTCCCAAGTCTCCTCGAGCTCTACAGCCGACTTTGCAAGTAAGTCAGCCTGCTCATTGCCGTAGATACGACAATGACCAGGCACCCAGATCAGCGTGAATGACTTGTTGCATGAATACAACTTATTAACGATGCGGCCCTGGATCTCGTGGAGTCCGTAGTGCAAGATGCAATTGCCTGAAGGGCTGATTTTGAATCTGAAAATATGACAAATGAGTCATGCCTAGAATTGAGAGCATAGTCTATGGCTTTGTCAATAGCAAAAAGTTCTGAAGTAAACACAGATGTATGAGTCGGCAACCGATACCTGAGGGCACATTCAGTCGACCACACACTTGCACCCACACATTCACTCGACTTGGAGCCGTCGGTGTACAATTGATGGGACCCAAAGTGACAAACAATGATGTTACGAAACAAGCGGTGGACCTCCGCCTCCGGCGCCTTGGCCTTTGGTGCTGGGAGCCATGTTACATCCACTGTAAAGCTGGGCGGCTCCCAAGGCGCTATATTTTTAAGCACCAACTTGTCACAGTCACTGGGGTCCACACCAAGCTCCTGAGTCAGTAAGTGGAGGCGAGCGGCAAGTGGCCGACGCACCCCCCGCAGAAGGTGGTGGTATTGACGCAGGGGGGTACAGACCACATTGCCGATATTACTTTTCCTTAATGTTCTTAACCCATACGATAATGCCAGGTGGTCACGTCGAATACGGAGGGGAGGCACATTCGCCTCCACTTCCATACGAGCTACACGGGTACACCGGACAGCTCCAAGGCACATTCGCAAGCATTTATTCTGCAACTCCTCCAATCCTTTCAGTGTGGCATCAGATGCCGAGCCGTACACCTGTGCGCCATAGTCTAGCTTCGATCAAATAAGGGACTTATACACCATTAATAAAGATTTTCTGTCGGCACCCCATGTAGTACCCGCTAGGTACTTAAGGACATTTAGTGGTTTATCACAACGAGCAAGCAAAGTATTGACGTGAAGTTTAAAATTCATTCTGCGATCAAAGTGGAGGCCCAAAAACTTTACAGAATTTTGAAAAGGTACCGCTTTATTATCCAAAAATAAACGCAAATCGGGGACGTTACGAGTTGTAAAAACTACAGCGGCACACTTACGGACGGAAAACTTAAATCCCCACTGCAAGGCCCATTGGTGGACGGAATCAAGGGCTGCTTGAATCTCTCCAGCCGAAAATTGTGCATTACGGGAAGAGTGCCATATTGCACAATCGTCAGCATAGAGCGAGTATTTAAGATTCCTCGGGATGGGAGCTGATGACAGAATATCATTGATCATAATACTAAATAAAGTAGGACTAAGCACACTTCCCTGCGGCACCCCGTTTTCCTGGATAAATATATCCGATGTTACGTTACGGGGTAATTTGATAGAGAAAGTCCTGTCTCTTAAGAAATTTGAAACAAATATAGGCAAATTTCCTCTTAAACCATAAGCATAGAGCTTCATTAGTATACCGTGTCGCCAGGTCATGTCATAGGCTTTATGGATGTCCAAGAACACCCCTATCATGAATTCTTTATTGGCAAATGCCTCTGCAATACAATGCTCCAAATTCATTAAATGATCTAGTGAACTTCTGTATTTACGGAAGCCACATTGTTGATCATTTAACAAATTCTTCGACTCTAAAACAAAAAGAAGCCTATTGTTAACCATACGTTCCATGACCTTACATAGACAAGAAGTCAACACAATAGGACGAAATGAAGTGGGATTCATAAGACGACCAGCCTCTTTGGGTATCGGTATGACGTGCGCAAAGTGCCATGAGTTTGGGAACGTTCGAGACGCCCAAATCTCATTGTACAATGCTAACATCTTAATCAGGTTGTCCTGATTAAGATGCTGGATCATACCGTACGTGATGGTGTCTGGTCCAGGGCTGGTGTCTTTACAGGATTTAAGGGCAAGGAGCAGTTCATCTAGCGTAAACTCTTGATTGTACGGGGAGTCTACGTCTTCTGTGGCAAAGTCTAATATCTGTAGCTCAGCCGTGCGTTTATGATGTTGAAAATGCGGGTCATAATTGGCTGAGCTACTTACATGAGAAAAACTCCTGGCGAGGATGTTAGCAACGTCCACGGGCTCGTCATAGGTGGTGTTATTCACCTGCAAGGTGGTGACAGGGAAGTATGGGCGTTTATTATTTAATAATCTTATAGTGGACCAGACTTTATGTAAAGGTGTTGTACGAGTCACCGTGGACACAAAGGACCGCCAGGAGTCACGTTTAGCCCTTCTTATTATTCTCCTTGCCTCAGCCCGTGCCTGTTTGTATGCAATAAAATTTTCCTCAGTGGGCTGACTATCAAAAATCCTGTATCTCCTATTGCGTTTTCTTAATGCTTGTCGGCAATCCGGCGTCCACCAATGTGCTCTATGCTTCGCATGAACTGTAGAAGTCTTGGGAATAGCAGCCTCAGCTGCGTGTAATATGGAAGTAGTTATATTTTCGACCTTAACATCTATGGTCTCCCCAGATATATCTAAATTGGCGATCCTTGAGAAGGATCCCCAATCTGCTTTCTTATAGTTAAATTTTGGAGGTGGAGGGTCCGAAATGATGTCGCGTGTATAAGAAAGACAGATGGGTAAATGATCACTTCCCAAGGAGTCGTCGTAAGGGTCCCATGAGAGATCTTGATGTATACCAGGGGAGGCCAAAGATAAGTCAATGGCCGAAAAGTTACCAGTACGATCATCTACACGAGTTGCTCTACCATCGTTCAGAAGACAGAGGTTGGACTGTAGTATTAGGTCGGCTACTTGCTCCCAACGACCATCAATCCTCAAGCTACCCCATTGATAGTGATGGGCGTTAAAATCGCCCAACACTAACTTATTTCCAGGCAGATGTTCCACTAGTGAATTTAAAGCATCACTATCAATGGGGCCATGTGGAGGACAGTAGAGAGAGCAAATAGACAGATACGCGTTATTAAATTTTACTCTGCACGCGACGGCTTCCAGAGTAGAATTTAGAATCACTTCCATTTGTGGGTGTGATTTGTGTGTGTAAATGGCAACTCCGTGACCTTCATATCTTCTATACGAGTGGTAGTGTTTGAACTGTGGAGGATCAGGACGATCCTCCAGGCGCGTCTCCTGTAAACAAACAACGTCTGGCCTGTGTATAGAAAGCAAGATTGCTATATTGTGTAACTTATTCCCAATACCTCTACAACTCCACTGTAATAGGGTGAATGCGGCGGTTTAAGATTTTCGTTGGGGGCCAGTGTGCTTCGTCTTTTTTTGTCGCCCGTCAGAAGGCGAGCGACTACCGGGGGACCTATCCCGGTGCTTGTTCACGGAAACCTCCATATTATCGTCAATTACGAGGTTCCCTGACTCCCCTGAGGAAGAGCTAACCTTCCTCTCCCTCGCTGGAGTGGGAACTGGAAGAACGTGAGGACGAGACTGTTTTGTGAGGGTGGTCAGATTAATCTTATCAGACTTGTCGGGCTTCGTTTTTGGCCACACTGACTGCGAAGGAGCAGCTGCAGCCTGAGAGTAAGAAGTGGCGACAGGGATGTCTGTAAGAGAGTTGGAACGTAGAGGGGGTCTAGACTTAGAGGTAGGGCATGTGGCATGTGGAGCGAAGGTAAGGTCAGTCTGTGTCTCCACGGTGCACATCACGGGACGGGACACAACCGCCGATGCATGGAGACATTAGGCTTGGGAGTTGCATGCAACTCCTTCACCTTCTTCCTAGCATCGTAAAAGGATATGCCCTCAGTCGCTTTCACTGTGCAGACCTCTTTCTCCTCCTTCCACTTGGGACAAGCCCTAGAGGAAGTGGGGTGAGCATCCTTACAGTGGAAGCAACATTCAGTCTCTGATGTACAGCGGTCAGCAGAATGTCCTACAGTCGTGCACTTGCCACATACTACGTTTGAAGCTCGACAAGCCTTTTCATGATGTCCATAGAGTTGACATTTTCCACAACGAAGGGGATTAGGTATGTAAGGTCTCACATTAATAATTTCATATCCTACTTTCACATTAGCAGGGAGAGATACTTTGCCAAAAGTCAAAACTACTGTGGCTGTCTTCGTCCTTATGCCTTCCTGGAAACGGGTTATGATTCTCGCCTCTATGACATCTTGCTGAGAAAGTTCTTGTACAATTTCTTCTTCCTCCATTAGCACAAGATCCCTGCAGGTGATAACACCCTTGCAGGAATTCATGGAGTGGGGGATCGTTGTCTGGACATCGTGACAATGGAACTTCCTCAGTTTAAGCAAGTCTTTTACCTGAGCTGAATTCATGGTTTTTATGAGGAGGTCTCCACTCGCAAGTTTTCTAACTTGTTCCACCTCTCCTGCACACCCATCAATCACCTTCTTGATGATGAAGGGATTGAGGCTGGACAGGGGAGTGGAACCAACCGCATGAATCAAAACAAACTCGGCGTTATGTACATTAATGTCAAGGCGGGTACGTGTCTGGGGCCGTTCAGTCTGGGGGCAGTCCGTCCGTGAGACAGTCGGGGGTCGGTCAGGACTACCTCTCCCCCTGAAGGGGGGGGAGGCAGCAGTGGTGTCCGCCATAGTGACCACTAGTGGGAAGAAGGAGAAAAACAACCAAGGGAGAATTTGCCCGGGGAAAAAACACCTAGTCTGAGATTACCCTCTCAAACCACTCTCGGGAGGACGCGCCTGTGTGTCACTCACACCCCAGAGCGATCAGTGGGGGGTACGCTCCAGAGGTGAGTAAGCAAAGGCAATCTCAGTAATTAGATATAGACACCTACTATATCTACTAAGGCCAGGGAGGAAAATGAGGTCTTGCTAACCTAACTTTATTGAAAAACGCCCTAGTGGCGGAGGAAACAAAGCTAACGCCGGTGAGGCAACCCTGCAGCTAGAGGAGAGCCAGAGAAACACGTCTGAACACTCCGGGACCATGCATAAAAGTCCGTTTGTCGGCTTGACGCTCTCACCAATATACCATTACTCCTCTGAGTACATGAAGGTACTGCTCTCACGCAAGTAATTGAACTCTGGGGACTTGACAGTGAACTCATTAAAATCAGAGCAAATTTACTGCCGACACACAATAATTGCACAACACCGGGACAAAGGGAAAGATTTACCGCTTCTAGTAAATAATGACTTAAAGCTGAGCTGCCTGCATGTCTGAGGGAACAATATGAAATCATGAAAATAAAAAAACGGAAGGGGATGGCGGTACAATTTTTGAGCTTGTTAAGAGTGAATATTTTCCCATTCCAAGGAAACTTAACTGTCATAGGGTTGTATATTCAAGCTTATCACTTTCCCTGTATCTACAGCATTATCAAAACGAAGGTCACTGAACTTTAACTGACGCGAGCAAGGATGATGTGACATGAATGAGTGTGAATTTACGGGAAAGAGTGTTAGTTGACGTGAATGATATGATTTTAATCCAGTACCGCGGGATACATGGTGTGATATTAAAATGGCAGATGATGATTTGCGAATTCAGACATAGTGAACGTGTGACATATTATTCAGGTTTCTTCTCCATAGCACCCCCCTCCTGCATGCACACATTTGTTCCAACTTTCCTGCCAGTTATGGAAGCATCACTGGAACTTTTCCTTCTTTATGCTCTTCAGGATGTTCGCCATTAACACTGGATCTCGTGTCAAAGTGATGACTTTTGCACGAACTTCGGCTTTGGGAATCAGAGTACATACAGTGCTAAGTCGGCGTACATGGATGTGGGACTGACTGGAATACAAAGTGACCCAAACATAACGCTCCACTTCCACTCCACTAGGCGCTTTCTCTTGTGCTGTGGGGACGGCTCAGTAAGTATTATCAGAATTCAACCTGTCTCATTCATTCATTTTCAATTCCAAATGCCACAGCCACGCCCACAGTAGCCGACTGAGTCGTCCACTAGACACATTGCTCAATAACACTTGAGTTTCTGGTGGAGCGTTATTTACAGCCAACCTTTTTATTTTTCTGCCATACTTTGCAGGGTAACTGGGGCTGCGATGCTGGGCGCAGTGTTGTAATGAGGCAGCCACCGGCCATTCTACTTTTTGCGTCGTTTACATCTCACTGCTTGATGCTAACGTTTCAATACTTCCAGGTAAAAAGCGGTATTAATACGGTAGTAATAGACCTTGGGAGAAAATTTCGTTTTAAATGTTAGAGTACCACTTTCATTAATATTGTGCAGTTCATTTGTTTCCTCTGCCAACGAAGTTGGAGTTGGTTATGTATTCACCTATGTTTGTTTGTCTGTCTGTCCAGACGATATCTCCAAAAGTTCTCAATGAATTTCAATGAAATTTTGTGGAAGTGTGGGCCATGGGCCAAGAAGCTGTGATTAAATTTGAAGGCGGATGCGGATCCGGATCCGGAGTATCCAGCACAATAACTCCAAAAGGCATCAGTGAATTTCAACCAGATATTGTGGAAGGGTGGGCCATGGCTCAAGGAAAAAATTGTTTAAAAATTTTGGGGCGGATCCGGATCCGGATAATTTTTAATGGCAATGGCATTGGCAGAGGTATGAGCTCTCTGAGTGCTTTCTAGTTTTAAATGTTGTAGTACACTGTACATCCATAGACAACAACGTGACACTGCTATTATACTGTCTATCTGTCTATTGCCAGGCGCCTTAATCCCGTAAGAGATGGCCACAAACAAAACGCCTCCATGTCGCCCTGTCCCACGCCATTTCACTGCCCTACCCCCAGCTCACCCCCCCCCTCTTATACTTTTCCACTCCAACCCTCCATCTCATCCTCGGCCTTCCGCTCCCTATCCCACCCTCCACTTAACTCACATGCACTCTCCTCGTCAGTCTCTCGCTCTCCATCCTCTCCACATGTCCAAACCAACTCAGTGTATTTCTCCTAACGCTTTCTGTCACACCCACATCCACACCGCAACGCTCCTTCACTTCCTCATTTGTCAGTCTGTCTCTCCTTGTAACTTCACATGCTACTTTCGGCTCATTTAAACTCCTCTCATTCTTGACTTGTGTCCTTCTAACAAGGTCCAAGTTTCACATCCATACGTTAGGGTTGGTATCACAATACCTTACTATCATGCAGAGACTTTTTTATTTTCATGCTCACTTCACTGTTTCCTATCGCTGCTTTCAAAGAACAAGCAACCTTTCTTCTTTGTTGTACTCTTTCAAGCACTTCATCTTCCAAAGTTCCATCCTTACTCATGACACTACCTATGCACCTAAATGTACTCAACTTCTCCATTTCCCCATCATCTAACGTTACTGTGCATTCACCGATTTCATTTCTCTAGAAGACCATAACTTTACTCTTCCCTGCATTCACCTTTAGATTCTGTTTCTTACATACACTACTAAACTCATTCACTAAGCCTTGCACTTCCTCTTCCTCTTCACTTAACAATACAGCATCATTTGCAAACAACAATACAGGAGGTTTCCAGTCATTGTCTTCTCTCATTATGGCCACTCCAACATCCACTGCTCTACTTGTATCTCATTTATAACCCCATCCATATACAGACTGAACAACCATGGAGACATGACACATCCCTGTTTCAATCCAACATTCAGTTAGAAAAATTCAATCAGTTCACTATCCACATGCACTGCAGCCTTAGCAACCTTACACATACTTTTCACGGCATTCAACAACTTCCCATTTACTCCATATATTCATAATATTTTCCACCTTTCTTGTCTATGCACTCTGTCATATGCTTTCTCCGTATTCTTGAAGGCTGCATACAACTTCTTTCCCTTCTCTGAATTATTTTTCACTAAAGATCCAAGGATGAATATCTGATCTACACAACCTCTTCCCTTCCTAAACGCCTCCCTGTTCTTCTCAAACTAATTCCCATGTTAATTCCTTACACCTGTCAATAAGTATCTTATCATATACTTTGTCTGTTGCATTAAGACAAATGCCCTTATGATTACCACATTCTTCTTCCCTTTTGCTTAGTGCGGGGAATAATTATACCTGATTTCCAACACTCCGCGACTCTACCTTCCTCTCAGGCATATCTGCACATGTTTCATATCTATTCTATTACTATCTGTCCCCCATGCTTTATCATTTCACCACACACTCCATCAATTCTTGAGGCTTTCTCCATTTTGACTATCTTCATTGCTTCCACTGTGTCCATCCTACTGATCTCTTCCTCCCTTATCTCCACTCTCCTTCTCCTAGCAATTCCCCAGCCACTTATACCCGCGTTACTTTCATTCTCTGTGTTTTACAGTTTTTGAAGTGTTCTCTCCATCTGCTCATTTTTTCCTCTCTTCTCCATTATCAGTCTGTCATATTTATTTTTCACTCCTCTACTAACTTCTTTATCACCCGTCTAGGCCTCTTTACCTCCTTCCAGAACATTTTCTTACATTCCCTCCACTTTACACTCAGTTTCCTTCCAAATTCCTCATCCATTCTCTTCTCACTCTCTCTTGCTTTTCTTTTCCCTTGTCCCTTCCTTTCCACATACAGCTCTCTCTTCCCTCTCCCAAATTCATCCTCCACTCACAATATGCTTTCTACTTCTGTGCCGCAGCTTTCCTCACCCCTTCATTCCACCATGCTGTTCCTTGCACCCCGTTTTGTTTTCTCTTCACCCCACACACCACCTCACATGCTGCACAGATTTGTTGTGTAAATACCATCCACCTCCCTTATCTACTCCACATCATATTTACCTACGGTAATCGCTCCTCCACTTCTCTCTTATATTCTGCCTTTTTCCCATCCTCTTGCAACCTTTCTACCTTCCTTGCATGAACTACTTTCTCCCGTCCTTCCCTCCCTCTATTCTTCCATTGCACTTGAACTTTAACTTTCACCACCACCAAGTGGTGGTCAGAAAGTCTACACCCCAAAGCCTCTGTACGCTTTTGCATCCATTACATACCTTCTCATTCTGTCATCTGGCTGAATCGGTAGAGAGGCGGCCTGCAGTCCTAATGGACCCAGGATCGAATCCTGGCTGGGGCAGGGAACAGTTTAAGGATTTGAATTTCCTAAAAGCAGACTTTCCTGATCTACCAGATGACCCACCGACATTTCGCAAAAATACCCCCGCTAATACCAATACACCAGTCCCGTATGAGACAACCCTAGCATGTATTCAGTATGGATGGTGGGTGTTAGCGCCGAAGTGGTGACATGTGGAGGTGTAGGAGGACTATTGGGCCTTGGAATAGGTCACTGTCCCCAAGAAATAGGCCCTGAAGCCTTTGCCCAGAGTCGGACACGTAAAAAAAAAAAACAATCAGTCATAGCCTTCCGTTCATTCAGTTCACCCCCCACCCTTCTCATCATTCGCTACGTATACCTGTGGATCATTTTGTGCCTAAAGAGGGTATTGGCTATACCAAGCCCCTCCTTGCACAAGCGTCCACTAGAGCACTACCATTCTCATCCACTTCTGCAGGCACACCCCATTCACCAGCTACTCCATCCACTTTCACATTCTCTACTTTTCCATTCATATCTCCAATCAAAAACACTCTCTCATTCCTCTCAAACTTTTCCACTATGCTTCCACATTAAATTTTGCCCAGAACTCTTCTTGCAGTGTGCTTGCACGAGCTTGCCTTAGCACATTCTCACATACAATCGGCCACGTTTGTATTCCCACTTCCAATCTTACCCACACAATCCTTGAACCAACTGATCCGTACTGTCTTATATTCTCCTTCCATCTCTTGTGCACAACAAGACCTACATTTTCTTTTCCCTCCGATTCTCACCTACTCCATCACATATACCCCATCTTTACTCCCACTCTCACACATTCTCACTTCACCATTTAGTCTCAGTTAATCCACATATTTCCATTTTGCACCCTCAGGCACCTAGACAATCTTTCTCTTTTTCTCGTTTTTTATGATTATGTTCTATAAACATTTGCTGTATTTAGCCTAGAATAAGACAAATTGGAACACCGTTTATTTGCAGTGGAATGATTGTAGGAAAATGTGTAAACACACCACTGTTAGAGAGAGAGTGCTACGATAAACAGCCAAATTTAGTCTGTCCTGGTATATGTGTGCTGAGTTGGGGTATCAGAGGTCACATCTAGTTAACCCGTGGATGCATGGAAATTTCATCACTCATTCTTGCAAGACTAAGGTCAATTTGACCTTAGTGGTATTTTACTAGTATCTGGCTGATTTACAATGGTTGATTTTCTCAGGTTTTATCTTGAATATAACTAGAAATTTCTTACAATTTAGGATCACCGTATAACAATTTCATAAAAATACAATTGTTTATTTGAACTTAAAAGCACCACTCCAGCATTTTTTTTTTTTTTTATGCCAAGTCCCTTTTTTTCGGTTAGGGCTAGAGGACTTAGGTTTGGGCCATGAGGCACTTTATTACCTGAGACCCTTCCTGATGTCTATCTCGACCCTTCGGCCAGAGCGAGGCGCTCTAACCCACTGAGCCACAGCTGCCACACCGCTAGGTGACGGGAGAGCGCTACCTCTCCCAGCAGGGCGGCTACCAGGCAGGGCGGCTACCCGGCAGGGGCAAACTCTCGACCCTTCAGACTTGAGTCAGGCACTCTACCACTGAGCTACTCTGCCCCCGAAATGAAAGCTAAGCACTACATTTGCTTGGATCCCGGGTCTCACTAACCAGACCCAGATATCTGCCTATGCTGGCTGCTGTGGTTTCTATTCACCAATACAAAACAAAACTAGCATGAAGTGCATCTTATAACTGTGTATTCAAGAAATATGAATTTGCTGCACACTGCACACTTCTGGGAACTTTTTTTTGTCATTGATTCGTAGATAAAACGCGCATCTAGATCTTTTTCTGCCAGTTTTGGATGGATCCTGACTCTTGAGGCACCCGGTTGTCGCGTTCATGAAACACAATATGATTCACTCAGCTCCTTTCCCAGTTCAGCGGAAAATATACGGTATACATGATTTTTGTTCTGCATGTGCGATGGGAAAATTAATTTGTATATCATAGTACAAATGAGTTGTAGCAGGCAATCAAGCAAACTGCACCACACTAACACATGCCATTGTTTACCCCTGTATTTTGCACAATAGGTGTCAACCCGGTGAAACAATTGACCCCGCCTTTGGTTGTGTTATAGTACTGAATCCCCTCGGGGTTTCTTCTTTGGCTCGTCCACCACGTCTGGAGACTTGTGATGACAACACATGTATGATTCTGTTCCACTTGGCCTTATAGGATAAAAGTTGTACGAATATCTGGTCTTCGGTGTACACAAACGTACTGCTGTACAGTTCACGGCGTTTTGTACTGCACAACTCTTGGCACTTCTCTTTGGTTCTGACATGTTTCCACGAAGGACAGAGACTTTGCAGGCAATTCTCTGGCCAATTTGATGCTAGTGAAAAAGTTGTTGGTGGTAATGTTTCTCTCTCTCTCTCTCTCTCTCTCTCTCTCTCTCTCTCTGTATCTATCTACCTATCAATCTATATAGATAGACAGATAGATGGATAGATACAAATATATATACCATCTCTCCACTTACTAAATCTTTCCTCCGCCTCGCTTCCAGAAAATGAAAGGGAGTCGGATGAAGGATTTAGGGAGTGGAGAGATGGTATGGGGCACAAAGGATTGAGAGTAAATGCTGATAAAACAAAGCTGATTGTATGTAGGGTTCGTGGCGGTAATGTCAAAGATGGAGACTGGCCTTGTGTGGTTTGCCACAAGAGCATGAGAAGTACTTCCATCTTATGCAGTGTTTGTGATACATGGGTGCATAAGTGATGTTGTGGTACTGGAGGTGACTGAGAGATAATGCTAACTTCATGTGTACGGTTTTTCGGGGAGAGTATGTGGAGAATGTTTGGCGAGAGAGGATTGATCTTGCTGGTGAGTCTCTCTAGTGTGTGGAAAAGTTTTGTTATGTGGGAGACTTATTATGTGCTGGAGGTGGGGCTGGAGCTAGCTGTGTGGCTAGAGTGAGGAGTGGCTGGAGGAAGTTCAGGGAGCTGTTGCCACCCCCTGACAATGAGAGGGCTCTCCCTCCGTGCTAAGGGATCTTTGTATGAGGCATGTGTTGGGAGTGTAATGCCTTATAGTAGCGAGACCTGGCCAGTAAAAGAGGAGGATATTCGCAGGCTCAAACGTACAGAAATGACAATGATTAGCTGGATGTGCAGTGCTTCCTTGAATGCGAGGCCTGGGGGGGAGGGGGCTAGGTTTACGATGTAAGAGTTAAGAGGTAGGATGGGGCTGGAGTGTATTGGTGTTGTAATGAAGAGAGGTAGATTGAGATGCTTTGAGCACGTGGAGAGGACGGGGGATGATGATTGGGTGAAGAAAGTGAGAAATGTAAATGCGAGGGGTAGTGTTGCGAGGGGTAGACCGAAAAAGATATGGAACGAAGTCACTGAGTGTGACCTCAGGGATAAGGGACTGAACAGGGAAGCTGCCAGAGATCGAGCAACATGGAGAGCTATCATTTGGTTACCAAGGCCGACGCATGCAAACATGTTGGAGCTTTTAAAAAAGAAACGAAACAATAATATATATATATATATATATATATATATATATATATATATATATATATATATATATAGAGATATATATAGATATATATAAATTGATAGATAGATAGATAGATAGACAGACAGACAGAGAGATAGGTATAGATATATAGATATATTTTTGTGTGTGTGTGTTTGCTTCACAGACCTGCGACGAAATATAAAAAGGTTTAAGTGAATTTCATGACAGCTGTAACGATGCAGTTTACATTCTGACTACCTAATAACAAGGCAAGTATAATAAAAAAAATACTAAATGAAATATAATTTGCTTTTTTGGCAAACGTAAAAAAATTCAATAAATAAATTTCATATTTGCTGACCCGACAATTTATCCCTGCGTTGCTATAGGAGATGTTAGTATTCTAGTCCCTTATTATACAGAATTAAATGAGAGAGAGAGAGAGAGAGAGAGAGAGAGAGAGAGAGAGAGAGAGAGAGAGAGAGAGAGAGAGAGAGAGAGAGAGAGAGAGAGAGAGAGAGAGGCCTTACTGAACAAATTCCGGTAACGACATTAAATATAATTTTTATCCCTTTCACTGCAATGATGCCATTTTTATATATATATATATATATATATATATATATATTATATATATATATATATATATATATATATATATATATATTTTCTATCTTCAGACGATTTTCTTCAGCTTAGGAGAGGTTTTTCGAACTGGAGTGGGTTGGATATTAACTTCATTATTCCCTTTACTATTAAGGTGTTCTTAATTTATCTGTAAAGCAGCATCACTAATAAGATTTTTACTATGTCCTTGGGCTGACTGGGTAATCTCATATCTTTATTTCTCTAAGTCCTTATTTTCACTCCCTTTATTACGATGGCGCAATTTTTTTTCGGTCTAACCTTACATTATTTTACTTTAATTTAAGCAGGGCCTCATCTTGCAGTGAAGGTGTTATTGTCTCTTTGTTCTTGATTACGGTAGGTTTTTACTTTCAATTATTTTACTTCGTTGGCATATTTTAATTGACAACCTACCACCAAATTTCGTTACTTAAATTATCAAGGTCCGTTGTGAGTTAAGAAGTTAATGAGGGTTTTGCCTAATCACTCAGAATTATACGAATATTTCTCCTTACCTGAAAAACATCACATGGAAAGCGGAAGACTAAAATAATAAGACCTCAGTGCAAGTCCTATCACTGGAAGCCAGATTTTAGATGAAAAGGATCCTAGCGGTCAAATGGCTAAAATCATTCTCATTTCTGTTACGAAAACACTTGCATATTTTCACTGAGGTTAACGCCAAGCAGTATTATTCTGCTCAGCAGTTAGCTAGCACTTTAAATTTACAACATTACCAAACGAATACACGCTTGTCGTAGTAGTAGTTGCGACCTCAGGCTTATCTGAAAGCGAACCCAGTGGACTGCAGGCTTGAGTTTCCCTTGTCCTGCGGTCAATCCTCCTCCTTTTGAAGAATAGGGAGAGAACTGAGGGACGTTTGTATGACCAGACAGTCGAGCCACCCGATCATATCAGAGCCACAACGAGACGTCCTTCTGCAGCACCAGTATAAGTTTGTATTTGACCTTTTTAACATCTTCACTCAAAACATTTCAATGGTATTCCACTTTCTTTTATCTCACAATAATGATTAAGTAGGAAATAAACCCTGGTAGTTAAATGGTTGCTGATGGCTGTATCCAACGTCTGCTGCTCAATAAGGCACTCCTGATCTATATTAAGTAAAGGTTGTCATTGTATTGAGAAGTACAGGAGTCAGATAAGTACTATCGTTAAGAGAACAAATGAAGATTTTGCATAGATGCGAGAATTTCCAGATGACAAAAGGTAAATATTTCTCCTGTTTACACCAAAAATCCTCTTATTTATAGCCAGACGCCTAAATCCCATAAGCAGAGACCACACACAAAAATACACGTCGTCTGTCCTCTGCCATTTGGCTACCCCCCCCCCCTTTAACTCACACCCTCGACTCTCATAAATGTCTCCACTCCATCTCTCCATCTCATCCTTGGTCTCCCCCCTCTCCCTCTCCACCTCACTCTCATACATTCTTTTAATCAGTTCCTCTTTCTCCACACACACACACACACACACACACACACACACAGTCTCCCCCCTCCTCTCCCGTCTCTCTCTCTCTCTCTCTCTCTCTCTCTCTCTCTCTCTCTCTCTCTCTCTCTCTCTCTCTCTCTCTCCATCCAGCCCCACCTATCACTCTCACATCCCCTCACTCTTCACACTCTATTACTCTTCTCTCATTCCCGACTGTCACATACCACACAGTTCCCCAAGATGAAATGAGTTTTGTGCGTGAGAGTGAGTGTGTGGTGTGGTGATGTGGTTGCGCCGTAAGCAGGTGGTGTATCAGTGGGTAGTAGTGGCGGTGTGGTAGTACAGTGGTGTGGTGGTGTGGTACTGTGGTGGTGTAGTTTTTAGGTGGTGTGGTAATTTGATGGTGTGGTCGTGCGGTGATGTGGTGGTGTGGTCGTGCGGTGGTGTGGTAGTGTGGAAATGTTGTGGTGTAGTAGTGTGGTGATGTGTAATGTAGTGTTGTGATGGTGTGGTGTTGACGTAATGTTCTTTGTGTGTGTGGTTGTGAGGCAGTATGTGGGTAGGATAGGTGATAATGACATGACTTTTTGGTAGAGCAGTTGTGTGGTGCTGTGGTACTGTGTGGTTGTTTTCTGGCACGGCGGTGTGGTGGTGTGGTAGTGTGGTGGGGTCTCGTGTCGAAGTGTGATTGTATGATGATGCTGAGGCATGGTGATGTGGTAATGAGACAGTTTGTTTGATTAGGCATTATGGTGCTTTGGTACTGTGGTAGTGTGGTTGTGTTCCTGTGTTGAAGAGTGGCTGTGCAGTTGTGTAATGGTGCGCTAGAATGGTTGTGTGATGATGATGATGATGTGCGAAGGTGCTTTTGAGTGGTAATGTGGTGGGATGACAGTAGCTGTGCTGGTATTTTGATGGAGTGGTTGTGTGGTAGTGTGGTGGAATGATAGGAACTGCTGATATTTTGGTGGGGTGGTTGTGTGGTAGTGTGGTGGAGTGATAGGAACTGTGCTGATATTTTGATGGAGTGGTTATGTGGTGATATGGTGGAGGTGATGAGGGTAGCCTGTTCTCAGTGCTATCTTTAGATGAATATATTCAACTTAGGAATACAAACATTTACAAGGTGGTCCGTAAATAGCATTCCACTAGACATTTCAGTAGCAGTATCTTTTGCGATGTGGGGACGGCTCAGTTAGCTAGTGTGGTGGGTGTGGCTGTGGTAGTAGAAGATGAATAAATGATACAGGGTAGATACTAATAACACTGACTTCCCAACAACACACGAGAAATCAACTGGCGGGGTAGAAGTGGGGCGTTATATATGGGCCACACTGTGCAAAGGAGGGCAAGCTGCAGCAATCTCCGTTTGTCATCTTAGTATAATATCGCTTATATTGTAGCTTAGTCTTACTGTTGCCACACAAAGCTAATCAACAAAGAGATCCATATATAGTCATTTTACTTTAACTTGGCCCAGATAAATTTTGTCCTGTTGAACTTATTAGCCCAGTGGCATGGTAAGGGTGCGTCCACATGTGTGCTCGAATAAGTGGTGGCAACATGTAAGCAACACAATGACGAACACGCTGCAAACATATTGGGAACAGCAGTGTCTAGATCATGTTGGCAACATCATGATAAAGTCTTATCTGCCTGGTTTGGACACATCCCTTCGCCTCTGCTGCCAGTGTTCGAAGCTGCACTGAAATATGTTTGCATAGGCCTATATCTGTCCAAATACATGTACCCAAACATGTTGCCAGCTGTGTTGTTAACACATGCTCGAGGGCACATGTGGACGAGCCCTAAGACGGTATTGTGACCCTTTATTTTTTCCACAGTACTTCTTCATGACTAGCACCATATTATAGTGTTAACCTCCTATTACAGCTCAGCTTTCAGGTATGGAGAGGTGGAAATTTTTGGCCAAGTAAAGAGAGTATAGTACTGAGGGTTACGTAAGTTTGGCCTAATTCCTAGAGCTTCAAGTGACTATCCCAAGCTGGATGCAGTGGCTACCAGATAGGCAGAGAAGATATAAACAAGCGTACTCAGGTTGAAAGGGTTTATAGTTTTAGCCTCATGACATCACTGAGATTTCATTGTTGCTACCAACGGATGGTTTCATTTGGCTTACAAGATCCCCCCTCCTCCCTTTCCCGAATACTTAACCGAATAGAAAACGCCTCCAGTCCAGAACTCCCTTAGCTCAGGTGATACATTTCTGTCATTTATTCTTGCCGATACCAGACGATTTTATTAAGCAAAGGAAAGCCACCTATAACGGGTAAATGAATGCAGTACCTAACCCCTCCAGTTCCATAAGTCTATCTCTAGTTGAATCAAATCGTCTGGAGACAGTTATAATAAGATACTAAACATCATCGAATTCGTGCCATGAGTTCTTACATCCGATTCGGCTACCTTTAAGCGACTTATTCGGTTTAAGAGATATGCCCTTCGTTCTGAAAAATTTGCAGCATGCGATCCAATGACGTATTCCACATTAGATTCTTTCTATTGCCAGATGATTTTTTCAGTAAGAACTTAACAGAACTAGGGAGGTAAAAGATAGCTTTTTCCGATTCCACTTCCAAAGATCTTCCCTAAGATAAATATAATTATCTGGACATAGTGAGAATAAACCAGCAGATTATATCACCTAGCTGTAGAGTTATTATTTTTTTTTTTTATCCCAGACTCAGTTAAAACATGAGACCAGTGGACTGGAGTTGCCATCAAGCCAACATCATCCTTTTGTGAGATGGGGAGTAAGTCAAGGAACGTTTATGTAATGGGTTAGTGTAGCCGCCTATCGGTGCCATCAAGTGAAGGCGTCACTCTCCAGCACCACTGCAGTGTCGAATTAATGCCAAATGAAAAATAAACGTCGAATCTCATGAACACATGGCAGTATACGAGATATTGTACTTTTTTCTTTTTTTTTTTTATCTACGACACCGTATGATTATAAAAGCAATTAGAATAAAACTGCATGAATATTTTTCAGTAATATTTTTTTTTCTGTAACGATCAAAGGCTAGGGCCTCTGGGTGTGAAGCAAAATGCATACTTTTGAAACACTTTCAACGTAGTGGATATTAGCACCAGTATTTACAGAACATTTTTTCGTCATTTATTTATCTGCCAGAGGCCATAGGAAAGTGAAAATGCTCAGTTTGACGATTGCACCTTAAGTGACAAATTGCTGTACCCGAGTCTTAGGCTTGTGAAGAATGTGATGCAGTATTATTTTTTTATTTTTCATGGCGATTGAGTAACTGACGAACTCAATGATTCAGTGATTTATTCTCCAGCAAACAAAGTGACTCGTGAATTAGGTGGCCGAGTTAATGAATTTCCGCAATTATATACCTTCTTCACCTCCAGTAAGGGTGTTGGAGAGGGACGCCTTCGTGTGGTGGCACTGATATAGCTGGATGGTTCAACTGCCTCGTTATACAATCGTCCTAATCTACATCCCTATCCCCCAAATAGTGAATGGGAGACTGCACGAGGTAGATCATCTGAGCCTGTAGATCAATGGGTTCACATTTCAGATGAACCTGGGCGTACGGCAACAACCACAACTACTACCCCAGTAGGTGATGCGTATCATATTCCTGCTGTCACTAGACGACTTTATTAAGCTCTCATGATCCCACTGGAAGTGAAGAATTGATCAATGCCTCATCTAATCTTTCAAGCTCGGGAAGTTTATCCTAAGTTGCACTAAAGATTTCATCATTATAGTGTAAGGGTAGAAGTAGTTGTAGCCCAAGATTCAGCTGAAACGTGAACCTTATGGATTGCAAGTTTTAAGCTTATCTCCATTTCACCACATCCTTTTTGAGGCTAGGGAAGTAGCTGATAGACATACATAACCAGGCAACTGAGCGACCTGATTATATCAGTGCCACCACATGTACCGTACGGGTCCCTCTCCCCCAGCATAGAGTAAGAGTGAACCTCTTTAGAACAAGGACGAGCTTTGTAATCAGTTTTTATTACAACTAGTAAATTTTTTTCATCTTAGGATAGGATTCTATTAGCGAAGACGAAAGCGGAGGCTATAACTAACCATTTCAGTTAAATATGTATATATATCGTAAGCTGAATAAAATCGTGAGGAAATAACAAGAATAAAAAAAATCCATCAATTTAATGTAAAGGTGGTAGTCGTAGCCGTAGTCGTAATAGTAGTAGTAGTAGTAGTAGTAGTAGCAGCAGTAGTAATAATAGTGGTAATGGTAGCAGATCAATCATCCATCAAGTTTTACTTCGTATCACGTGATACATGTACAGTTGTACCATTACAAGTCATAGATAAGGGACAGAGTTATGCATGAGTAAAGTTCACTAGCTATTAAGTTATGCAGTCATCTCAGAAGTGGAGTAATATAGCTATATACAGCACTGAATTCTACTTTATATCAAAACAGAGTAAGTTCCGCATATACAGTTTGCATCCCTCTAACTTGATAATTTTTTACGCAGTGTATTCTTGCATTTATCATGTGTTTTTTCATATTTCATTGTCATAAATTTTTCTAAATATTGTCAACAGACGTGGATCATGTTGACCCAAGGTAACAAAAGGATGAAACAAACCAACCAAAACATTATTTCTCCTATTAAATAATTTTAAATACCGAGCCTTAACAAATTCTACATGGTGTCTTAGTAAAGGCAGCCCTGCTGCTTTTGACACTCTGTGGTTGTTTATAATTCTGGTAAATTATATGTCATTTTTTTTTTAGCACTTGCATATACACTCTCAAAAGTTTTTAAAAATTATCTTAATATTTCTTTCATGCTCCAAAGATACAACCCACAGTCAGGCACACAGTACGCTTTTAAAAAAATACAGGTCTGTTCAGAATACGAGGTCTGTTCCGAAAATTTTCATTTCCACCAATATGATATATATTGCCCTCAAGAAATAAAACTGCAGTATTTTTCAGTACCGTAGACACAGTCCCAACAAATTATCAGTGTCTTACAGCAATTACCCTTACACTTAAACCGATAACTCACCGAGAGTGCACGCTAATTCTTTCATTCATTCATTCATTTATTCATAAGTTCATTCATTCATTTCTTTATTCTGTCTGTCTGTTTCTGTCTCTGTCTGTCTGTCTGTCTGTCTGTCTGTCTCTCTCTCTCTCTCTCTCTCTCTCTCATCGTAACCCCAGAAGCTTAAGCCACGTGGGAAGTTTATTATGCAATCTCTACCCCTCAAGAAAAGGTGCTGGGAAGTCACATATACCAAAAAGAATACAAAAGAAAGTCTCAGCAACTGAAAAAAAAAAGAAGGCATAGAGTTCATCATGTACACCATAATAATAAAAAAAATGGTTAGCCCTTTAAACAGTGGACGATTTTTTTATTTACTTATTTATTTATATTTTTTGCTCGCCACGAAGTATTTTTTTTTTTTTCGATTACTAGAAACCTCTTTGAACAAAGGAGTTAATGAAGGCCAAATTTCATGTTTCCAGTTCGTAAAGACTCTCCTAACTTGAGATTAATCGTTTTTACCTGAGAAAAAGTCGCAGTTATGATGAAAAACAAAAAGATAACGTGACGATGAAGAAAAAGGGTCAGAAAGATGAACTTAAGAAGACAGGGATATAAAATAAGAGGAAAACGAAAATATCTTACGCCAGAAGGGAAGACAAACACAAAGTGACGAAATGCATCTGAGGAAAATTTCACCCTAAGTGAAAATCAATTAAAGTGAAAGGTTTATTGAGACAGTGAGGTCTAGCGAGAGTGATGGAGGGAGGTGCGGCGTGGATGCAACCCGTGGGAGACCTTATACTCGGTGGTAGAGAAAGAGAGAGAGAGAGAGGGGGGGGTAGGGGGGGTTTTCAAGAATACTCCCCCAGTATCCCTGCTTGTCGTAAAAGGCGACTAAAAGGTTGGCGGAGGGTTAGTGCCCCTCCCCGGAAAACAACTAACTAAAAAAACAAACAACAAGCCTCGGACAAGGACGACCAACGATGACGACGACCAAGGACCGGACAAAGGACATGGTTATCGGAACATGGAATGTAAGGGGAGCGAATGATGAGGTGAAAGAGAGAGAGATTGTCCAGGTGCTTGAGGGTGCGAAAGTGGATGTATGTGGAATAACTGAAACAAAATGGAGAGGAGAAAGTGTGAGAGAATGGGAGTATGGATGGGGTATGTGCGCAGGAGTAGGTGAGAATGAGAGGGCAAAGGAAGGAGTATGTATAGTTGTGAGTAAAAGATGGAAGAAGAGCATAAGACAGTATGGATTAGTTGGGTCAAGGATTGTGTGGGTAAAGTTGAAAGTTGGAATACAAATGTGGGCGATTGTGTGTGTGTGTGTGTATGCGCCAACGCAAGATCGTGCTAGAACAGTGAGAGAAGAGTTCTGGACAAATGTAGAAGTGTGCATGGAAAAGTTTGGAAGGAATGAGGGAGTGTTTTTGATCGGTGATATGAATGGTAAAGTTGGGAATGTGAAGGTGAATGGAATAGTTGGTGAGTAGGGTGTGCCTGCTGAGATAGATGAGAATGGGAGTGCGTTAGTGGACATTTGTGCTGGGAGGGGGTTGGTGATAGCCAATACCCTCTTCAGGCATAAAGTGATCCACAGGTATACATGGCGAGTGATGAGAAGGGTGGGTGGTGAACTGAATGAAAGGAAGGCACTGATTGATTATGTGTGTGTGGATGAAAGGATGCGAAGATGTGTAATGGATGCAAGAGCTCATAGAGGTTGGGGGAGTGGACTTTCTGACCACTACTTGGTGGTGGCCAGAATTAGAATTCAAGTAAGATGGAGGAATAGAAGAAGGGAAAGACGAGAGGAAGGAGTAGTTGTAAGGAGAGTGGAAAGTTACAAGAGGATGAGAAAAAGGCAGAGTATAAGAGAGAAGTGGAGGAACGATTGGGCAAATATGAATTGGTCCAGATGGGAGACGTAGAAGATGTGTGTGTAGGATATTTACAGAAGAAATATCTGCAGCATGTGATGTGGTGTGTGGAAGGAAGAGAAGACGGAGGGGGGTGCAAGGAACAGCGTGGTGGACTGAAGAGGTGAGACAGGCTGTGGCACAAAAGAAGAAAGCATACAATGAATGGATGAGAAATAGGGGCGTGGAAGAAGTTGAGAGGCGGAAGAGAGAGTTATATGTAGAAAGAAAGAGAGAGGTGGAAAGATTAGTAAGAGAGAGTAAGAAGAGTGTGGATGAGGAATTTGGAAGGAATTTGAGTGTAAAGTGGAGGGACTGTAAGAAAATGTTCTGAAAAGAGGTGAAAAGAGTAAGACAGGGTGAAAGTGAAGTTAGCAGGGGAGTCGAAGATAAAAATGGTAGATTACTAGTGGGGAAGGGAGAAAAAGTGAGGAGATGGAGAGAACACTTTAAGGAATTGTTGAACATAGAGGATGGAAGTAATGCGAGTATAAGTGGCTGGGGAATGGCTGGGAGAAGGAGCGAGGTGAGAAGATAGGAAGACATCAGTAGGATAGAAGTTGTGGAAGCAATGAAGGAAGTTAAATCGGGGAAAGCCCCAGGAATTGATGGAGTGAGTGGTGAAATGCTGAAGCATGGGGGAGAGATAGTAGTAGAATGGATGTGGAAGATGTGCAGATTGGCCTGGGAGGAAGGTAGAGTCTCGGAGGATTGGAAGTCAGGTATAATTATTCCCTTGTACAAAGGAAAAGGGGAAAAAGAAGTGTATGGTAATCATAGGGGCATTTGTCTTCTTGGTATAATAGGAAAAGTGTATGGTAGGATACTTATTGACAGAGTTAGAGAAAGAACAGAGAAATTAGTTGGAGAAGAACAAGGAGGCTTTAGGAAGGGAAGAGGTTGTGTAGATCAGATATTCATTCTTAGATCTTTAGTGGAAAAGTTTCTAGAGAAGGGAAAGAAGTTGTATGCGGCTTTCATGGATTTGGAGAAAGCATATAACAGGGTGGACAAACAAGGATTGTGGAAAGTGTTAAGAATATATGGAGCAGATGGGAAGTTGTTGAATGCTGTGAAGAGTATGTACGATGATGCGAAGGCTGCAGTGCGTGTGGATGGTGAACTAAGTGAATTTTTCTCTTTGAAAGTTGGGTTGAAACAGGGATGTGTCATGTCTCCATGGTTGTTCAATCTGTACATGGATGGGGTAATAAAAGAGGTACAAGGTAGGGTAGTGGATGTTGGAGTGGCCCTGGTGAGAGAGGATAGTGTTTGGAAACTCCCTGTACTGTTGTTTGCAGATGATACTGTGTTGTTGAATGAAGACGAAGGGGAGCTGCAAGGCTTGGTGGATGAGTTTGGGAGAGTGTGTAAGAAACGGAATCTAAAGGTGAATGTAGGGAAGAGTAAAGTGATGGTCTTTGAGAGAGGTGAAGTCAGTGAATGTACAGCGAGGTTGGATGGTGAGGAATTGGAAAATGTGAGTACGTTTAAGTACTTGGGTAGTGTGATGAGTAAGATGGAGGTTTGGAGGGTGAAGTGCGTGAAAGGGTACAGCAGGGAAGAAAGGTTGCTGGTTCTTTGAAAGCAATGATAAGAAACAGGGAAGTGAGCATGGAAGTGAAAAAGTTACTACATGACAGTATTGTGATACCAACTCTAACGTACGGAAGTGAAGCTTGGACGTTGTTGGAAGGACACAAGTCAAGAGTGAGAGCAGTGGAAATGAGTTATTTACGAGTAAGAGGAGCCTGTGGAGTCACATGGAGAGACAGGCTGACGAATGAGGATATAAAGGAGCGTTGTGGTGTGGATGTGATAGGAAGCGTTATGAGGAACACACTGAGGTGGTTTGGCCATGTGGAGAGGATGGAGGGTGAAAGACTGACGAAGAGAGTGTATGTGAGTGAGGTGGAGGGGGAAGAGGGAGGGGGAGGTCGAGGATGAGATGGAGGGATGGGATGGAGAGGTATATGAGAGAGGGGGGTGTGAGTTGGGAGCAGGGCAGTGAAATGGCGGGGGACAGGGCGACTTGGAGGCGATTTGTTTGTGGCCACCCCAAACGGGATTGAGGCGTCTGGCAATAGATAGATAGATAGATAGATTTTAGCGTGATAAAATTTGACGCATCGGACGATAAATCTGAACCTAAACTCTCAGGTTAGCGTGCCTGGTTGGTATCCCTGATCTGCTGAGCCTTTGATCCTTGTTCATAGTGGCATCGGAGGCTTCGTAGCACCTCTTACTAAGCAATTTGTTGTGCTTGTTAATTATCACTGACTTTTACGTTGCTTAGAGAGTTTGAGTATGAAATTTTCATAGAAATTATAAGCGATGATCTTGATATGTAGCCTAATGTGCAAAATAAATAACTACCTTAGAAGTGTTACCGAAGAACCAGAAAGCCACTTTGAATATGAACACTGGTCATTCAATGCTCAAATTGTCCAAGTTGAAAAAGTTTCGTAGGCAACACATTCCTTACGTTATATGCAAATCTAGAACCGTCTGAGGTAGAATCTATCTATCTATCTATATACCTAGGCTGCTTCCCCCAAGGAAAGGGAGGTAGCCGAGACAGGACGACTCACTCTCCATTTACTCATCCCTTCAAACACATTCATTCGCATCTTAGCCCCAAAGGGGAGAACGGACAGATCCTCACCGCATCACACCGCACAAGGGTCAACTGCGCAATGCAAGCAGTGACATCCACAGCAGGGCCCGACAGCAGAACTGGTTTACCCCTGCCACATCATAACAGACCCATCCCCTTACCCGCACCTGACCTGACTAGCTGATCAGACCAAATGCGGGAGAATATCCCCTCAGGGCTGCGTCATCACTTATTCATTCACAATTTCTCTCCATTTATTTCTGTCACGCACAGCCACTCTTCCTTGCTCAACAGACATCCCTCTCGCATCCAGCGCTCTCTTCACACTGTCCATCCATCCTATTCGTGGTCTTCCTCTCAGTCTTACACCTCTCACATCAGATCTAGTTATCTTTTTCACCAATCGCTCATTATCCATTCTCTCCATATGCCCAAACCATTGCAACACCCTCTGCTCAACTCTACCAGCCATCTCCCGAACAACTCCAGTTCTCCTTCGCACTTCATCATTTCGCACTCGATCCATACGCGTCACTCCACACATACTCCTCAGACATCTCATCTCCATTACATTCAAACTTTTCCTCTCTGCTACACCCATATTCCATGTTTCAGCCCCATATAACGCAGTCGGTACCACAACACCCTCATACAGCCTTCTCTTTACATCCATTCTAAGCGAACGACATTTAAACACTTTTTTCATTCCTCCCAGCACCTTTCCTACTTCATTTATTCTAAACTTCACTTCTGCATCTATTCTTCCATCCACAGCAACATGTGACCCTAGATATTTAAAACAATCTACCTCCTCAAGCAACTCACCATTCAAAACTATATTCATCCCCCTACCATCTATCAACCTCGTACACTTCATCACTTTACTCTTATTCTCATTTACTTTCAATTTCCTCCTTTCACACACCCTTTCAAACTCCTCTACCAACTGTCTCAATCTCTCCTCTGAATCAGTCACCAGTGCAGTATCATCTGCAAACAGCAGCTGCTTCAGATTCCACTCTCCTCCATCAACATTTACCAGACTCAGACCACCTAAAACTCTTGCATTCACCTCCCTTACAACACCATCCATGTAAATATTAAACAACCAAGGCGACATCACACATCCCTGTCGCAGCCCCACTCTCACGGGAAACCAATCACTCACAGCATTTCCCACTCTTACACACGCTCTACTATTTACATAAAACTTTTCACCCCTTTTAGTAACCTACCATCAAGTCCATACAATCTTAAAACAGTCCACAAAGCCTCCCTATCAATTCTATCATACGCTTTCTCTAAATCCATAAATGCCCAAAACACATCCTTGCCTTTCGCTAAATACTTTTCACACACTTGTCTCACAGCAAACACCTGATCAACGCATCCCCTCCCTCTCCTAAAGCCACACTGCTCATCACTAATCACTCCCTCTGTACCCTCTCTAACTCTCATAATTAACACTCTACCATACACTTTACCTACAACACTCAACAGACTTATACCCCTAAAGCTAGTACATTCATACTTATCACCCTTGCCTTTATACAACGGGACCACACAAGCACTTGCCCAGTCAATTGGCACCATACCTTTCTCAAAGCACACATTCAATAATCTTACTAACCAGTCAACAATAGTCACTCCACCACCCTTCAGGCATTCCACAGCACACCCATCCATACCTGCAGCTTTCCCTGTTTTCATCTCCTTTACTGCCTTCTCCACTTCCTCCTTCGTGATCAAAGAATCATTCAACTCTCCCAACACATTTATTCCTTGCACCCTTCTATCTGCCACAATCTCAGCCACCCTTTCCTCCTCTACATTTAACAATCTTTCAAAATACTCTGCCCATCTCTTCCTTACTGCATCCATCTCAATTAACATCCTTCCATCCTCTGCTTTTACTCGTTCTTCCTTCCCAGACTCTCCCTTTCGCACCCTTTTCACCTCCTTCCAAAACATTTTCTTATTCTGTTGAAAATTCTCTGTCAGCCGCCTACCCCACCTCTCATCTGCTGCCACTTTAGCATCACGCACAGCCCTTCTCGCTCTATTCCTCTTTTCCTTATACCTTTCATATGACATCTCATCCTTCCTCTGCAGCCACACTTCATATGCACGTCTCTTCTCAGCCACAGCCATACTTACTTCCTCGCACCACCATTCACTTCCTTTTCTTACACCACCACCCACACGTCTCACACTACACACCTCTTCTGCATGCCCCACCACAGCACCCTTAAACAACTGCCATTCCTCCTCCACACTGCCATTTTCCCGATCTTTCACTGCGTTCCACTCATCTTTCAATTTCTCCTGATACTCTATCTTTTTCTCTCTTTTATCCAACTCACTCACTTTCAAAACCTCCCTGCCACACCTAACCCTCCTAGCTCTCACCCATCTCTTACCTACTCTTAACTTTCCCTCCACCAGGTAGTGGTCAGACACACCTCCACCCTCCCCTCTCAGAACTCTCACATCCAACAATCTTCCTATTACATTCCTAGACACAACCACATAGTCCATCAAGGCTCTATCAACAACCCTTCCACCCTCCTGTCTCACCCATGTATACTGTGTAGAAGCCAGCAAAAAAAAAAAAAAAAAAAAAAAAGTCTATCACTCACCCTCTCCGTGATGTTATCTTTGTCAAACGTGATATACCATTCTCAGTTTCATAGTCCTTGCACGTGTTATTGATAGGGTTAATACTACCATAATGCTACGTTACATACTGTATATACTTTACATGCGTTGTTCATGGGATGTTGTATATATCAGACAGTTAGGCCTATATTGTTTGCCATCAAATCATTCATAAAATGCTGGTGGTGGTTGTCGTTGTGTCATAACGTGTAAGGAAATCCTTAGGTGGTAACCTCGGATGCGATGGGTGCCAAGCAGATTAATGACACTTTGATTTCTGTATATCTAGTGGATAATGTTTTACTACACTGAGACCTTCCTTCAAGCATCATGTCCATTGCTATAAATTATTCGTTGTACACGACATGAAGCTGCGGAAGTTATACTGTATCTGGAGAGAGAGAGAGAGAGAGAGAGAGAGAGAGAGAGAGAGAGGGGGGGGGGGAGGCAGAGAGAGGATCAGGTGCACCAACTCACATAGCGACGGGGCTGTTCGGCCAGACTGCCTAGGGAACAACTACTACTACTCAAACAGTGTATTCACAACTTCTGTGCCAGCGATATTTGCTATGGTTATCTAAGCAAGGGGAGACGATAATTATATCAGTGGGTGTACATACAGGTAAGCCACCTTTCCAGTACTCTCCTCTCTAAAACTGAGAGCTATAAAGAGTTATATAATTATACAACTACTCGCAGTCAGGGAAAGCTTAGACATGACATTCTGAAGCTGGGCTAGGCTTTGACAAAATCGGCTCCCAGATCCTATTTTTTTTTTTTTAATAGTTTGTTACGTCACCCACAATAAGGCAATTCAGTTTATTACCTTGTAAGAGTGTTTTCTGTGCAATAGGGCAATTTTAGCATTTCCAGCAACATTAGCTGAAAGTAAAAAGTAGCCTACAAAGTCTGACATTTCGTACTACGGACATATCTAACAGATCGGACTGTTAAGAACTGTCGTAATTAAAACCTACGCACCCAAATTAAGCTAACTTTCCTGAATATTATCAAGTTGTACTAATTCAGGTGAATCTCATAAAACTGCTTTTGGCTGTTATGGCTCTACTGATTTTCACAATGTTTTAACTAGTATTTGCAATTCAGCTTGTATAATCACAAAGAAATACAAGATGACTAACTTTTTAAAAATATTTTTAGTTCACACATATATCACACAGTTCTCTGAGTTTATATTGTAACCAACGAGCATACAGAGAGCGCACACCTCAGCCAATGCCATTGCCATTAGAAAGGATCCTGATCCGGATCCGTGGAGAAACTCTGTGGAATACATAGGATCCGGATCCGCCCCAAAACTTAATGAATTCTTCCTTGGCCCATGTTCCACCCATTCACAAAATTTCATTCAAATTCACTATGAACTCTTGGAGATATCGTGTGGTCAAACAAACAGACAAACATAGGTGAATAAAAAACATCCTCCAATTCGATGGCAGAGATAATCAGTTCTTTCAGTGGCAAACGTTAGCGGTGGGGAATGTGCTATGGCAAGGGCTGACGCACCATGGGCAGGGTGGCTGCCGGAAACTCCCAGACAGCCTTGGAAAACATACCAGATACCCCCAGCAACCTCACAAGCATGGAACCATTCAAACAGTGGCGTGAAACACAGGTTATTACTCGGTACTGATATCAGTGTCCATCAGTAAGTGACCAGAGTGGTAATGGATGCTGATTTCAGTGCTTAAGTATTAGAAACGACATAAACTGTTTCTTATTCGGTGACCTGTCCTTGAAATCAATAAACATACGTTTATTATCTGACCGTAGGGGTTGAGGATTAACATGAGTTTAAGAAGAGTCTAGTACAGCAGAAAGCTGTAATTCACCCATCAAACCATCCGTCATTGAAGTTCACGTGGAAAATAAGCAAAAGGATCACCTTTCAAAGGTGAAATACCCGAAAAAAATATTCCACAGGAATGACAGGAATAATTAGCAAATGACAAAATTTAAGATACTTATACAAAGTGTTTACTCTTGGCGTTTCAGGACTTTTGATCCAAAGAAATCCAAAATAGGACTTTAAACGGTTACTTTGCTGTTTAAATGCATATTCACAAAAATCTTAACGTCTTTATAAATATTCTCAATTAACAATTTTAATGGTTTGAGGATATTTCTAAACAGTTAAAATTTTCAGTAAATATGAAAACTAATAAAATACTAGCCCAGTAAGGCAACTTATAAAAAGTATTTTCATGAAGATTATTAGAATTCATAAAATGTTCAACTTAGGAACACGACGAAACTGATAATCATCCAGGTGGATTCCTAGAAGGGGCTTTGTAACTGTCATAAGGATCTAGGAGGGTTGTAAAGGGCTGAATTGAAATTTGACTTTCAGTATTTAAGTCCCTCATATCTAATTGTGTGTGTGTGTGTGTGTGTGTGTGTGTGTGTGTGTGTGTGTGTGTGTGTGTGTGTGTGTGTGTGTGTGTGTGTATTTTATAGTTTTGCCATTTCCTGATGGCTTTACCCATCTTAGGACAGACTTAGTGAACTGAAAGGGTGAGATATATCCTCAATAAGCGTCTACATTATGATGGGGCATCCGAATCTGAATAAAACCACCTGGAAACAGCAAAAATAAATTAAATCTGACGTCTCTCAGTATTAAGAGATCAAGGATTATTACAGGAGGGATGGATGTAGCTAGTTTTAAGGAAGTATCTTCTATCTCACTAATCAGTAGATGACTATCTAGATTTTTTTTTTTTTTTTAAGTGGTGCCCTTTTTTTGCATTGAGGTAACTGGGTAAGATTAGTCAGTCACGTAACTTTGAACAAATAATTCCTGAAAAAAGGTTAATTCTGTGACCATGAAGTTTTAATCCGTATCTATGCATGGTCAAGTCTGTGGGAATGAGGTAATACCTTGTAATATTTAGAGACAGAGACAGAGACAGAGACAGAGAGAGGAGGAAGATATTGGTGTGTGAGCTTATATGAGAGACAGAAATAGTGAAAGAGGGTGATGTTAAAGGGAAGGGGAGGGGAGCTGACGCGGAGTGCAGAGATGAGATATGTGGGAACTTGGGTGTGATGAATGTATCCGGAGAGAGAGAGAGAGAGAGAGAGAGAGAGAGAGAGAGAGAAGGCAAGGGCAATGCAAGAGATGAAGGGGGAGAGAAAGAAGGCAAAGGAGGGAGTTGGGGGGAGGGGGTAGAGAAAAGGGAAGAGCAAATGGAGGAAAGAAGGAAGAGGGGAAGGTGTGAGGAAAGGGGGGAGGGGAGAAGAGAGATAAAAGGAGGGACGGCAACAGGGGAAAGGGAATTTAAAAAAATAAAAAAAAAATATTAAAAAAAGATAATTATAGTGGGTCGATTGCCTCATATGGGGTAATTCTTGTATGACTCAGATACGAAAAGACTGAGGCCCTTATCTCGCCGTGTAAGGAAGCTCCCTATCACCTCTTCCTTAGCGATTTATTTGTGGATACGGCTGGTTAATATTCTTTTGTACCTTATTTATGCAAAGTATGGATTTGAAAGATTTATATAACACAGAACATCATAGTAAGGTGAAATAAGCAAAAAAAATCGCCTAGGAAAAGGTGTTAGGGGGCTCCCATAACTGGCGAGAATACGGGCCAAGGGCATCAAAGAAGGCTATTACCTTTCCACCAAACCATCCATCGGAGTCTAACAGGAAAAAACGAGAAGTAACACCACACAGTATAGGAAAACTGACATTTTTAAAACAAAGGACTGAAGGGAGCTCACAGCATGATTTTGAACTGGGGCGTGGATACACACACACACACACACACACACACACACACACACACACACACACACACGATCCCAGTAATACTGGTGTGAGTAATTAGTGACTAAAAGGGATTATACCCACCCAAATCATTTCAGGTACAGTATATGCCTGTCCAGTCAAATTTAAAAACACTATCGATTTAACACTACATAAAGCACTTGATAACTTGTTCCATTCATCCACTACTCTGTTCTGTACCATTTCCTTCTATGTCCCAACTTATTTGGAATTTTTCTAGTATTACTTAATTTCTGCCTATTCTTTCGTGCCTACTCATTCCTGAACTTTCTGAATATCTCCTGTAATTTTCCACTACTCTACGTTAATACTTTAGTCAAAACTCTCCCGACACTTCACTTTTCCAGTGAGTGTAAATTTGTCTTTCATAATATGTGTTCACAAAGAATGTTCCCCTTATCATCCAAGGTTTTTCTGGCTCCATCTAGAGCGTCGGGATCCTGGGCTCGGCTTTTCACTCCCAACACTTAAAACGATGACGGTCAGCCTCACTCGCTCCAGAATGGCACTGTGAACAATAAACCTCCGATACACCGCTGCTGGCCCCATCCGGTTGGAGTTCAGTTGCCCACTAGAGCACCAGACGCCATTTGGTTATAACTTTGAGTAGTAAATGGTTCCTGAGTGACGGTAAACTATGTAGCATGTCACTCGGTGTAGAGCCACCTGAGGGCAGCACTACACTCCCGAAGGATATAATGCCCAATCTGTGGTAGGGACATTAAAAAAAAAAGTACCACACGTTTCAAATGTTGTGGTTTCACTGAAACAAGACAAACCTGTATTATTACTTTAGAGATATATTACTCACACTCCTTGATAAACCTTGGATCCTGCTTCCTTTATTTCATTCAGTAGGTTTTAGACGCTTACTAACCACGACTTCTTGGTCTTTCTGAGAATACTAGGTATAGAATGTTATATTATCTAATTAGTAATTGACTTTGGAGATTGATTTACGGCACCTATCTAAGCCATTGCATTATTATCGCCCGCCTAGTGAGGCGACTGTGTAATCACCAGCGTCTTTGTGTGCGCCTGGCTATTTCCAAAATATCCCATAATCAAGTGGTCAACTTGTATCCAAACTTTGTAGGCAGCATCCCGGGATAAATGGCTTATTTGTTTATAATTTTCGTAAATCTGCGATATGCCTCCGATTGCCAGAGGATTTTGCGAGAAAAACATACTATCAAACTTTTTCATTTAACATGCAATTACTCCCCATTTCATACCCTCAACGAAGAGAACGGATATTTAAAACGTAACTTTCAGAAATTTTTCAAAAGCCTTTCTTACTCAATGACCTTCACCAACATAATACCCCTGACTTCAGGCTTTTGGATGCTAGCTTGATATTTAACTTAATAGGAGTAAACAGCGAACTTCTTCCTTTTCTATTTTTATTTTTTTATTTTTTATGCGAAGTTGCGATGATATGTCTTCAATAGCCAGAGGATTATTGATTTAGCTTTTTAGTGATGATGGGCGATACCCGTTCGTGGGCGAATGCTTTGGTTTCTATTCTATGTTAAATTTCACTTGCCACTCTTTTAACTTTAGGAATAAGATATCAAGGTTTATGTCTGCTATAATCTTCAATATTATTTCCGCATACGCCTAAAGTATGTTACCGTATCAAAAAATATTGTAGCCGATCAGTTTTCATCTGACGGTACTTGGCCATTCGCACAACATGAATACTGCGTCATGGTTGCATATTAAGTGATACTTAGCTTTGATCTAGGAATGAATCTCTTAACTTACTTGTTAAAACAACACTCCTATATGATAGCACTTGGGCATCAACGAAGCTGAAAGATTTTAGGATTTTTTGTCTGGGTGTAGTAAACTTTCGATAACACTTCTATATACTTAAAATAAAAGTATATAACAATCAGCAAACGGCCACGAACATAACCCTGAGCATACTACGTGTTACTAATTTGTAGTTTGACTTAATTCCATTGATACGCTCTTTTTCCTTCAACCAGCTTAAAGTTTTCCCTCACATGCCGTGTGCACTAACTCTCCAAAGTATTATCGTGGGGAATCTTAATCAGATCCCGTGCTAAAGTCAAGATAAATGACACCGTATGGTACGAAGGGTGGAGGTGGGGGTGGAGAGTGGGCGAGGAAGAGAGAGGGTGAGATGAAAGGAGAGGAACCAAAAGAGAGAGGGAGGAGGGGAGTGGAACGAGGGAGGGAGGAGATGAAAGGAAAGGAGGCAAAGGAGAACTAGGGGAGGGGAGGGAAAGAGGGAGGGAGAAAGGACGACGGTGGGGGAATACAGAGGAGTAAAAAGGAAGTACAGATAACGGGAGACATACTGGCCCATGGCGAGGGTATCTATCAGGAAAAAAAAATAAAAAAAGCTCTAATCACCGTGTAAAAGAAAAGGATTGAAAAGAGGAAGGTTTCATCCCACCCACCACACCATCCGGTAAAATTGGCAAAAAGAAAAAAAAAAGTTGTTTGAAGGAACAAGCATGGAAATTTTTAAAGAAGTGAAAAAGGAATAACAGTGCATTATGTTAACTCAAATATAAACATATGTAAACGAAAGAGCGACATAATCGGCGAATATTCTTATTATTAAGCAAACGTCACACTTTCGTCAGCATACACTTTAACGAGGAAAATTAGCAACTCTCAGCTAATTTTAGCCTATGGTTTCGAAAGATTTATGTAGCAGAATTTATACATTTCAATAGTTCTTGCACTAACTGCTGTTGCTGGTAGTTTATTCCATTGTTCCACTACGCGAATACTAAAGAAATTTTTCCCGACACTAGTATTGCATTGGCAGTAAGTGGTGGCGACCAACATCCACTCACTTGATGTAGTGTTCCCTACTCTTACTTCTTTCTTCATCTTTATCATTCTTTTTTTCTGACTACCTTCCTCTCTTCCTATTTTCCCCATCTTTCCTGTCAGTTTTTACTGTCCACTTGACAAAGTCGGAGGAGGGTGTTGTTATCACCGGGATCAATAGGTGTCTGTCCGTAGATTTTGGCAGCAGGGGGGCTGGCTGGGCGCAGAGATTTCGTTTCCGGGCCAGAACTCAGAAAGTATTCACTATAGAATGAAGAAAGAAAAGCTGTAAATGTATTAATTACAACAACATGAATGCTTACATTATAAAAGAACTTAAAGGAAAAAGATTCGCCCATTCAACACTCAAGCTACCTAATGCTGTTAAATCTAGAAAACAGCAAGAAAATATTGGTAAATGAAGAGATATGGAGTCACAGAACTGCGAGGAGCCTGGGTGATCTGCTGCCCAAGACACTGCCAAGGCACAAGGGATGGTCTCTGCTGATCACTGCTGCACCGTTCTGTCCTGCCAACGTCCGTCTCTCAGAGTAGCTGATCTCAGGCTCGGTGAATGGAGAGGTATCTAGTGGCAGAACTGCTAGAAGACCAGGTGATCTGGTGCTCAAGACACAAGGGATGGCCTTCGCTGATCACTACTGGGGTCAAGAAATAAGAATAGACCTAGTCCAGAGAGAAAGTTACACAGATGACCAATGAAGCGGGACAACTGAAAAAAATGAAAACAATCAAGAAAACTAGCAGAATGGAAAAAAAAAAGGTATGGAGAAGAGAAAAGGGTAAGGAGGACAATGAGTGTGCTGTTATTGTTGTTGCTTATTCTCACTCAGGTATGGAACTGTTTCTATGGAGCCGTCGTGGTACCATATAGTATAGTACATATGAGTACACCGTGCACTGATCCGGCACCCCATGCGGATGACAACACCTTACCAGAGTCGGACTAGGGTCTTCCACGACAAGGTACAGGGAAATATGTGGGCGTTTGGCTCGTAGGTGGACGACGCAGTTGTTACACCAAGGGTGCACAGCGCTACCAAGTGTAGGTTTCCCTTCAGCGCCGCAGGCAGGGTGCAAATTAGAATAATGAAACAAATAACCGTCGGCGACAGACCACCACAGTGATTAATTATGTTTTTAAAGACCACCCTACGACCGTGGGAACATATACATGATAGAAAAACCTCCGAGTACCCTGTAGATTCGAGTCATGGCCCTGTAATGCAAAGCATCCTCCGATCAATATCTTATCATTACTGTAGTCCAGAAAGTTTAAGAGTAGTGACACGCCTACGCTCCAGGGGACGCTGATCAAAATTTTTCTCCTCCTGCTCCTTTTCCTTCTCCTCCTCGTCATCATCCATCCTTTTTTTTTTTTTTTCTTTCTTACCTAAAGATTAGGTGAGGAAGAATCCAGAAACAAGGGAAAAAAGGAAACGTCAGAACTACGTGCAGGCAGCATGCCCAGAGAGATGGTTCATACAGTATTTCACAAGCAGCCACACATTTACAGTCATGTCTCTGTTTCACAACCCTACCCAGTTGCACATTTTAGACAAAGAAAAATAAATGGTGCAACACAGGTTAAATAGACATATGGAGGTAGAACACGTCTCTGAATGGGGTTCGGATCCCCTAATGTATAAATGGGTTGTTGTTAATGAGGAGGAATGATGGGAGATAGGGAAGTGAGTGAAGTGGCTGCGTGAACCAGGGTAGTGTTGTTCTCGGGCGGGAAAGAAGATAGATTCAGAGATATTTAGATGGGTAAAGAAAGGTAAATAGTTAGATACATATGTCTGAATTCATATACAATGTGTTTGTTTATAGCTCAGTCGGTAAGAGGTGGCTTCCAATACTACCGGACGCAGGTTCAAATCCCCGCTGGGGCAGGGATCAGTTTAAGGATTTGAATATAATAAAAGCAGACTTTACTGATCTACCAGAAGGCCCGCCGACATGTAAAAATACCCTCGCTAATACCAATACACCAGGCCAGTATGAGACAGCCCTAGCATGTATTCAATATGGACTGTGGGCGTTAGCGCCGAAATGGTGACATGTAGAGCTGTATGGTTTGTAGGAGGACTACTGGAACTTGAGAGCAGGCTGTGAAGCCTATGCCCAGAGTCGGACACAAATATATATATATATATATATATATATATATATATATATATATATATATATATATATATATATATATATATATATATATTTCGTCCTTCTGTCTTTCTGCCTATCTGTTTATCAACCTACCTACCAACCTACCTCTAATATTTATATCAGCGTCTTGTGGTATATATATATATATATATAGATAGATAGATAGATAGATAGATAGATAGATAGATAGACAGATAGATAGATATGGATGGATATAGATAGATAGATATAAATATAGATAGGTAGATATACCTTATATATATATATATATAGATAGATAGATAGATAGATAGATAGATAGATAGATAGATAGATAGATAGATATACCACAAGACGCTGATATAAATACTAGAGGGAGGTAAGTACGTAGGTTGATAAACAGACAGGCAGAAAGACAGAAGGACGAATAGATGTTACTATGTATGTCTATTGATTGGTAGATAGACAGATTGACGAAAATGTACAAAAGAAGAAATAGATATTAATATACTGCTATGTAACACTAGGTGGTAACTATATAACCAGATCATACGTGCTCCCTACGTGTCAGCAAGTGGGTTGGTGGAGAGTTAGTGCCCCTCCTCGTAAAACAAATAACTCAAAGTCAAATGGCTACCCCTTACGGGATTATGACGTCCGGCAATAGATAGATCGATATACGTATGTACAGAGAGAGAGAGAGAGAGAGAGAGACAGACAGACAGACAGACAGACAGACAGACAGACAGACAGACAGAGAATAAATACAATAAAACATTTGTCAGCCAGGATTACTCTTTACAGTAGGAAAATCAGCTTCAGTTAACCTTTTATTACCTGAAGCTGAACCAACGTCGGAGAAAGGGTAACTCATTTCTTGAAGCATTTAACTGCTCGGATACATCTCGTCGAACATAGTATTTCGAGGTTAGGTTCAGTACATAACGAAAACGCACCAACCACAAAGAAAGAATTAGAAATAGTTTGATGAGAAAACGTAAATAAAAAACACAGAAAAGCGGAAAAGGATCCTGAATTCGGATACGGGAGAAAAAAAAAAATGGTATAAAAGCAGTGGGAAATCAAGATAAGAATATATCAATGAAAAACGAAAGGGTAGAACAGAGTAAAGAAACAGGGGGACAGAAGAAAAGGAAGGTGAGAAAGAAGGAAGCAAAAGAGACAGGTGGTATTAATGGTGGGTAAAAAGAGAAGAACAGCTTAGAGAGGAAAAGTTAAAGAAAAACAAGAGAAATGGAAGAAAGGGAGATTGTAGACTGATAAAAAGACAAAGGAGTGGGTGGATCAAAATAAACACAGGGGAATACAAGGAAAGGAGCGTGAAAACAAAGGAAAAAGGAGAGGCAAAAAGTATTAACTGTGGGAAAAGAGGGATGGGCAGCTTAGGAAGGAAAAGGTAAAGAAAAACGAGAGAAATGGAAGGAAGGGAGAATGTAGAAAAAAACAAAAAAAATCCCAAGTTCTACCTGACATGGATCCCGAGTTTTCAGGACATGGGAGAATACTCTGCTAGGGTACCGTCCATCAGATTATTTAAGCCATAAGAGGCCATCCAAAGACCCCTAAGTCTTTACATGATGGAATACACTCCCCGGTCTCTTGACATCTCTTATCCCTCGTCCATACCAAATGCATGCGGTTGAGGGAAGGAGTTCTGCATAACCGCAACCCCTAAAAATTCTCCCTCGCACCTGCCCGTATCTGCATCAGGTGTGGACGCACATGTAGACTAAAAACCATAGTCTTGTCGGACTGTTTCTCAAGGCTAGAGTATAACTTTGTCCAGAATATTAACGAGCTGGTGACAGGCCTACGTACTCGGTGACAGTGTACGGTTATCATCATCATCATCGTCAATAACAGTTTCATCATCATCATCATCATCATCGTCAGGAATACCACCACTACCACCACCATCATCATTATCATCATCATTACCCCAACTTTTTTTCCCATCAAATAAGGGCTAAGGCAGAATCAGGAAAGAAGGAAAATACGAAAGCTGGGAAACACAGCAGCAGGCCCAGTAAAATGGACCAAACACTCATTTACACATCAATTACACCCTCGCGCTCTTGCCCCCCCCCCCACTCTCTCTCTCTCTCTCTCTCTCTCTCACACACACACACACACACACACACACAAGCAGGACTGATATATAGAGGTAAATTACACCCCGAAATGGGCTTGGTTCCCGGACCACAAAATGGATATTGTTAATGAGGAGAGATGATGGGGTACAGGAAAGTGAGGGAGACGGCCGAGTGAGCGATGGTGGTGTTGTGCAACGTGGATAGAGAGAGAGAGAGAGAGATAGAGATAGAGAGAGAGAGAGAGAGAGAGAGAGAGAGAGAGAGAGAGAGAGAGAGAGAGAGAGAGAGAGAGAGAGAGAGAGAGAGAGAGAGAGAGAGAGAGAGAGAGAGAGAGAGAGAGAGAGAGAGAGGAGAGAGAGAGAGAGAGAGAGAGAGAGAAGAAGAAGAAGAAGACAGGAACGAATCAATCCACTAGAAAGTTTAATGAAATAATTTTCCTAAATATAAAGGCAGCTGAAGCAAGGAAGAAAATGATATGATGTAAGACAAATAAATATTGAAACTTCGGAAGAAAGGCAAAACGACTGAACACTAAAGAAAACGAGTCCACGGACGAATTATCAGATGAAGTAAAACTCCTCTTTCTTTTCCAGGTGGCTTTACATTGAGCGACGAGCCAAATGGCTTCCTGTGTGCCAGGAAACTATTTACAACGCTGGGTGGTAACTATATAAGCAAACTATTCGTGTTCCCTACGTGTCAACAAGTTGGTTGGCTAGGGGTTGGTGCTCCTCCCCGTAAAACAACTGAGTCAAACAGTCACCTCTTACGGGGTTGTGGTGTCTGGCAATAAACTGAAAGCTGGTAAGACCAAACAACGAGAAGACACCTGAAAAGAAAGTAAAAACAAAAAAATAAAAATAAAAAAAATAAAAGAAACTACTAGACTGAAGAGAGGGAAAATAAGATGAAAGAACTGTGGGGGAAAATGTGACGACATAGAAGAGGAAATAGAAACGCCTAAAAGAAATAAAACCGAGATTCTTTTCCAGTTTTACGAGAGGAATGGAATTGACAGGTGTGACTGTGAGGGATGGGAAACGAGTTATTCAAGCAGAAGCAATAAATGTACCCTAATCAAAGGAGCTAAGATGTGCTTGATAGACGTATTATTGATGTTGTTTATGTAGGTGTTTGTGTTGTTTATGAAGGTGGTTGTTTTTTTTTTCTGTGGGTGATTGTGTTGCTTATATAGGTGTCTATGTTGTTTATCTAGCTGTCTGTGTTGTTTATGTAGGTGTTAGTGTTATGTAGGTGTTCGTGTTGTTTATGTAGGTGTTCGTGTTGATTATGTAGATGTTTTTGTTGTTGATACAGGTGTCAGTGTTGTTTATGTAGAAGTTTGTGTTGTTTATGCAGTTATTACTTCCGCCAAGGGGTTATGTTTTACCTCGCTTTGGTTTGTTTGTCTTTCTGTCTGTTTTTGTTTGCAGGATTACTCAAAAAGTTATGAGCGGATTTTGATGAAATGTTGTGGTAGGGTGGGCCATGGGCCAAGGAATAAATGATTAAATTTTGGGCTGGATCTTGATCCGGATACGGAGTATCCCGCACAATATCTCCAAAAGTTCTCAATGAATATCAGTGAAGTTTTGTGGAAAGGTGCGCCATGGACCAAGAAAGAATTGAGTAAACTTGGGGCCGATCCGGATTCTATGTCCACGGATCCGAATTCTGGATTGCTCAAAAAGTTATGAGCGGATTTTGATGAATTTTTGTGGAAGGGTGGGCCATGGACCAAGAAAGAACTGATTAAATTTTGGAGTGGATCCGGATCCGAATCCGGATCTTTTTTTAAAGCAATGGCATTAGCAGAGGTATGCATTGTCTGACCGCTTTCTAGAATTTGTTGCTTTTGTTTTTGTTATTATTGTTGTGTGTTGTTGTTGTTGTTGTTATTGTTGTTGTTAATGATGTTAACGGTGTCAGTTAAGTTGTTTTTACTAAAGTTGTTGCAGCACTGTAATTGTTTCTGTATCTGACGTTATTAGTATTGTAATTTTTGTCTTTGTTCCTTGCGCTGGTAGTGATTAGTGTTGTTGCTGTTTGTGCTGCAAATGTTTATGTTGTGGTTGCTTTTGTTGTTGTAGCAGTGACTTGTTGAAATTGTTATTATTATTATTATTATTATTATTAATATCATTATAAGTGGTAGGTGGAGGCGCCCGTCATCCACCCACTTAGTGTAGTGTTGCTCTGTTTTTAGAGTAACTCTGCACTGAGTGGCAAGCCAAATGTTTTCCTGTAAACTAGGAAAGCATTTACAACGCTGGGTGGTAATCTTATAACCAACCAACACGTGTTCCCTACGTAGAGGAAGTGGGTTGGCGGAGGGTTAGTGCCCCTCCCCGGAAAACAACTAAAAATACGAACAAGAAGCCTCGGAATAGGACTGACCAAAAGGTGACGACTAAGGACCGAACAAAGGACATGGTGCGGATAGCTACATGGAATGTAAGGGGTGCGAATGATGAGGTGAAAGAGAGAGAGATTGTCCAGGTGCTTTAGGGTGCGAAAGTGGATGTATGTGGATTAACTGAAACAAAATGGGATAAGAGTGTAAGAGAATGGGAGTATGCATGAGGTATATGCCCAGGAGTAGGTGAGAATGAGAGGGTGTATTTTTGTGAGTAACTGATGGAAGGAGAATATAAGAGAGTATGGATCAGTTGGCTCAAGGATTGTATGGGTAAGATTGAAAGTTGGACTACAAATGTGGGTGATTGTGTGCGTGTATGCGCCAACACAAGATCGTGCAAGCAGAATGAGAGAAGAGTTCTGGACAAATGTGAAAGTGTGCATGGAAAACTTTGAAAGGAATGAGAGAGTGTTCTTGATTGGAGATATGAATGGAAAAGTATGGAATGTGAAGGTGGATGGGGTAGTTGGTGAGTGGGGTGTGCCTGCAGAGATGGATGAGAATGGCAGTGCTTTAGTGGACAGGGGGTTGGTGATAGCCAATACGCTCTTCAGGCACAAAATGATCCACAGGTACACGTGGCAAGTGATGCAAAGGGTGGATGGTGAACTGAATGAATGGAAGGCAATGATTGATTATGTATGTGTGGATGACAGGATGAGAAGGTGTGTAATGTATACTAGAGCATATAGAGGTCGGGGTAGTCGACTCTCTGACCACCACTTGGTGGTGGCCGGAATCAATGTCCAAACGAAATGGAGAAATATAATTGAAGGACAGGAGGAAGTAGCTCATACAAGGAGGGCGGAAAGGTTACAAGAGGATGGAAAAAGGGCAGAATATAAGAGGGAAGTGGAGGAGCGATTGGGTAAATATGGAATGGAGCAGATGAGGGATGTGGAAGGTGTGTGCAGGATATTCACAGAAGAAATCTGTGCCGTATGTGAGGTGGTGTGTTGGGTAAAAAGAAGACGAAAGGGGGTGCAGGGAACAGCATGGTGGAATGAAGAGGTAATAGAGGCTGCAGCACAAAAGATGAAGAGGTAATAGAGGCTGCAGCACAAAAGATGAAAGCATATAATGAGTGGATGAGAAACAGGAGCGTGAAAGAAATTGAGAGACGGAAGAGAGAGTTCTATGTACAGAAGAAGGGAGAGATGAAAAGATTAGGAAGAGAGAGTAAGAGGAGAGTGGATGAGGAATATGGAAGGAACTTGAGTGTAAAATGGAGGGAATTTAAGAAAATGTTCTGGAAAGAGGTAAAGAGAGTTAAGGTGTCAAAGAAATTAGTTGAGGAGTGAAAGATAAAAATGGTAGATTACTAGTGGAGAAGGGAGAAAAAGTGTGTAGATGGAGAGAACACTTTAATGAACTGTTGAACATAGAGTGCGAGTATAAGTGGCTGGGAAATGGCTGGAAGACGGAGGGATGTGGGAAGAGAGGAAGAAATCAGTAGGATGAAAGTTGTGGAAGCAATGAAGAAAGTTAAAATGCGGAAAGCCCCAGGAATTGATGGAGTGTGTGGTGAAATGCTGAAGCATGGGGAAGAGATAGTAGTAGAATGGATGTGGATGATGTGCAGATTGTTCTGGGAGGAAGGTAGAGTCCCGGAGGATTGGAAGTCAGGTATAATTATTCCCCTGCACAAAGGAAAAGGGGGAAAAGAAGTGTTTGGTAATCATAGGGGCATTTCTCTTCTTAGTGTAACAAGGAAAGTACATGGTAGGATACTTTTTGACAGAGTTAGGGAAATAACAGAGGAATTAGTTGGAGAAGAACAGAGAGGTTTTAGGAAAGGAAGAGGTTGTGTAGATCAGATATTCATTTTTTGATCTTTAGTGAAAAAGATTCTAGAGAAGGGAAAGAAGTTGTATGCAGCCTTCATGGATTTGGAGAAAGCATATGACAGGGTGAATAGACAAGGATTGTGGAAAGCATTAAGAATATATGGAGTAGATGGGAAGTTGTTGAATGCCATGAAGAGTATGTGTGAGGGTTCAAGGCTGTAATGTGTGTGGATAGTGAACTGAGTGAATTTTTCAATTTTAAGGTTGGATTGAAAAAGGGATGTGTCATGTCTCCATGGTTGTTCAGTCTGTCTATGGACGGGGTTATAAAAGAGATACAAGATAGGCCAGTGGATCAGTGGATATTGGAGTGGCCCTAGTGAGAGAGGGGAGTGTTTGGAAACTCTATGAACTGTTGTTTGCAGATGATACTGTGTTGTTATGTGAAGACGAAGGGGAGCTGCAAGGCTTGATGAATGAGTCTGGCAGAGTATGTAAGAAACGGAATCTAAAGGTGAAGGTAGGGAAGAGTGAAGTTATGGTCTTCGAGAGAGGTGAAGTCAGTGAATGTACAGTGAGGTTGGATGAGGAGGAAATGGAAAATGTGAGTACGTTTAAGTACTTGGGTGGTGTGATGAGTAAGGAGGTGAAGAGCTTGAAAGAGTACAACAAAGAAGAAAGGTTGCTGGTTCCTTCAAAGCAGTGATGACAAACAGGAAAGTGAGTATGGAAGTGAAAAAGTTACTACATGACATTGTGATACCAACTCTAACGTATGGAAGTGAAGCTTGGACCTTGTTGGAGGGACAGAAGTCATGAGTGAGAGCTGTGGAAATGAGTTATTTGAGAGAATTATGTGGAGTCACGTGGAGAGACAGACTGACATATAAGGAACTGAAGGTTCGTTGTTGTGGTGTGGATGTGGATGTGATAGGAAGCGTTAGGAAAAACATATTGAGGTGGTTTGGCCATGTGGAGAGGATGGAGAGTAAGAGACTAATGAGGAGAGTTCATGTGAGTGAGGTGAAGGGGGGGAGAGGGAGGGGGAGGCCAAGGATGAGATGGAGGGATGGACTGGAGAGGTATATGAGAGAGGGGGTGTTTGAGCTGGCAGCAGGGCAGTGAAATGGCGGGGGACAGGGCGACATGGAGGCGATCTGTTTGTGGCCACCCCTTACGGGATTAAGGCGTCTGGCAATAGATGGAATAGATTATTATTATTATTATTATTATTATTATTATTAAAATTATCATAACTGTTATCATTATATTCCGGTTGCTGTTCATAATAACCTGACGTTGCTTCTGGTGTTACTGTAAATCATGCTGCCTACACATGATTCAGAATATCACACATTATCTTTCCTCATTCTCCTCGGCCTTCCCCTTCGTATCATTCTCTCTGCTTCTGATCTATTGTTTTCGTTACTCAGCCATCCTTCCTTCTTCCTTTATTGCTGTAGTACTTTTAGCCACACAAGTCTCCCTTTTCTTCATAGTACATCTTTCTCCACACTTTTTTCGTACAGTATCATTTCTAAGCCTGTCAAACAATCCCATCCAGCATATAATGTAAACCACAGACACTGTATCTCAGATACATTAACTCTTCTTTAGTCCAACAATTTTCGAGCCCACAAATCGCCGCTATACGCACAGTCGACACCACTATGCATTTATACATACTAATTTTTGTAATTTTCTTTCCACGCTTTTGTGAACCTTCATAATGCTTTTGTATTTTATTTTATGGGTTATAGCAGGTCCTTCAGTTATATCTACTATTATGTTCACATCCAGATGCTTAAGACACTTCTTATTCTGCTAATTTTTCGTATTACACTTTACGCAAATCGTTCTACTCTGTCCATTTCTGTGCTCTGTATCTCATCACTTTGTTTTCTTGGATTCACACTACATTTCTCCTCTCAGGACTCTTCCAATTTCTGCTGAAAATTACACAATGAATCTGTGATGAATGCTGTATCATCTGTGATGAATGCTGTATCATCTGATGAAAGTAAAGCAAGTGGTTACAGAAGCGGTCTACTGCCTTAATAGATGCAAGTTGGATGGGGGGGGGAGGGTCACGGAACAGGCCAATGAAATGAATTTCATTTAACATACTTCACTGATGTTCAATAAACCTCAAGACATGTCCTAAGAGCACTCCTCAATATAAAAAATACAAGCTATGAATTAGAGTCCTAACATTATTCAATATTGTCAGTGAATATTAGCGTGAATTTGGTGACATGTGAAGGTGTATGGTACGCAGGACGAATACTGAGCCTCAGAAAACGGATTTACAGGTCTATATTAACAGCCGGATGTAAGAAAATATAAAGTGGCTTATTTTCCAGTCTACACATCACCCAACATACCTTTAGCCTGCCACTATTGCTACATCAGCCCCTCTGACCCACATCCTTTCTATGAACAGACTGAACAATAGGGTGGGGCGAATTCCTATGAACTTAGAGTTGCTAGTTTGAAGCATGGTGGAAATGATGCTCCATCATGGTCACTACGCCAATGCTCAAACGGTTTTTTATGTTACATACGTTCACTCCAGCAACTTTCACTCCAAAATCGAGGAAATGATGAAAAAATGAAGAATCTGAATGATACTTGTAAAAGGATTTCTCGCACGATTTGGCTATGAACGAACCATAAAATCATCTGCCTGCCTATATTCATATATACAAACAGTATTTTGCCAATACAAACAAAAACCACAAATCGCAGATGTATATGAAACACAGGTGACGAACAATATAACGCATTTCCGATCTATTTCATCAGGAAACGTACGGCACGTATGTTCCGATCAGAAGTCTTTTTTACTCTCACACTTCGGGAAATCACTGCGAGACCGCTTACATTGCAGAAGCATGCCATATCGCGCCTAGTGCCCTTAGACATTTTGCGTGGTTGATGTTGCATCTATGACGCAACGCTCCACATCTTGAGAATGGCAAGGGTAGCGTTGATCCAAGATTATGGGTTGGCTGTCGTCCATTGTGACGTCCTTCAAAAGTGGAGGGATTGTGACAGACGACTGGTCTAGCTGCACCAGCTCGGTGTAGTTCTTTTCCTCGAAATACATCTTCAAAGCAGATTTGTCAAACACTGACATCGTCGCTGTCGTTCTCCCGCGCTCGCTGAATGAGTGCAACAGCTATGCAACGTACTGATACATGTGGATCTTCATCAGCAACAGCCGAGAGCAAGATATTACCAGGGTGACAGAATTAACTGTTATTGCTGAGTATTGGGCAAACGATCCCCTTATCTTATGGTGGCATTTCTAGCAATAGTTCCACCATATAGAAATTTTTGGTGCCATCCTGACACGAAATGTTCTCTCTCACTTTGAACCATGCTGGCTCATAAAGGATGAGAATGAATGAAACAAGTCGTTTCAGTACTGAAGATGAAGTTAGAATCAAAGAAATATGAGGCGACAGAATCACTACTCTCCCTCCAATCCCTCCATCCTATCCCCTTCAGTGCTTCCCCGCGAGAGTCTTCAGGTGCAGCGGGCTAGGTTGATGGACTAGCGAGGATGAACGATGGACAAAGTTTGGTAGAGTTGACTCCGCTTCACCAGGGAGTGACGGGGTAGAAGAAACGAGGGAAGGGGCAGTGCGACTGGGAGGAAATGACGAGGGAAGGAGGAAGAAGAGATGAGGAAAGAGAAGGGAAAGAAGAGAATGAAAAAGAAAGTGAAAAGAGGAAAGTGGGATGAATGATCGTTGAAATTCTATCAGAGGACATGGAAGTAAATGAGAGAGGGGGAAGTGGGGGAGAGGACACAAGGCAATGCAGAATAATGAGTAAATAAAAGGGTTAGGAGTACAAAGAAGCATTAAAAGAGCTTCACCAATAAGGCTATTATTGTTACTGAGGTTGTTTGTTATCCAGAAGGTTATCACTGGTTTCTGGAGCCAAATGCCAGAACAGAAAAGCAGGAAGAGTCGTCCTGCCATCCGAAATTGGCAGGAAAAATGAAAAAGAATGTAATGCAGCATGGAAAACGTGACACTCAAATTTCCTAGAAAAGGACGACTAACTAGAAAGCACTCAGAGAGCGCATACCTCCGCCAATGCCATTACCGTTGAGAAGGATCCGAATCTGGATTCCGATCCGTGGATATAGAATACAGATCTGGATCCGCCATAAAATTTAAACAATTCTTTCTTGGTCCATGGTCCACCTTTCCACCAGATATCATTGAAATTCATTGAGAATTTTTGGAGATAATGTGCGGGATACTCCGAAGCCGGATCCGGATCCTTCCTCAAATTTAATAATTTCTTCCTTGGTCCATGACCCACCCTTCCAGAGAATTTCATCGAAATCCGTTCATAACATCTTGAGTAATACCGGATCCGGATCCGTGGAAATGGGATCCGGATCGGGACCAGAAACCACCCCAATATTTAATCATTTCTGTCTTAGCCCATGGCCAACCCTTCCACAAAATTGCATCAAAACCCTTTTATAACTTTTTGAGTAATCCTGCTAACAGACAGACAAACAAACTAATGCGGGGTAAAACATAACCTCCTTGGCGGAGGTAAAAGTCATATTCTCCACTGTTTGAACCTGTAAGAAAAAGTCTTCCTGTCACTGTATCTCTATATATTCAGACTCCTTAATTCCAGAATGGGGGGGGGGGCACAAAAAAGAAAAACAAAATCACCTCCATGTCACCATATCATCTGCCATAAAGCAACCCTCTCTTCACCTCACACCTTCCTCACCAACACATCTCTATACCTCAACCTTCCATCTCATCATCCATCTTCTCCATCACCTCCCACCCTCCACCATACTCACTCATACTCTCCCAGTCGACCTCTAATACAAAAATCTTGCGATTTAAATATTAAGCATATAACTAGGTTGCCCTTTGGTTGTATCCCATGTTGTGAATTATAACAAAAATACACTACCTTACCGAGATGATTAACCATTCTAACACTTTCAGTCTGGTGGTGTGCTTCAACCCATTATGCATTTTTTAACATTTATACTACTAACAACCGAATTTATTTAGCAGTACGGATCTCTAGCAATAAAGGGGCTGATGAGGCACTGTCAACCTCTTCCTGGTAGAAATGCCACTCTTAAGCCGAATAAAATCACGTGGAGATAATAATGTACAGAAAAATGAGTCATGGAATTGAAGGAGTTAATCTACTGACGTCTATTTCATTATTGCCAGGTGACCATCAATTAACCTAGTGCAGCTTAAGAAACATCTCCCGTAGTGAATGGACTATATTATTTTTACTCTAACTTGACTCACTTTTCCGTCCTTTTGCAGCTTAAATCACATAGGCCATTGGTAGAAAAAGTCATTACTAACGCTCTACATCCTTTGCATAGCACTTCATCGTAACTATAGTCGCGGCGCACGACGCTGAGGTTGTCATTATCGTACCCTGGCAACCTACCCGTCAACTGTGCTTCCGATTTCGTGTATAATATGATACACCTGTGATTCGTGTATATGTTCATGTATAATAGTATTCATGTATAATACTGTATAGTCATACATAATAATATGATACGAAATCGGAAGCAAAGTTGACGGGTAGGTTGCCAGGGTACGATAATGACAACCTCAGAGTCGTGCGCCGCGACTATAGCACTGTATTGTAGTATTAATCTCTTGTTACAATTCAGTATTCAAAGTGGAGACCGTAAAGTTAGGCCAAGTTTGAGTAAAAGGAGTGTAAGGAAGGGAACAATTAACCCTGCAAATTAAGTAAAATCTCTGCTATAGTTACTTTCCCTTATCCTGGCCCAGATTTTGTCTTTTAGTAGTTTGCTTCACACAGCTCACTGGTAGAATTAATGTTGTGGCTCTACATCAGTGGTTCTCAACTGGTGGTCCATGGTGACTTTTTGGGTAATAAACTGGAGATTGGTGCATATATTTTTTAATTTACTGAAAAATCAGTACGAAAAATTTTATCATAATAAATAATTGGCCATTCATTTTATTGTATTATTCCTATTGATTATTCCAGTATGACTGATATTTACCCAAATCTGTCAGCATATGCAGTCAGATGTCTTCTGCCATTTACATCAACTTCTATGTGTGAGAGCAGATTTTCATATTTGTTGCACATTAAGTCCAAACAGAGGAATCGGCTTGCAATGGAAAGCGAAATTCATTGTGCATTATCAAGTACCACTCCTAACATTAAAACGCTTGTCAGTGAAACGAGAATCCAAAAGTCTGGTTGCAAAGAAAAATGTTGGTTGTATACTCCTACATAATTTCAAAATTCTGTTTGTTATAAATAAATTTCACAATAAAATGTTAGAGAAGTATTCATGTATTTCCTGGAAATCATGTTTGGAAGAAATGTATTTCAGACCAAAATGTCAGCTGTCTACTATTTTATATCATTTCTCGAAATTCTGTTTGTAAGAAATATATTTCTAACCAAAATGTTTGTTGTCTATGCTTTATCATTACTAAATAATGAAATGGTCCACGATATGTTTTTTAATTGGGCTAGTGGTCCATGGCCTGAAACGAGATGAGAATCACTGCTCTACATCCTTTCCAAAGCACTTCCTCTAAGTAGCAATGTATTCCAGTGCTAATATCTCTCTTCAGCTCAGTATTCAAGAGGAACAGATGGTAATTTTAGATCAGATTAGAGTAAAAAGGGTTATAACAACAGTATAATAAGGAAGTAGCAAGAAAATAACAAGACTCAACTTTCTCA
>NC_136955.1:10489306-10561806 GCF_032717465.1 Coenobita brevimanus | reverse complement strand
TACGGTGGATGTGGAGAGGTTGCATTAAAACAAGTAGATAAAATTCAGAACAAAGCTGTTAGAATTATTAATAACCCTGCTATTACTAATAAACTACCTTCCCTACAAGTAAGAAGGAATGGTACCTCCCTTGCATTATTTTACAGATATTACAACAAATGCTCAGACGAAGTTGCGTCCATGGTGCCACCTCTCCATGCCTTCCCTCGTGCTACACGGTCAGCTGGCAGCGCTCATGACTGGAATGTCACTCAGCCATACTGCAGAACTTCTGCCTATCAGAATTCTTTCATTCCCCGAATTGCATCTCTCTGGAACTTGCTTCCCCAGAGTTGTTTTCCTCCAAACTTCAACCTACTGTTGTTCAAGTCTAACTGTTACAGATATTTTATGAACAGAGGACACCAGTAATCTGGTGCATGGATTTTTTTTTTTTTATTCATTTGTTTTTCCTTCCTCTGTTCTGTTATTAAAAAATATATATATATATAATAAGAGACATAAAACTGAACCCTGACGCACTCCAGTTATAACTGATGCCTGTCCCAACTAACCACTTCCCTTTGACTCTGGTCAGCCATTCAATTTACACTCCATCAAGCTAATGCATCCCGATTTCCTAATGCACGATATTTTAACGCCAACATTCAAGGGGGTATTTTTTCGAACATACTGTATTCTGAAGGATCTTTGACCAATTTTATTCAGAATGCATGCAGTGGAATATCTAATAAAAGTCGTCAAACGCAAACGCCGTCCCCTGAGCCATTTTATAATTCAAGGAGTATATTAACCGATTCTAAACGATCTACATTCCTGTCTGCAATACCTTCCCTGTTGTAGACGTATGGATGATCGGACAGTAATTCCCTGGACATTATTAATCGCTCTTACTCCTGGTTCATTAGCAGCGATTTATTGAACTCGGCAGGCAGATAAGGGGCAACTTGGTTATGTGCAACTGGTCTCAAATATGTGTGGGGCAGGGACTGTAACTTTTAGAGATTCATTTGCCTAAATTCACTTTATCCCTGGCGGAGAAAGACTTCCGAAATTAAGGAGTATTTTTTGATGTTGAGAGACGAGAAGACCACCACCGAGGAAAGGGGCTTATAAAACTGATTGTATGTAAACTGTATTCAAGTAGGTAAAGTGTCAAAGTAGGTAGGAGGAGAACAAGTATATTAGTACAGTTCGTTACTTGCAGCCATATGTAACACCACTGCACCATCAGCAGTGGTTCACTTTAATATCTCAGCTTCCTGTGTAGAAATAACTTGCATTTTTGTGAAATAACTTGCATATTTGTGATGTTATATTATCAACTGTCACAGCTCTCCTGTTTTTGAGATAAATGCATTTTCTATGTAACGTCAGTAAGTGAAATGAGGGTTGTTGTTGAATTAACTTCCCATTTTTTGTTTGCTTGAAATTATACCGGGGAGGATATTCCCCCGAGCCAGTTGTAAAAGGAATTTATCCATCATTACCCCAAGAGTCTACGCCCATGTATAAAAATGAAGCATGAGATATGACGATGGACTGAGTTAGGTACTGTTGATTATTTAAAGATATTCTAGTGGAAAGTTGAATCATGTAGGGATTTTTTATTTATTCATTTATTTCTGATGCATTAAAAAAAAAAAAAAAAAAGGTTCCTTTCCCCCAGTATGATATACAGTAATACTTAAGTCAGAAACTAGGTGTGTCATAGCTTATTGGAATGATTGCTGAAGTATGTGTAATGGTGGATGCTGTTAAATGCGGGTAAATGTGTAACAGGTGGCCTATCAGGGTATGAACGGATCAGGCTAGATACTCGTATATTGTTCAGATAACTGATGAATAGAAAGAAGAGAGATGTTGACAGGAAAGAACCCTAAAAAAACATCACACGATAGTTTTGAAGGAGGAACCGTAGCCATCTACAACATCAGTATTTGAACGATCAGAAGGAAAACTAGAGCTGGAGTTCTATACCCATTACTACATTCCACACTGTACTCACAAAACGTATCTGGTGGAATGTAGTAGTGAGTATAAAACACTGAAGCTTCTCCCATGCCTAATGCTCTCTCTCTCTCTCTCTCTCTCTCTCTCTCTCTCTCTCTCTCTCTCTCTCTTATATTCCTGCCGTTAACAGTAATTTCAGAACAAAATAATTGTTTTATTGTTTATCTTTTTATGAAATCTAGCCACCAAATACATATTACTCACTGCTGGCACATAAACCCGTCTTTGGCTACTCCCTCTAGGTGCCAGTCTCCACCGAGCAGTTTCCCCCAGCGATCTGTTCCTTCCTTGGCAAATTTTACCTCTTAGAGTTATATTCCCAGTGAACCTATTTATCTAAACGAATCCAATTTCCTTGGTCCTATTTTTCCCGTGGACCTATTTTCCCCATGACAACTTTTCCCGTGGACCTATTTTCCCTATGACAATTTTTCCCAGGGGACCAATTTTCCCAACTGGGATTTTCCCCTTTGATCCCAGTTTCCCCTGTGGGTCTATTTTACCCCAAGAATCTATTTTACGCAGTGGATCTATAGTTTCACCATGGACCTAGTTTTCTAGCGAACCTATTTATTCCATGGACCTATAATGTTCCCTGGACCAATGTTCTACCATGGATCTACTGTACAGTTTAGCCTTACGTGAAATAGGGAAACGCGAGTCCGTGGAATTTTTTTATAAATGAATTTTGTCCGAGTGCTATGGAATGCTTTTAAGTTGTACGAGTAACTCGCATACTGAAGCTTGAATGCTGCTCTACATAAGTAGCAAACATCCCAAGCTGTTATGAAGCGTTTTGCTGCCAAGCACGCTCATGTACGACTTCTCGTTTTGGAGTCATGACCGATGAAGAAATAGAAGAAGCTGGAGGGAAAGAAAGACGGAAGAAAGAACAAAATCGTTATTTTTGCCACCTGGGTTTGCGAATCCTACGAAGGTTAGCGGGACTCTGCAAATGGGTTTGCACTTAAAGAGCGAAGGTCTGTTAGTGTATGCATAAAGAGGGGAATCACAAGTGTTTTCATGCACACGTGACACCATTGAAGTTTAAGCCATCCCTACATAGTAAGTGCTGCCTCGGTTACTGATAGATGAGACTGATTAGCATCAAATCACTCCATGTATTTATTTTTAATGTTCAGTTCTAACGAATCTGTCCCAGTAGACCCGTCCATCACGAATACGCAACTGCCAGTACTGGGTTGTACCATCGGTATCCTTCATTGTTGTTGTGTCTGCGTTTTAGTGTGGCATGTGCTGTGAAGTGTATTACTACGTTAACTATTTTGTGTTAGCCTGTTCTACAAGTGGGGCATGTATCATCTGTTATTCCATCCAACTCAAATCTAGCCAATAACTCAGTAGGGCTCGGTAGTGTCCTGATCTAAGCCTAGCTAGGATACCTGTGATGCGTGATGTAAGAAGGGGAACTTGTAGTAGAGTGTTTTGATCGAGGGTTATGTTATCCTGCGTGTGCAATAATGAGCATGTAAGTGTTTCTCTACTGTTAGTGTTGCTATGTCCGGTGGTAGGATGTGGTCGAAGAAGGTCTGGTACTGTTTGAGTGGCATTTATTATATGGGCTCAAATCTGCTGTGTGACTTCATCATGTAATGGCAGAAGTGTTGCATGTTAGAACAGGCTGCCATGTAGAACTGTTCTTATGTAATGATACCAGGCTAGCAGTTCTCCAATGAATACCCAGTCAAATGTTTTTCTGCCCTCCCGCAGTTCATTAATTCATATTAGATGGTAACCTTATCATCATTATCTAGGATACAGGAGATAAAACGCTGCCTCTGTAATCGCCCCATAAGCGATGGTGAAAAGGGAGAGGTTATTAGGGATCCCCCGGGCAAGGAAAAATAGGCAGACCAGTGTGGATGTGAGGAATTTGAGGTTTATGAATGATAGAGGTAAATGAATGGAATTAGAGAACTTGTTCATAAATGCGAGTTATGACATGACGGTGCTTTATGCAACTAACATGATAGAGGGTGAAGAGTGTAAAGTAAGGCACAATAACATAAATATATTAAATTCCCAAACTGCCCTCCTACTGACTCAACCCTCTTTCTATGCTTCCATCTCTTGTTTTCTTTCCTCCAGTCCTGCAGCTGCAGCTTTCGATGGCCACTGATCTAAGCTGTCAGTAGTAGTGTTTCTTATGGTTCTATCTATTCATTTACTCTCTTATATTCATCAAAGACTTTCTGAGCTGTACTAATAACTCTATTCACCAATATACTGATGACTTCAGCCTTAACTTATCCACCAACGTTCCACAGCAAACTATCAGAACCATTATTACAAGAATCAATGGCTGAGGCATTTGCACGCCTCTGATCCGTCTCTTATTTCTGACTGGGGTTTCAGCACACAGCTCAGGCCTTCATCATACATTAGTATTGCTGGTGCATCTTTGTCTAATGTTATGTCTTTGATAATATAACATCTGTCACAAGAAAAGCTTCACAGGGGTTCGGTGTGCTGCAACATCTCTGTTGGTTATTTGACCTTTTGAATGCAGTTGACCACCTAACCGATTCTTGTTTCTACCAAATAATTTCGTTAAACGTAGGAATGGCCACTAGAAATTAAGAAGTATATCACTGTTTTATCTAACCCACCAGTTCGAAACATCTACCCTAATCTGAGTAACTTCGTCAGGAAATGAAAGAATAAAATAAAAAAGACATCTCTGGACTCAGTGGTTCACTACCCTAAATTACTAACAATGTGATGATCAGCAGGAGCCTATCTATGTTTCTCTGTGCACTCCTGGCAAGGAGAACCAACTACAACTTATGCCTTGGAGTGGAGCCTTCCCGACTTATCCTGAGTCCTGTGAGGAGGGCGCCGTCTTCCGTGTGATCGCAGCTGCTCCCTGCACCCTAGCCGTTTCTTATTCAGAGGTCCATTTTCATCTATTTTCATATTTGCTAGAAACACTGAGAACAGTCCCAGGCCCCTAACACGGTACACTTACCCAGTTTGCTCCCTACCCATCTAAAAAACAAAACGTACACGTGGATCTGTTCAGTGTAAATTTACAGAGAATGGATCCACATTATATGAACAATATGTACAAATATCATATACCACAGCCCATGGGTATGTGGCAAGTGCAACACCTCCACAAACACCTTCTGTCACACCAAAAACAATTCCCCCCTCCCCCCACCAATAACCATTCTATTGACACAACCTCTGCCAACACAACTCAGTCCCTGCGCACAAACACTATACATACAAAACAGACCTCACTAGATGCACGCCATCCTAAACATGCACACAACAATGCATATTACAACTAAATGTCGATGATCTTTACACCAAAACACAACAATCTGAATATCTTCACAAGCACAACATACACAGTGTACTTCTATAGGAAACAAAGTACACACACACACACACACACACACACACACACACACACACACACACACACACACACACACACACACACACACACACACACACACACACACACACACACACACACACACACACACACACACACACACACACACACACACACACACACACACACACACACACACACACACACACACACACACACACACACACACACACACACACACACACACACACACACACACACACACACACACACACACACACACACACACACACACACACACACACACACACACACACACACACACACACACACACACACACACACACACACACACACACACACACACACACACACACACACACACACACACACACACACACACACACACACACACACACACACACACACACACACACACACACACACACACACACACACACACACACACACACACACACACACACACACACACACACACACACACACACACACACACACACACACACACACACACACACACACACACACACACACACACACACACACACACACACACACACACACACACACACACACACACACACACACACACACACACACACACACACACACACACACACACACACACACACACACACACACACACACACACACACACACACACACACACACACACACACACACACACACACACACACACACACACACACACACACACACACACACACACACACACACACACACACACACACACACACACACACACACACACACACACACACACACACACACACACACACACACACACACACACACACACACACACACACACACACACACACACACACACACACACACACACACACACACACACACACACACACACACACACACACACACACACACACACACACACACACACACACACACACACACACACACACACACACACACACACACACACACACACACACACACACACACACACACACACACACACACACACACACACACACACACACACACACACACACACACACACACACACACACACACACACACACACACACACACACACACACACACACACACACACACACACACACACACACACACACACACACACACACACACACACACACACACACACACACACACACACACACACACACACACACACACACACACACACACACACACACACACATCCGCTCAGACAACTGGTGGCTATGGTGGAAACTTTATCAAGTAAATTCACACAATAATTCGTTTCAAAGACACCACAAACAACACGACCACTTTTCCAGAACGGCATCATATTACAAGTTGAGTCAATTATTGTCAAAATTTATCATCATCATCATCATCATCATCATCATCATCATTATCCGGACCTCCTTTCCCATCCTAGGGCAGGGTGAGCAGTAGCAATGTCCAGACAGCCCAAATTTGCCCAGTCCAATGGGGGACGCTTCCATTCATTCCCGGAATCTTGGCTCTATCGGATACGCCAAAAACATTTGCCACGTTTTGTAGCTTCATATAAACGTATCCGCTAGAGTCAGTTCGGACGCTGCCACGTTAAAAAGGGGTGCCAGATCCCTGATCATGCGCTTCTTACAACATTCATCCAGCCAGCTCGATCTCTTGTCAGTTCCCTAGCCTCACCGAATTCCAAACCTCTCTTCCTCACGCACTTATCCACCATATCTCTCCATCTTCTCCTTGGCCTACCTCGCCTCCTCCCTCCTTCAAATTCATTCAGATATACCTTTTTCGCCACTCTATTGTTATCCATTCTCTCCATTTCACCATACCATCTCAGTACACTCTCTTCAGTTCTGGTGTCCACCAACTTCCTCACTCCACATCTTTCACGAATCACATTATTTCATATCCTATCCATCCTCTGTACTCTACATACATTCCTCAGCAGTCCCATCTCCACTGCTCTTACTCATGACTTTTCATTTTCATGCCACACCATAGCCTCACATCCGTATGATAAAATTGGCACTAACACCTCTTCATGTAAGCCTCGTGCAGTTGCAACACTCAAGCCTCTGTTTCTTATCTAGGCCTTCATTGCACCAGCTACTTTTCTTCCTCATGTCACTCTACTTTCAATTTCTTTTGCACATTTTCCTCTCTTTTCTATCACTGTATCCAGGTATTTTGACTCTCTCACCAATTCCAGTCACTCTCCATTCACTATAACATCGCACTGGGAGTCACCTTCTCTCTCCATAACCATCACTTTAATCTTCTGTACATTTACCCTCAAGGCACGACGCTCACAGATCTCAAAATAACTGCACTAGCCTACCAAGTTCTTGTCCTGTACTTGTAAGCAGTACTGCATTATCAGCATACAACAAATTTGAGATATTACATCCGTCACCCATTCATTACCAACGCCATCCTTCTTTCCATTACTAGTGTTTTTACTTCTCTCATCACTCCATCCATATATATAATGAACAACCAGGGGGACATCACACAACCTTGTCGCACACCCACACCAATCGTGAACCATTCACTTAGATGCCCATTAACCCTTTCACATGCTTCACCACCATCATAAAAACTCTTGACGGCACCTAGCAGCTTACCATCTACACCGTACATGCGCAAAACTTTCCATACTCCTTCTCTGTACACTTTGTCATAAGCTTCTTCCAGATCCATGAATGCCATAAACACCTTATGGTCCTTCTCACAAGCCATCTCTGCTATCTGTTTCACTGCAAATATTTGATCCACACATCCTCTGCCACTCCTAAAGCCACCCTGTTCATCACTCACTAGGACTTCTGATATCTGTCTTACTTTTTCTATAAAAATTGCCCTCCCCTCTTCCTATTTCTCCCATCTTTCCTGTCACTTCTTATTGCTTTTCTTTTCTTTACAGGTGGCTTTACATTGAGTGACAAGCCAAATGGTTTCCTGTAAGCCAAGAAACCGTTTACAACGCTGGGTGGTAACCATATAACCAAACCATACGTGCTCCCTACGTGTCATCAAGTGGGTTGGTGGAGGGTTAGTGCCCCTTCCCGTAAAACAAATAACTCAAAGTCAAATGACCACCCCTTACGGGATTATAGCGTCAGGCGATAGATAGAATTCTTCCCTATACTTTCCCTATGACACTCAATAAACTTATGTCACAGAAATTCTTGCACTCACATCACTCACCTTTATTTTTGTACAGGAGTACAATCATGGCCCTTTTTCCACTCTGTGGGCACAGTTTCACTCATCCATGCCTTCTAACATATCTCCAACAAGCACCTCATTCCACTCTCTCCACTATACTTAAACATCTCTGAATACGCTTCATCAGCCCCAGCTGCTTTCCCATTTTTCAGTCTTCTCAGCACTCTTCACCTGTGCGAGTGTCACGTCTCCTGGTACTGCATTCCTTCTCTGCACACCCCCAAACCCAATCATGTTTACAGCCGCTCTGCTCTCTGTATTCCCATTCATCAGGCTTTCAAAATATTCTTTCCATCTGGTTTTTACTTCCTCCCCACGGTAATAATTTACCACCTACATCCTTCACATTTCTTTCTGTTTCACTTCTACATCTCCGTACCTGTTTCCAGAATACCTTCCTATTTTCAGAGTAGTTTGCATTCATTTTTCTTCCTAGATCATCATTTACCTCCTTTTTCTCTTCACTATTCTCTTTAGGTGCTTCTTACTCTCAGTATATTCAATTCTTATTTCAACTGAACCCTTTTCCTGTAACCACTTTAGCCACTTCTTCCTCTTTCCCACCACTGCTCTCTTAGCCTCCTTATCCCACCATGCTGTACCTTTCTTATTTGTTGTTACTCTTGCCACACCACACACCACTTTAGCATTTCTACCAAAGCAGTCCCTATATGTATTCCATAGTCTGTCCAGACCCATTTCATTCCAATTCAGTAATTCGAACTCCTCCTCTACTTTGGTCCTGTATTCATCTGCCATATCTTTGATCCTCAGCTTCTCAACTTTCAGTCTTTCTCCCTGACTGCTCCTCTCTCTCCTGATCCACCTCACTCCTCTCAGCTTGATCTTGCATACCACAAGCATATGATCTGACAGACCTCCACATCGTCCTCTCACAGCCCTTGTATCAGCAACCATTCCCATCATCGACTTCTCTACGAGCACGTAATCAATCAGGCTTCTTTCAACACGATCCCCGTTCCCTCTGTACCATGTATATTTATGTGCATCTTTGTGTTTGAAATACAAGTTACAAATGCACAACCTCCTCTCCTGACACATATCCTTTAGTCACTTCCCATTATCGCTAACCTCCACATCGTCCTCTCACAGCCCTCGTATCAGCAACCATTCACATCTGTCACGAGTCGGTTTGTGACATTAAATTTAGTACGAAACCGTGAACTCTAGTGGAATCCCAGTGTTTATCGTTCAGTTTAATCGCTGCGTATTTACCCGGTCGGGAGTGTTTTCAGAACAGTTTTTCACTGTCATAAATGATCGTCTTTGTGCGAGACATTAGCACTTTTGCTGAGCGATTTATTTTGGGCGTGTTTCGCTCATTCTAGCCGTTAGTAATGCAGTTGGACGCTCGCCTCTTTCCCACGATTTGAGTCAGTCAAGATCTGAGTGTCGCGGAAGCAGGTAGTGTGTGGCAGTGTCCTTCCTACGACGCAGTTCCCACCGCCGCCGTATTCCCACCTACAGGAGTGTGATTGGCGAGAGACTTAGCGAGTGCAGTGTCCTTCCAGTAACTACGCCCAGTCATCCGCTTAGTCCACTCTTTGACCAGTATTTCTTTTCGTTTTTTCCAAGGTTTAAGAGTTAGCTTTTGAGTGAGTGAGTGAGTGCGATCTCCTTATTTTCAATTCATTTTGAAATGTAATGTAAATTTATTTCTTTGTAATCAATAAATTTAACAGTTCTTTTTCTCGATCTTAATATAATGTAAATTTATTTTCCATATTAAGCTTATTCTAGTTGCAGCTTCTAGCTTGCATAAACGCTTTGCTATTCATAATTGGTATTTAGGCCAGTCTTTTTGTATTAAGCTTAAAATCCGTTGTGCCATCTAGGAGTTATTGCATCAGCAAGAATCTGTTATCATTAATAGCATTAGTTATTGACTGTCAGGGATGAAGTCACTTTCTCCAGAGGCTAACAGTACTAACAAACAGCAATTGTGAGGAATTAGTCTCTGCTGTGCTCTGTTGAGAAAGTTTATAAATTCTTGTTCTTAGAGAATCGGCGAAGCAAGCCAGTATAAAGTAATCATTGCTTGATTTTTAGCAAGACAATTCATTGTCCTGCTATTCACGAGATAATACTGACTCGTTCATACTTAGGTATTTATTATTAGAGTCTATAGGCACTACTTTACTGGTGATTATTGATTCATTTTTATTAATTTACATAATAGTTTTCACAGTCAGTTGTTTAATTTTCTTTCTTTACCAGTTTAATTAGATAAAACTGGTCACCACTAACCTGTGCCTATATTCTTTATTCTCGATTATTGACATCTTTCTCTGAAAAAATCGCAGCCAGTACTGGGTCGCTAGATTATTAGATTGAGTTAGCATCATATCCACCAGCGTCTATGTACAGGAAGCCAAAGATATGGGTCTTATGGACCCAACTGAAATTAAGGAGTTTGTCCTCTCTCGGTTTATTTATGAACAGCAGCGCGAGAATGATGCTCATGAAGAGCATCGAATTCAGCGTAAGGAACGCTAAAAGGAGCGCTAATACGAGCGAGAACAGCGTGAACACGAACGAAAAAAACGCGAACTCGAGATAGAACAAGAGCGACAACAACGCGAATACGAGCAAAAACAACGCAAACTCGAGTTAGAACAAGAGCAACAACAACGTCAACACGAGTTAGAACAACGAGAGAAAGAACGTGAATACGAGTGTGAACAACAAGAACATGAAAGTGCCGAGTGAGAAGCACGCGAAAAACACGAATTTGAAATGTTGAAGCTCAAGTAAGATTCCTTGGTTTCAGATACATCTGGTGCAGCTGGTCCAAGCTCCACGAGCGTTCTCCCTGCACATGTTATGGCGACCCCACACATCAAGCTTCCCCCATACAAAGATGGCAAGCGAATCGAACCATACATAGCTTGTTTTGAAGACATGACTCAACTTTACCAGCTGGATGATGCAGCTAAGCAGCTTCAGTTTCTTAGCCTGTTTGAGGGCCCTGCCCTCGATATTCTCCACAGAATTCGTGGAGACAATCTCACGTATGAGATGATGAAGGCCGCACTCGTCAAAGCATACGGTCTCACAGTTGACAACGCCAAGACTCAGTTCATGAGGGTGCGTTTACAGGATAAAGAGACTGCTGTTCAGTTTCTTGACCAGCTTACTGCTTACTTAGGTGAGTGGATGGAGAAAGATGAAACTCCTTCCACGCATGAGGGGATAATTGACCTTATGCTGTGCACGCAGCTGGAAAAGTCATGGCCTACTGAACTTATGGCTCAGCTTAAGATCTGCCAGGTAAGAGATGCCAGCCAAATGGTGAAAAAGTCTGACGCATTCTTTACTGCATACGGGTATCAAACTCGTAAGCAGTATACCTGGAACAGAAAACCTGATAAATCTGGGAAACCGTCTCAGACTGAACCCCAGCAACAAGGCCGTTCTCAGAATAATGGCCAAGGTCCAAAACCGCAGAGGAAGGACCAGGGGCAAAACACTCAGAAACCTGAGTGGAAGAGGTACAACAAGTACCCTAACCAGCAGCAGCAGCAGCCACGCAATCGACCCTCGGGACTGTCCTTTTCACCACCAGCTCAAGTGAATAGGAAGCAGGAGGCGAACGCAGCCTTCATTCCTCAGCAGCAGCACGGTGGTCACGTCCCTACCAGTATGGGTACTCCCTCACAGTTCTCTAGTCCCACAGCGACAGTGAACCCCCCTCCACAAATGGCCAATGTTCCATCTCCCCAGGCAGTGAGTACAACCCCTCATGCATCTAGTTCACAGGGCACCATGTTTGCTGCAACATTTATTCAGCAGCCTAATTAATGGCTAGCTGCTTCCTCCACAGGCCCTCCCACAGGTGACAGTGCCTTCCTTGTTCAGCCAGGGTTTGTGGGAGGCATTCCTGTGAAGGTCCTGAGAGACAACGGGTCCTCAGGTTGCTCTGTCAAGCAGAGTTTAGTTTGGCCTGAGCAGTACACAGGTCGACAGATCCAAGCTAACCTTATTGTTGGATCAGTGAGATTGTTCCCTGAGGCACGTATCCAGGTGGCATCTCCATTTTATACTGGTACGACAGTCGCAGTTGTCATGCCAGAACCTTTATTTGACCTAATTATAGGCAATATTCCCGGTGCCAATGATAGTTGCACCGAAGATGACGCTACTCAGACTTCGGCTACAGTAACACGAGCCATAACTGAGGCTCCAGCCTGTGTCACCCCGGTGACCATTGAATCACCGCAAGATCTGATGTGTAGCCAATATGTTGTCCAAGAACACTCCGACCCAACACTTGCTGCCGTGTGAAAGAAACAAAAGGGAAGAGTGATAAAGTATTCACGGGGAGGTCAAGCCAAATTCCTTTTGTAAACAAGGACGGCTCTACCGTGCGTCACGAACACCCAAGGGCGAGGTTCGATTGCAGTTTGTCATTCCTGCTAAATACCACCTAGCAGTGTTAGAATGGGGTCATTGTTCAGCCTCAGGAGGTCACATGGGCAAAAGGAAGACCCAGGGCTGTATCCGAGCTGACTTTTTCTGGCCAGGGATGGGACGAGACATAGACAGTTTTGTGCGTTCCTGCAATGTGTGTCCACATAACACCAGTCAGGGACACGTCCTTCCTGCCCCGTTTGAACCCACACATAATCTCTGAAGCAGTTGAAAGAGAGGGCAGTGGTAATGTGGGTGTAGACCTGATGTCTCGCCTACTAACTGATGACTAATACGGGCAACTGTTCTATGCTGGGTTCTGTAAGATAGGCGTTCTCAGAGATTTGAGTAATCCAAGGACCAGCCTGGTTCCCAGTTAAAAGTGTAGACCTGACGTCTCACCTGTTGACCCCACAGGACTCAGTATGTCCAGGGCCTGTATATATACATGTATGCCATAAGTTAAGGGGGAAGTTTGAGAACTCTGCAGAGACAGTCTGAGTCTGTGTATGAATTACCTTGTGGAATGTCTCGAGCTGTGGGCCTCTGTGAGGATTCCCGGAGAATGCACAATATCCACATGAGTGTTCACACCCACAGTGGGTGTTAAAATGTGACCTGCCTGAGATTGCGTAGGGATTCTCAGCTTCCTGTTATTAGTCGTAAGTGTAGTGTTCGGTTAACCAGTAAACTGCCCGTTCTAAGAGATTTGAGCAATTCAAGAACTGGCACTTTTCCTGGTTAATAATGTTAGGTTAACTAGTAAACCGCCCATTCTAAGAGATTTGAGCAATTCAAGAACTGGCACATTTCCTAGTTAATAAGCGTTAACCAGTAAACTATAAGAGTTCTAAGCAATTTGTGAATTCAAGAACTACATTTCCTGGTTAATAATGACATAAGTACTGACTGCTAGGCAGAGAGAGAAACGACATTTTTGATGCTCCACCTTGATTCCTTTCGCAGGTGCAGCTGGTGGGTGCAGCATTAACGTGCAGATCAGCTGGTCGTCCCTGTTGCATGCTGCCGCCCCTTCTCTTCTGCCTCGTCGTCAGTATTTACTAGAAATTTGTATTACATGATTTTACACGTAGGTACAGACACACCACAACTGTCACACCTACACTGTGTATTACACATATTACGCTACATAACAATTAGTTGTTAATGTAAATGTAGCAAACTTTTCGCTCAGTTTGACCTGAGTACAGGATTTTTCACCGTCGTCATAGGGTTTTTCCCTCAAGCTTGCTTCTATTAACATAAATACGAGTTTTTTTTTCGCTCACTGGCGACTGTGACTTTCTCCTGTAGCAGGATAGCACACACACACACCACAGTGTGAATCTTGTGTGATTGAGTAGGATTTATATGTATGTACATTGAAATTTTTTTCCTGGAAAAAAATTTCCACTTTTGATGGGGCGTAATGTAATGAGTTGGCTCGTGACATTAAATTTAGCGGGAAACCGCGAACTGTAGTGGAATCCCAGTGTTTATCATTCAGTTTAATCGCTGCATATTTACCTGGTCGGGAGTGTTTTCAGAAAAATTTTTCACTGTCATAAATGATCGTCTTTGTGCGAGACATTAGCACTTCTGCTGAGTGATTTATTACGGGCGTGTTTCGCTCATTCTAGCCGTTAGTAATGCGGTTGGACGCTCGCCTTTTTCCCAGGATTTGGAGTCAGTCAAGATTTGAGCACCATGGAAGCAGGTAGTGTGTGGCAGTGTCCTTCCTACGATGCAGTTCCACCGCCGCTGTATTCCCACCTACAGGAGTGTGATTGGCGAGAGACTTAGTGAGCACAGTGTCCTTCCAGTAACGACGCCCAGTCATCCGCTTAGTCCACTCTTTGACCAGTATTTCTTTTCACGTTTTCCTAGGTTTAAGAGTTAGTTCGAGTGAGCGAGTGAGTGCGATCTCCTTATTTTCAATTCATTTTGAAATGTAATGTAAATTTATTTCTTTGTAATCAATAAATTTAACAGTTCTTTTTCTCGATCTTAATGTAATGTAAACTTGTGTTTTATTTTCCATATTAAGCTTATTCTAGTTGCAGCTCCTAGCTTGCATAAACGCTTTGCTATTCATAATTGGTATTTAGGCCAGTCTTTTTGTATTAAGCTTAAAATCTGTTGTGCTATCTAGGAGTTAAGGCATCAGCAAGAATCTGTTATCATTAATAGCATTAGTTATTGATTGTCAGGGGTGAAGTCACTTTCTCCAGAGGCTAACAGTACTAACAAACAGCAATTGTGAGGAATTAGTCTCTGCTCTGTACTGTTGAGAAAGTTTATAAATTCTCGTTCTTAGAGAATCGGCGAAGCAAGCCAGAATAAAGTAATCATTGCTTGATTTTTAGCAAGACAATTCATTGTCCTGCTATCATATACTTTAAATATACTTTAAAAACCCCGTGACACCATCATCGACCTCTCTACAAGCACGTAATCAATTAGGCGTCTTTCAACACGATCCCCGTTCCCTCTGTACCATGTATATTTATGTGGATTTTTGTGTTTGAAATATGAGTTACAAATGCACAACCTCCTCTCCTGACACATATCCTTTGGTCACTTCCCATTATCATTTTCTCCTTGTACTCCATAACAACCCATTTGTCATCCTCAGGACCAGTGCCTACTCTTCCATTCATATCCCCCATTGCGATCACTTTATAGCTCCTGGGCATTTCTCCCACTACTTCATCCAGCTCATCCCAAAACCTGTTTTTCTCTCTCTCACTCCTGTCCTCACACGGTGCATATGCAACAATCACTGCCACTTCCACCTTCTCAAAATTGAACTTGACATTCGTACACCGCGAGCTGACACATTTGTAGGCTCTCAATCCACTCTGCCACACCTCATTCATCCACAAAGCAACTCCTTCCTTGCATCTTCCTCTCCCATTCATGCCCCTTCTTACACATTTCACATCCTCCCACTCCACCACTTCACACCCTTTCATCTTTGTTTCACACAGTGCCATCACGGCATATCTCGCACTCTTGAACACATTCACCACTTCCACCCTCTTGCTTTCTTCATTCACATCTCACACCTCTCACATTCCACATGGCCACGCGAATCTGCCCATTTGGTTGAGGCCCTGGGCAGGTATTGGGCACTCCGAGGCTCTCTGAAACGACCTTCCGTGATTAAGTGATTTTGGATAGGGGAATCTGGGGACACTTAACCCTGCCAGACACCCCGGTTATATGGTTACCACCCAGCGCAGTAAATGGTTTCCTGGGTACAGGAAACCATTCGGCTTGACACTCGGCGTAGAGATCGTATGGCATCTTTCCACTGAGTGAGTGGATGATGGGCTCCCCATCCACCACAAAATTCATCACCAACAAATTAACATTTTTTAAGCTTTACATTCCCTCTGACACCTCCCACGCCTTACCAGTGCTACCCAACCCTCAGCTCCTCCCTTTCATACAGACACTGAAGTCTATAATTGCTGGGGCCTTTAACGATAAAAACACAGTCCGGTACTAACAGAGTGAGAACAACTGCCGAGGCCTCAGTACCGTATCACAACAGGTTTGTTCATAGTGACACCTGACAGCATACATCCCACACAAAACACATCGTTCCCCCTCATCCCGTCATCACTTCTTGTATTTGCCACCATATTCACTCACCATCACCTGGAAGACAGAACCAGAACTCGCTTCAGAAGATCATACTGTTATCACTACAGGAATACAGTCCAAACCACAGCAATTACACATCTCTTACACAAACTACAAAGATAGAAACAGGACAAATTCACCTAAGAAAGAGAACAACACTTCAGCACTGTAAACAACAATTCACTCACCATCACTGACAGATACATCATGAAATTTCACAATGATATACTTTTCAAAGAAAAACAACATATTCTACGACACACAAAAGGTACTACAACCCAAACTTTACGCCAGAGACTATTCGCCTCATATAAGCAATGCAACTCAAACACAGTCAGCTCACCCCCTTCTTTCTCTCTCTCTCTCTCTCTCTCTCTCTCTCACACACACACACACACACACACACACACACACACACACACACACACACACACACACACACACACACACACACACACACACACACACACACACACACACACACACACACACACACACACACACACACACACACACACACACACACACACACACACACACACACACACACACACACACACACACACACACACACACACACACACACACACACACACACACACACACACACACACACACACACACACACACACACACACACACACACACACACACACACACACACACACACACACACACACACACACACACACACACACACACACACACACACACACACACACACACACACACACACACACACACACACACACACACACACACACACACACACACACACACACACACACACACACACACACACACACACACACACACACACACACACACACACACACACACACACACACACACACACACACACACACACACACACACACACACACACACACACACACACACACACACACACACACACACACACACACACACACACACACACACACACACACACACACACACACACACACACACACACACACACACACACACACACACACACACACACACACACACACACACACACACACACACACACACACACACACACACACACACACACACACACACACACACACACACACACACACACACACACACACACACACACACACACACACACACACACACACACACACACACACACACACACACACACACACACACACACACACACACACACACACACACACACACACACACACACACACACACACACACACACACACACACACACACACACACACACACACACACACACACACACACACACACACACACACACACACACACACACACACACACACACACACACACACACACACACACACACACACACACACACACACACACACACACACACACACACACACACACACACACACACACACACACACACACACACACACACACACACACACACCCACACACACACACACACACACACACACACACACACACACACACACACACACACACACACACACACACCATGACAAGGCTCCAACAACTAAACAATGAGATTAACAACAAAATTGGGACAAAGAAAAAGGAAAACTGTCATGCCTTCGTAACGACCTTAACCCTTTCGACAGACCTCTCTTGCCTCCATAAAACACTTAAGAGAATCGCTATATCACAGACAAGTACGACTTAGAACCCCATTGCCTTCGCCTCCAACACCACTACACAAAAGTAAGTCACCTACACCAAAACACATTGAGTCTATAAATATATCTAATCCGTATAGGCAATTGTTTCCACTTGACCACAACATAACCTCTTCCATTTAAGAACAGGCATGTAACATTGTCAAGAAATCAAAGAACTCTACAAGCACAGGACTGGATGTCATCGGCAAACTACCTGTATACTAGGAGCACATGTCATCTAAGCCCTCAAAAACATCAGCAAATACTCATAAACATAATGGAGCATTCGCAATATTTGGAAACAGGGAACAATCATCACTGTTTTAAATTAAACAACCCAACACACTCAACTTCGAAAAGACCCATAACATTACTCAGCGCACCATCCAGGTAAATGAATGCCTGATTTAAAACAAAGTCACTCCTCATGTCCCTCTTGCACTCCTCAGAACGAGTTTGGAATACTACACTCCACAAACACCTTACTGCCCAACCTCACACAACATGTATCTGAGTGCATCAACTCTGCCAGACTTGCACAGAGTACAGTTCTTGCAATAATATGCATCATTAAGTCTCTGATGACATCCTCCAATGCAGAATCACCAAAATCTACAACAGGAACATGAAGAACAGTGCCAAATGTTGATTTGCACACTTATCATCTGGCAGACAAACATATGTTACACACCAGGGTAAGTCATCACGTAACACAAAACTTCCTTAATGGAGTTCCACAGGGCTCAGCTCTTTTACCTACACTTTTCACCCCATACAATCTTGCAACTCCTAAATCCCAACCGCCCTCAAATATTACCTCTATGCATTAGACTTTACCATAACAACGACACAACATTTCAGACACACCCTGTGCACTGCAACAAGACAGCCTCGACACATTTCAGGGATGGGTCAAGGACAACAGACTGGCGATCGCTACAGCCAAATCCTCTACAAAACTTATCACCAGCAACAATCATGAGCACAGGTACACCCCTAATAGCACATTTAACAATATACCAGTGCCACACACTCTCTTTTCTAAGGTCCTTGGAGGAGCATATGATGCTGAACTCACCTCCAGGGATCACATACAAGACATCAAGTGGCGGTGCATCCCTTATTTCAGTGCACCCAGGACAATTACAGGGTCTTTGGGCAACAAAAAGAAACAATCCCCATACTCAACAAGCAGTATATTACATCTATGATGTATGCCTCCCTGACATGGGCCCCCATCTTTTTTAACACTCACTACAACTCTTGGCGACCATACAGAAGAACACCTTATGCAACATCACTGGCTCACCAATACCATCCCCACAGCTCGCTAACACTTTGAAAACAAAGTCCTCCCTCTTAGAGTATATCTTGATATGAGAGGCATACAGCTCTATGCGACAGCCTGCTCTTGCATACACCTTTGTCATTAAATGACAATGCTACACAACAAAGCTATGCACATAGAGCAATCACCAAGCATCTATTAGCAGACCCACTTCAGCAACATTTAACCTGCAAAATATGCACCACTGGCTATGAAAAAACACCTACATACTCATTTCGCGCACTGAACACTATAACACTTCATTTGGAATACTGTAGTACAAGTCCCCACTCCTGACATCCACACATCATAGGTATTCTTAAATATTACTGATCAACTTCAACTAGCTACACTTAGATCAGGACATAACCCAAAGCACCTCAGCCACCAGCTTAGGTGTGAGTTGGTTGGAATCACATTATGACATGTGTCCCACTTGTACAGTAGGCCTACTCAACATTAGCCACATATTGGAGCACTGCATAATACAAACCACAGTCAAACGCAGACACAACATTAATGGTGCAAGGAAGTTATGGGACAACTCCATGGTGGCAGTTGCTTACCTACAGTCGACAGGCCTTATCTGTCCTTGCATGAGTTACGGCTCTCATGTGTGTCGGAGCTTGCCACATACAGTACTTGTAAAGAGGAAGGAGTTAAAGCCTTTTTGTGTCATCAGTTCTCCTCGTCTCACTGACTTCTTTACACCTCTATCTCCTCACCACAGTGTTGCATCTCTTCCCCATTTTTATCACTATTCTGATTACTGTTCTTCTGAACTATCTTCTTGCTCTCTTCTATTACGACGGTTATGCAGCACCCATCAAGTTACAGTTTCTCACCCCTTTTATATTTAGCTCTTTAAGAAAAAAGTCAATCACGCACAGTCTATAATATAGTAGGCAACTGACCAACTCTAGGTCCTCAGTCAGGTTTTCATACCGCCAGTGCCCGGGTTATTAAAGACTATGGATTCAAAAATCTTGAAATGAAGTAACCTTGAATTTGGATTCTTCGTTGTTGATCGTGCTGCTGAAAGGATATTTTTATCGTAATCTTTTCGTAAACCATATAAACCTCCCTGACTCATTTTTCTACCTCCCTTACCTCCATGACTTACATACCCCCCTGCCTTACCTTGCTCCCTGACTCATTTACCTCCCTCACCTTCCTCCTCATCCGTGTCTCACCCTCACAGGACAGAGCCGCTAATGGGTAAAACTTGGCCCGTTGGAGCCTCGTATACCAAACAAAGGGTGAAAGTTCCTCCCTCCCTTCCTGCTTCCCTCTCCCCATCCTTGTTTCCCTCCCACGCCTCCTCCCTGTTTTCCTACTCCCTTTTCTCTCCCTCTCTCTACCTACAGTACTTTCTCTCTCCTCCCTCCCTCCTGCCTTCTTTCATCCTCTCTTTCTTACTTACTCTCCATTCCTCCCTTACAGTGCTGCTTCCTTCCTTTTTTCCTCCCTCCTGGTTTGCTTCTCTCCCCTCTCCCATTCTACATACCTTCCTCCCTCCCTCCCTTCTGGCTTCCCTCCCCCCGCTTCCCTCTTTGCTTCCCCTCTTGACGCCATTCCTCACCGTTTCCTTCCCTCCCTCTCTCCATCTCTGCTTGCTTTCCTTAATCCCTCCATACCTTCCCTTATGCTCTCTCTCTCTCTCTCTCCCCCCCCTCTCTCTCTCTCTCTCTCTCTCAACCTTGTTTCCCTCTCTCGCTCTACCTCTTACTCTCCCAGCTTGCCCGCTTCTCTCACTGCTTCCTTACCTTTTCCGCTTTCTTCCTGCATACTTTCTTTCTCTTCTTCGTCTTTCCTCCCGTCCCTACCTTCTCCATGCTTGCTTCCTCTTCTCCTTTCCTCCTTCCAAACATCCCTCTTAGCCTTCTTTCCTCTTTTCCTTCTTTCTTCTCCCTCTTCTTGCCTCCATTATTTTCCCTCACTCCTTCCCTTTTCACCTTCCAATCCGTCACTTCCTTCTCGTTCTGTGTCATCTTCTTTCTGTCATCCTCCTAATCTCTACCCGCCTTAGTCTTAATCTATCCCTGTTTTATCTCCATTCCCTCCCTGTCCCTCCTTTCCTTCCCTTCCTTCATCTCACCCTTGCTACTAATCCTTCCTCTTTACCCTCTCCATTCCCACGTTGCCTCTCCTTTTCCTTCTCTTCTCCTTCTCATCCTCCTCTTCCCCTTTATCTTCCCTTTTCCTCCTCCCTTCATTTTCTTATTTCCTCTCCCCCCGAGCCCTCCTCCTGCATCTCTCCTCATTTTTCCTTTCATCTTTCTCTCCACCCCTCCCTCCCTTCTTATTTCTCTCTGTATCTCCATTATTCACTACGTGTCTCTTCATTCCCTCCCTTCTTCTTCTCCTTTCCTTCCTTACTTTTTTCTCACAGTCTTTTCCCGTCTTTTGTCCCTTCTAATTTCTACTGGCTTCTCTCTAGGCCCTTACTAATCTCTGTCTGTCTGTCTGTCTCCCAATACCTTGTCTTCTTCCTAACTCCCTCTTACTTCACTTCTCCTCACGAACATTCCTACGGATCCACCTCCGGCGGCCAACAGCATCTCTGCGCAGGATTTTGTACCAGCGCGAAACGAAGCGAGGGCAGTGTAAACGCGAAACGTCATCTCGATAACTATTTACAATAAATTTCAGATCCTTGCGTAGGTAGAAGAGGAGATCCAATAGGGGACTCCATCATCCGAGACCAGTTGAATGTTTTGCGGAGGGCACCTCCTAACAGAAAACGTTTCTGTATTCCAGGTGCAGGTGTTAATGATGTCAATGTGGCCCTCGATGTGGTAACTAGCGGTTCCTCCAATAACCCACTTGTCATACATACAGGAATGAACGACGTGGCCCGAACCACGATTCTGGATGATGATCCAGCGATACAAGTTAAAGACTAAAAACATTTTCATTTCAGCGGTACTACCTAGGATTGCAGCTGGCAGTACATTCTACAGTAACGCCTTCAGTCTTAATAATTGTCTAAAGCCTCTTTGTCAGCAGGAAGGTATTGACTTTTTCAGCACATGGAACGCTTTTACCAACAGCCGGGTTTGTTTTCAAGAGATGGTGTGCACTTGCATACAGTTGGCTCTGTGCGCTTAGGCCATATTCTGGATGAACCCGTGCGGTCCTACTGGAGAAAAAACTGACAGCACTCAGGACAAACAGACATGCTGACATAACCTGTAATCAGGAATGGCCAATGTCCCAGACTACCCTCGTAGGAGTAAGGAAAATGTTAAAGTTTTTCTTGTAGATGCGTGCAGATTAAGAAATAAGTTTCCAGATTTAGTGAATTTTTTTTTTTTTTTTTTTTTTTTTTTTTTAATGTGTCCGACTCTGGGCATAGGCTTCACAGCCTGCTATCAAGGCCCAGCAGTCCTCCTACATACCATACACCTCTACATGTCACCACTTCGGCGCTAACACCCACCGTCCATACTGAATACGTGCTAGGGCTGTCTCATACAAGACTGGTGTATTGGTATTAGAGGGGGTGTTTTTACGACATGTCGGCGGGTCTTCTGGTAGATTAGTGAAGCCTGATTTAATGAAATTCAAATCCGTAAACTGTTCCCAGCCCCAGCCGGGATTTGATCCTGGGTCCGTTAGGACTGAGGGCCACCTCTCTACCGATTGAGTCACCGCCTTGTTGATGAGTACGATATTGTTGCCATTACTGAATCTTGGATTGATACTTAAGAAAGAGATTTTATAGCAGAATGTAACATTCCTGGTTACAGTACTGTATTTTCAGCAATGAGAGGAATGGGAGAATGGGAGGCGGCATATGGCTATAAACTATATTAAAAGCAACCTTCATCCACTTGTAATCCCTAAACCTTCCATTGACAGTATTGAAATAACTTTTTCCGTTCAGAAATGAATCATGCGGAAAAATGAAATTTGGATTAATTTATCATCCACCAGCCCAGTCGTACGAAATTGACAATCAGATATACGAGCAAACAGCGGAAGTCTGTTGCACCCAGAATACTGTAATTGTTGGAGATTTCAATTTACCGGTAACAAGATGGACTAGACCCTTATCTTCTCACACAAGGTTCGACTTGTATACTAAAGTACTTGAAAGCTCATTATATCAGTTTGTAGAGCAAGCCACATATGGAGAAAATATCCTAGATCTTATACTGGCAATGTCAGAAAACTTAGTTCATAATGCTCAAGTAGGAGAAGAATTTAGTACTAATGATCATCACATAGTCACATTCAACCTCAACTTCTGTAACACCGACCAACACTGTAGTTATGAGAAAATCCCAGACTAAAAGAAATATGATTTTCACAAATTAAAGCTAACTTTACATAGCAATGAATGGGAACTGATTATTGAAGTACAGATATATACACAGTATAGACAGGGTTCACAGAAATCCTTAATAAGGCCGTTAAAGAAGGAGTACTGATGCGTAATAGAAGACCAGTAAAAAGTAGTAAGCCAAAATGGTGGAACAGCAATATTAAGATAAGTCATTAAGCAAAGAAACTTGTTTATCAGAAATAGAAAGCCACTAGTAATGATGAGGATAAAGATAGTTACCATAACTTACGTCAAAATGCTAAAGTGTTAGTGAAGCAAAGTAAGAAAAACCTTGATGCACATATTGCAAGCATCAGTAAATCAAACCCCAAAGGATTTGCAGTTATATCAGAAATAATTAAAAATTAACACCAACAATAGGACCACCAGTATCACCAGATGGTAAGCATACAAATAATAAAACGAGATGGCTAAAATTCTTAATACTTTCTTTACATTTGTATTTACGGTAAAAAATTCATGCTTGATCCAAACATTGTCCTCCACACGCGTTGGTGAAGACACCACACTCACAGAAATTATCACTTATGAGAGAGGTGTTCTCCTTGTGCTAAATAAACTAAAAATAAATATAACACCATGGCCAGATAGAATATCTCCAAGAGTCTTAAAGGAGGCAAAAGGTGAAATAGTGAAACTCTTAGCACATATATTCAAAATCTCTCTCAGAAATGGCACTGTACCAAGTATTTAGAAATTAGCAAACGTAAATCCGATATTCAAAAAGAAAGACAGATCTCAACCCAGCAAATACCGACCAATAAGACCGATATCAGTTGTTTGCAAGTTTTTGAAACCCATAATCAGAGATAATTGGCCAAGCATTTAGAACAGAACAATCTTATCAAAGACTTTCAGCATGGATTCCAAATTTAAACGTTCACATCTTACTAAAATACTTGATTTTTTCATTGACATCATCAACATGTACAACAGCATTAACTCAGTCGATGTGTTTTACCATGATTAAAAAGAAAAGCTTTTGATAAAGTTCCTCATATGCAACTTGTCGAGAACCTGAGCATCTGTGGTACTGGTAGCAATGTACTGAGAAGGACTGAAAGCTGGCTTACGATGTATAAACAAAAAGTTGCAATCAATAGTAATGAATCAGACTGTAAAAATGTTATAAGTGCAGTACTGCAAGGCTCAGTTTTGGGTCCTCTGTTGTTTTGATTTATACAGACGACATTAATGAAGGCGTGTTTTGTAAAATATCAAAATTTGCTGATGATATGAAAATTGGTAATAGAGCAGATACCTCAGAACAAAGAATGTTGATTCAAAGGGATCTTGATAAATTGCTTAATTGGGCTAGAAAATGGCAAATGGATTTTAATATTGATAAATGCAAAGTTCTAAATATTGGGAGTAAAAATGAAAAAAGATCAGTACAGTAATACACTGAATCATTCACAACTCATGAATGTAAACTATGAAAAGATCTAGGAATAATTGTAACAGATGATCTGAAACCAAGTAAACAGTGCACAGAAGCAATAAGGAAAGCTAACAAACAGTTGGATTTGTAAGTAGATCATTTTAGTTCTGATCTGAAAATGTAATTCCTGCCCTGTACAATTTCCTAGTGCATCCACATCTAGAGTTCTGTGTGCAGTTCTGGTCACCGAATTACAGGAAATATATAAAGAAATTAAAGAGAATGCAGTGATGAGTGACAAAAATGATACCCAGCCTGAGGAAAAATCATACGAGCATCAATTAAATGAACTAAAGTCATTTAACTTATCAAAGTGCAGACTACGAGCGGATCTGATTCACGTATTCAAGATTATTAAAGGAACTAAAATGTGGATGTTGACAAGTACTTTACAACTGGTCATTCGAACTGTATTAGAGGTAATGAGTATAAGATTATTGGAATGCATCTCCAGTCTAATGAGACCAAGCACTTTTCTTCAACAGGGATAATATTTGGAATAAAGTGTCCAGGGATGTCGTTGATTGTAGTACAGTGGTGACATAAAAAAAATCGCATGGATAAGTATCTCGCTTCAAATCCCCAGCGAAACACCTTCATGACTGAATAATAATGCAAGGTGTTTTTCTGTATTTCGGATCGTGATGAAACTATAGCAGGGAAATACTATGTAATTGATGATACTTGTAAATTATTGACACTTGTAGTGTATAGGTATAGTAAAACAGAATATAGTTTACCCCTTCTCAGGCTACCCTATGAAATTTCCATGTCAGCTTTTCCATGCTGCATGGTGGTCCTTCTCACTTTTTTCCTGCCAGCTTCGTCTGGAGGGTTTCGTGGGCTGGGGGGATCCTTCTTGCTTTACTAACTTTACCTTCAACTTGTAGAAGTAGATATCATAGTGATAGTCTTCTCTGTAACAAACAACCTTGAGAGGACCATTAGGTATGTTGCTGTGTGCTTTCCTTTGTACTCCTTTTGTGCTTCCTCCCTGCCCACCTTCTCCTCCAGTCTACATTTCCTCCCTGCACCCCTTTCAACCTTCCTCTCCTCCCTCTCCCTGTTTCTTTCTCCCGCTCCCTCTCCCTGCATTCCTCCCTACCTGCTGATTCCTCCTTACTTCGTCGTTAGTTTCTCCCTGCTTCTATTCCTGTGCCTTTCCCCCTCCCTCCCTCTCACTTTGTTTTCCTCCTCCTCTCCTTCGTTCTCTTCCTCATCTCTGTTCCTCCTATCTCATTTCCATTTACCTCCCTTCTTTTTTCTCCTCGTACTCATTTCCCTCTTCCTTCAACTTTCCTAAATATCTACCCATCTCTCTCTCTCCCTTCTTCCCTTCCACTTTCTCCCTCCCATTTTTTTTTTTTTTTTGTCTCCCTTCCTCCATCCCTCTCTCACCCACTTCTCTCCTGCTCCATGTGACCTAGTAAGGAATTATAGCTTATGGCCTGATTCCTTCCCACGCACCTCTCAAAACACCTCCCCGCATCTCATCTCACCTCGCACATAACGTCATGTCTCCTCACTTCACCTCATCTAGCCTCGCCTCGCCTCGCCTCACCTCACCTCACCTTACCTTACCTTACCTTACCTTACCTTACCTCGTCTCACACATCACGTCTCCTCATCTAATCTCACCTTGATTAACTTTTTGTTGACAAATTGGAGAATAAAGAATTCTGAGGAAGCCGTGAGGCGAAACGTCAATACACAGTCCCACATCGGTGTATCTTTTTCTCTAATCTCACCTTACCTTACTTCACCTCACCTCATCTCACCTCACCTCATCTCACTTCACACATCACGTCACATTAACTCATCTCACCTTACCTTACTTCACCTCACTTCACCTCACGATCACCTTGCCCCACCTCATCTTACCTCACACGTTGCTTCACCTTTCCTCACCTTAACTCACCTCACCTTTCCTCACCTCACTTTACTTTAACTCACTCCACGACTCACCTTTCCTCACCTCACATCATTTTACCTCACCCCACACAACATAGCACTTCACCTTTCCTCCCTTCCCCTCACCTCACTTCACCTCACACATCACATCACTTCGCGGCTCTTCGCTTCGCTTACCCCACCGTACCTCAGGTTACTCATACCTTAGTTCTCCCCACCTCACCACACCTCACCTCGATTCATTCAAGTTCATCTCATATCATCTCATCCCTTTCACCCTTCACCCCTCCTTCATCCACTCCTCACCTCACTCACACCTCAATTCCCCTCTCCTCAGCAGGAAGATATTGACGCACCTCTCGCTTCATAACCTTTCTGACCGCCAGTCTGGGTTCTGTCAGGTACGGTCCACTGGCGATCCCCCACATTCCTCTCAGATTTCTGGTCATCTTTTGGGAATGTCGGTGACATCTTTGGTATTGTGCAAAACATCCCAAAGGTCTTCAGCCAAACCTGGCACAATTTTTAAATTTACAAATTGCTTTCCTATGGATTAACACTCATTCTGTGCCTGCAATACAAGCGTCCATTTTGATCGTTCTACTGTTTATGTTTTAGGTGGCCACTATTCTTTGTAAGTTATGAATGGCGACGTTTCTTAGGGTTTTGTCCTTTCACCAACTCTCTGCATCCTATTCAAGGCCTGCTAGACCAAACAAGAGCCTCGCAGTCCTATTGGGTAGCAATGCATTTGCCCAAAGGAAAGCGATTTTTGAGCAGCTACCACCACCACAACGCTACTGCCACCAGCTACCACAACGCTACTGCCACCACTACCACCACAGCTGCCACCACGACCATCATCATCATTTTCATCACAGCTACCACCATCCCACCATCACCACCACAGCTACCACCACCACAGTTACCATCACCACAGTTACCATCACTACAGCTACCATCACCACCACCACAGCTATCATCACCGCCGCTACCTTTACCACTGCTACCATCACCATCACCACAGCTACCATCACCACCGCTACCATCATCACCACCACTACCACAGCTACCATTACCACAGCTACCAACACCACTGTTGCCATCACCACCACCACCACCACCACCACAACTACCATCACCACAGCTACCATCACCACCACCACCATCACAGCTACCACCATCAAAAATCATTACAGATACCACCACCGCTGCCAACACCATTACAGCCACCACCACCACCACCACCATCACAGCTACCACCACCACCACCACCACCATTACAGCTACCATCCTCAACATCACAGCTACCACCACCACCAATACCATTACAGCTACCACCACCACCATCACCATCACCACTACCACCACCATCACCATCAAAGCAACCACCACCACCACCTCCATCACAGCTACCACCACCACCACCTCCATCACAGCTACCACCACCACCACCTCCATCACAGCGACCACCACCACCACCACCTCCATCACAGCTACCACCACCACCACCACCTCCATCACAGCTACCACCACCACCACCACCTCCATCACAGCTACCACCACCACCACCACCATCACAGCTACCACCACCACCACCATCACACCTACCACCACCATCACACCTACCACCACCACCATCATCATCACACCCACCACCACCTCCATCATCATTACAGCTACCACCATCACCACCACCACCACCACTATCACTACTGCCACCACCATCAGAGTTACCACCTCCACCATCACCACAACTTCCACCACCATAACTACCACAACTATGACCATTGTGCTGAATAAAATCGTCTGTTCATTGCATCAGTGAAGTAAGAGTCATAGGAGAATAGATATACAACGCCCCCCCCCTCTACTCTCTCTCTTTCTCTCTCTCTAAAGATGTATAAAACTCCAAGTGTGAATATTGTAATGCCAGTAATGACAATTATTAGGGGCCAAAAAAGACTCTGCAGATAGTTTCAATCAACATGAAACTGAATCTCGACCATCTGCGACCCAATTCGAACCTTCCTGCCAAGTTTCATTAAAATCCTTTTTCCAATTTTGGTTGTGCCACCCACCCACCCACCCACCCACCCACACACACACACCCACCCACACATACACACCCACACACCCACACACACACACACACACCCACACACACACCCACACACCCACACACCCACCCACACACCCACACACCCACACACCCACACACACACACACACACACACACACACACACACACACACAGGATTGTAGTATATTAAATTTCTTTCCCAATCCTTTCATAAGCTGATGACTCCAATTTTCACTTTTCACCCTGCTTCTCACACCATCCATTTCTATAGTCACTTAAACACCCACGGGATAAGGCAGAGGTGCAAATGACTTCCGATCTGTCTTACTTTTAACCTGGGCAAAAGAAATCTTGTTGTTCTTAAGGACTCAAAAACTCTGTTCCCACATCATTCAACTCGAACTAGTCTTCAACATGGCCATCCGCCCACTTTCAAAAACACAATACTTGTTTTCCATCACCTCTCAGTTTCCTCAGAATCTCTTTCACTTGTTATCTCTTCCGTATAAAAAGAACATTACGTCTCATGCAAAAATAGCTTCACAGATGTTGTGTTGAACTGACTACATTCTTTGTTTGACCATACTCAGTAGTTAACTTTGTGCTTTGGCCTTATTCGGCCACACGTGGAGTACAACTCGCATCTTTGCTGAACAGGTGTAGTCAAAGTCTTTTTGTATCATCAGCTTGACTCACTGACCCCCTACAGCCTCTTCTACAATTACAATATTCTGGCAGCTATTCTTGTAGTTGCTTCATTCATTATCTCTCGATTACAGTGGTACTGGTAACGTAGAGCTAGTGTAGCTACATAGTCTCACCTTTCTCTGTCAAATTATCTGATGTAAAAGTTAACTAGTATATTCGTACACAGTCTTTCATGCATACAACTAGCCATCTCTGGAACTGTCTTCCTCTCTTTGTCATTTCCAGTGTTTGTGTCCTCCAGTGTCCTAAGCACAATGAAGCCAGGTATATCAAAATAATCGGATTTTTCATTTGGCTGTGTGTGTGTGTGTGTATGTGTGTGTGTGTATGTGTGTGTGTGTGTGTGTGTGTATGTGTGTGTGTGTGTGTGTGTGTGTGTGTGTGTGTGTGTGTGTGTGTGTGTGTGTGTGTGTGAACAGATAGATTTTTTATATATATATATATATATATATATATATATATATATATATATATATATATATATATAGATCTTTTGTGAGGGGTGTTAGGATGAGAGTGAGACCACGAATAGGATGGATGGACAGTGTGAAGAGAGCGCTGGATGCGAGAGGGATGTCTGTTGAGCAAGGAAGAGTGGCTGTGCGTGACAGAAATAAATGGAGAGAAATTGTGAATGAATAAGTGATGACGCAGCCCTGAGGGGATATTCTCCCGCATTTGGTCTGATCAGCTAGTCAGGTCAGGTGCGGGTAAGGGGATGGGTCTGTTATGATGTAGCAGGGGTAAACCAGTTCTGCTGTCGGGCCCTGCTGCGGATGTCACTGATTGCATTGCGCAGTTGACCCTTGTGCGGTGTGATGCGGTGAGGATCTGTCCGTTCTCCCCTTTGGGGCTAAGATGCGAATGAATGTGTTTGAATGGATGAGTAAATGGAGAGTGAGTCGTCCTGTCTCGGCTACCTCCCTTTCCTTGGGGGAAGCAGCCTAGGTATATAGATAGATAGATAGATATATATATATATGGAGCCTCTGTGGTACAGTGGTAAAGTGTGCATTTTCGTACACTGAAGAACGAGGGTTCGCGCCCCGCCGGGGTAATAAACTTTGGGAGCATTCTTCTGACCACGTACTGCATTGGCGGACGTAAGGGGTGCTGTGGTTGAACCAGTGTCGCATACTTTAGGTATGCTTGCACCCAGTCGGCTTGCGCAGGCCGATTACACTTGGTTCACAGACAACACACATCCAAAGCCATTCCAACACAACAGTTACACTTACAAGCACTTCTCACCCTACATACAATCTCTACCAGACAGCCTAAGCCGCTTGGTAGAGAGACATTGGCTGTATCGTCCCCACTTCAGTCGGGATTGGCCGGTCCTGCAGTGGACACTCAAGACTGCTGATGAGATAAGATAATATATATATATATATATATATATATATATATATATATATATATATATATATATATATATATATATATATATAATGTGTGTGTGTGTTGTGTGTGTCTTGTACAGTGGACAAAATTTGTTTGCTTTAATCCTATGGTTCATTTTTAAATTACCAAATGGATCTCATCTCGTTTGTCTCTTATCTATCCATATTTCATTCATTTTTCGCCACACTAACTCCTCGCACATCGCTTACCTCTCCCATCTCCTCACTTCATTCACCTTTCACTTACCTCATTCGCTATTCCCCTCTCATCTTATCTCAACAGCTCTATATTTTACCTGTCTTATACTTCACTGTATTCCCACTATACCCCACCCCACGCATCCGTCTTCATCCCACCTCGCTTTATCTCAGCTCCCGTTGCCATCCCAGCACTTTGTCTCACTCATCCCCTCATCTCACTCGCACATGACCGCAGTCACCTCATTTCACTCATCCCTCATTTCGGTCGCTTCTCATCTCACTCATCCCCAATCTTGCACACCCCTCATTTCATACACCCCCCATCTCGCTCACGTTTCACCTCATTCACCAATCACCACACTCACCTGTCATCTCACTTATCCCTAACCTTAAACATTTCATCTAACTCACCCCACACCTCACTCACCTCTCATCTAACTCACCCTAAATTTCACTCACCCCTCATCTCACTCATCCCTCTCCTCACACATTCATCATCTCATTCACCTCTCATCTAACTCACCCTAAATTTCACTCACCCCTCATCTCACTCATCCCTCTCCTCACACATTCATCATCTCATTCACCTCTCATCTTACTAACCCCTCATCTAACTCACCCGCCACCTCACACACCGCTCATCTCACTCACCTCTAATCTTACTCATCTCTCATCGTACTCACTCCTCGTCTTACTCATCCCACATCTCATACAATCTTCATTTCACACACTCCCATCTCACCCACCTCTCACTTCACTCATAAACCCATCTCACGCACATCATCTCACTCACCTCTCATCTCATACTCTCAACCCTCATTTCACACACCCGTTATCCTCCACTTTGCCTCAATTTATGCTCCCTTCACGTCGTCACTTCACCCACACTCACCTTTCCTTACCTCAGCTCATCTCATATAGTCATGCTACTCGCCCATCCACTCACTCATCTCACATTATTTAACTAGCAGTTCATTAATGCTTCCCCATTGTTTTCAACCATCCTTCCCCTTACCTTGTAGCTTACCTCACCTTACCTCACCTCATCTCATCTCATCTCATCTCATCACTAGCCCATTTCGATCACGCCTCTCTTTGCTTCACTAAGTCATCATCAATCCTCTTCATCTCACCTCCTCACCTCCCTTCCCCTAACCTCTTCACGGCATCTTATGTCTCTCTCTCTCTCTCTCTCTCTCTCTCTGTATATATATATATATATATATATATATATATATATATATATATATATATATATATATATATATATATATATATATATATATATATATATATATATATATATATATATATATATATATATATATATATATATATATATATATATATATATATCTAATGCAAGGATGAAGGAACCAAAGGCTAGAAGCCCGCAAATTGTTCTCTCCAAGAAAAAATCCAAACAAGATAATAGAGAGCCAAATTCAAGATATCGAGGTGCCTGGACATACTGCATTTAAAAGGCTGGAGGTCATAAGTAGTAGAAAATACAGACAGAGGAAAACAGTTCCAGAGCTGACCTATTGCATATATGAAAGACTTGGAGTAACGTTTAGTTCTTGCATTAGTGGATTCACAGAAAAGGGATGAGAGTTTGCTGTTAACCGGATGCTACGCAGCCGCCGTAGTGGTGGAAAGATGCAAGCAGACGGTTCGGAGGAGCAGAGACCATTGAAGCAGCGGCGGAAAAAAGATAAAGATGCAAAAATGTGGCGAACAGATAGAGGGCGAAGACAACCAGTAAGAGGTGAAAAGTTAATGAGACAAAAAGCCTTTGACTCCATCTTGTTGAGAAGAGTTGTATATGGGGAGCCTCCCCACACATGCCAGTTATACTCTAAACAGAGGCGAATAAAACCGTGTATAAAGTCAAAAGCCCGTACAGAGGCGAAGAAGGGGAGGAGTAGGAGTGTCACACCTAATCTCTTGGAAGCAGATTTTACAAGAGAGGCAATATGATCTTCCCAAAGATGATGCAGGATTGAATTGGGTATTATTAGAAATAGGGAATTTTCCTGTGGTAGATTCTGATGGGTCGAAATATGTAGGAACTGAGTTTCTTATATATTAAAAACGGCGAGATTACTTTTATCACAATCAGATATATGACCCAAGTCAGACATTAAGTGTGCCATTGCCTCATACCTTGTTTGTTGAAGCAGCTGTTGAGATGGAAGCTGCAGTAAGCAGAAGGAAAGGTGAAGGATCGAGTCATCAGAGTATGAGTGGACCGGGTTAGATGTACAGCTTAGAAGGTCATCAATGAATAGAAGAAAGAGACTTGGTGATAGGACAGAGCCATGTGAAAAACACCACTACTGATAATCTTAGAAGAACGGTGGCCGTCTACAACAGCTGCTATAGAACGATCAGAACGATAGCTAGAGATGAAGATAAAGATAGAAGGATAGAAACCGTAAGAGGGCGGTTTGAAAATTAAAAGTTTATGCCAGACTCGATCGAAAGCCTTTGAGATGTCAAGCGCAATGGCAAAGGTTTCGCCAAAGCCCCGAAAGAAGGATGACCAGGAGTCTGAAAGGAAGGTGAGTGGATCGCCAGTAGAACGTCCCTGGCGGAACCTATACTGATGATTGGAAAGGTTATAATAGAAAAAGTGCTTTACCTCTTTTTTTTTATTAAGAAAAGATTCAAAAGCTCAAGAAACAAGAAGTGGTGCCAGGGCACAACAAACCTGTCCCCGGCAGTCGTTTTAGTGCTGACGTATTAACACAACAGGATAACTAGTCAAAGATGTTACATATCAAATTTTGAGTAAATCGAGGGAAAATTGACGATTTTATCCCCATTTGAAATTTTAGGTCCCACTCACCTGACAATGAACCCCCTACTGCTAACTGAGGGTGACTCCCCTGATGTAATGAGGCATGTTATAGGACGCAGATTTGAAAGATGCATCTTCAGGGTTGGTGTCATCTCACTGACGAATCTGAGAGTTATGGCGAAAAAACTATTTTTTTTCCTACTTTTTTCTACATGTTATGGCCTACAGCCTGGGTTTTGGCCCAATTTGACCCAAAACTTAATAAGGTGATCTTAAGGTCATAGCCCATCATCCTCGTAATTTTAGTCAAAATCGCACCAGTAGTTTTCGCGTAAAGTTGTTAACAGACAGACAGATAGACAGACAGACAGGCAGGCAGACAGACAGACAGACAAACAAACAGACAAAATGAATGAAAACAATACCCCTTCCCGAGTCCCTTCGGGGTGGGGACGGGTAATAATGGATGTTAAAGCAATTGGGCGAGAGTGCAAGGAATGGTCACCTTTCTTTGGATTGAATGAGAACAAACTCCCAGCAATAAGGAAAGGCAGAAGTTGGCAGACAAATGCAAAATAATTTACCTAGGCAAGATGTAAACACAGAAGCACAGTTCTTGAGGACAACAGGAGGGACCCCATCAGGCCCATATCCTTGTTAGTACTGAGGTCAGTGATGGCAGAGAACACATGAATTGAAGAAATTTTAATGTCATCCATTTGCAAGTCAGAATGAGGAAGTGATGGAGGAACAACACAGGAATCGTATAAGGTGGAATTGGAGGAGAAAGTATGAGTGAAGAGTTCTACTTTATCCGTTGAAGAAACAGCTACCGAGTCATCAGAGCGAAAAGAAGAGGGAAGGATGATGAAGTAAAGTTGTTTTGAAAGATTTTTGGCAAGGGGCCAGAAAAACCTGGAAGAGTTTGAATCAAAGAGTTCAGAGTATTTTGTACGAATTAGATTATTTTTAGCAGAGCGAAGTACGGACTTAGCACGATTCTGGGCAGAATCATAAAAGAGATGAGATTCAGAGGTGGGTTGACTCCGGTACTTTTTGAAGGCCCTCTTCTTGTTGTGGACAGCATTAGAACAAGCGTGATTAAACCAAGGTTTATTTGCGTTAGTCACAGGATAGGAGAAAGGAAAGAATGCTTCCTAGTCCAAAAGAATAACCTCTATAATGTGCAAGGCACACTCAGGCAACTCTCGACCATGGATGCAATAATCATTCCAGGGAAAATCAAAGAAGTACTGCTTGAGGGTCTCCCAATCAGCAGCTCCAAAGCACCACAGTGGCCACTTCTTGGGAGGGTACACAGGCCTTATTGGAACAACAGAACAGGTTAAGGTGATAAGGTTGTGACTGGAGGAGCCCAACAGAAAAATAATATTAACACCACAAGCAGGATTAATTGAAAGGAAAAGGTCAAGTATGCTGGAACTCTTTCCAAGGTGGTCTGGGATACCATTAGGATGCTGTACAAGCTGCTCTAGGTCATTAGGATGAAAAAGATGTAGGCTTTTTCACCAGCTGGATCAATAAAAGGAGAGAGGAGGAGAGCCAAAGGTGGTGGTGTAGCCTACACCGAAATCACCTTGAATGGAGATTTCAGAGAAAGGGGAAATTGATAGAACGTGTTCCATTTTAGATGTAAAAGAGTCAAAGAATTTTTCATAGTCAGTAATATTAGGGGATAAGCACTGACATATTTAATCAAATAATGACAGCCTGAGCCAGGGGATAGGGAATTCAAAAGATTCAAGTTCAGAAACATGAGAGCAAGATACTCGTAAGTTGTTGCGAACATTTACACAACAGCCACCTTTGGCTTTGAAGTGAGTATAGAGAAAGTAGGAAGATGCAGAGCAGAGCTGCAGTCAGTCACCTCATACATTTGTCTCAGTAAATAAGAAAAGGTGAGGTTTCGAAGAAGAGGGGTGGTGCTCAAGAAAGAAAAAATTAGAAGAAAGCCCGTGAATGTTGCAGAAATGAACAAGAAGTGAGTCAGCCAGTGGTTCCAAGCATTTCTCTTGGCCCTCAGCGGGAGAGGGGCGGATGGTGGGGGCTTATATGGTCCCCCTGCTTGGGAACTCCAAAGCTGGGTGTTGAGATGCCATTGTTTTTTTTTAAGAAAGGGAAGTGTGGTGAGTAATGTGCATGTTGTTTGGTGCTGAAAGTTGAAGAAAATTGTATTGGAAGAGTATGCTGGCCAACTCTCTGTCTTACTGAAACACTGAACAAAGTTCAGGAAAAGGGGGATGGTCAGAAATTAGTCCTATGGGGTGAGGAAATGAGAGCTCCAGCTCTATCATCAGCTTTCCATCCACCCTGGGAATACTGCCCTTTTCAACTGGTGCTCTCTGGACTCCTTCTCATTTCAGTCCGCACCACTTCCTCTTCCTAAGCTCCAATTTCTTTCTTATCTCATTATTATGCTTATTTAACTACATTCAACCCTAGTACCTAGTTCATCTGACCTACTCCTCACTTACAACTCACGTCACCTTTCTTCATCTCACTTCACTCACCTTACTTCATATCACCTTCCTTTCTCCACCCCTCACCTCACATCATCCACTACACCTACCCTTTCCTCAAGCCTCACCTCCCCCCACTTCACTCCCCTCCTCACCTTACCTCACCTAGCCTCCACTTCTCCTTCCTCATTTCACCTACCTCATCTCATTTCACCTCCTCTCCCCTCACTTCACCCAATCTCCCCTTCCTAGCCCTTACTTCACCTACCTCATCTCATTTCTCTTTCCCTTCCCTAACTTCACCTAACTCACCTCACTTCCGCTTCTCTCCTCTCATTTCACTCACCTCACATCATCTCATCTCACCTCACCTCCCCCTCCTCCCCGTCACTTCACTCATCTCACCTTACCTTACAGGAAAACCCTACTACCTTCCAACCACACAGAGATCATCCCGCTGACTTCACCCGATTTTATGTCTGGTTTGGAGAGAAAATATTCCATGTTTGTTCTTCAGCGCTAATATGAAGACTAGAAACTGCGCTGGAATAAGTTGTACTCCCAGAGAACAAGAATAAGCCAAGAACAAGAAAAAAAAAAACAGCAAAAACAAAAGCTTTTCATCTTTTTGTGTTCCATTATAATTATTCCACTCGGCTGTTTTATTACCCCCCCCCCTGAATATAAATGACATTTATATTAGTTTATTTTTTGCTCTACACAGCCGTTTTAATAAAGTACATTCTAGCCTATATATGATGGTTTACTTACACTCAGTCAGGCGATTTTTTTGTGTTGCAGGGACGGCTCATTCAGTATTATCACTGTCTATCCTGCATCGCTTAGTCATTTTACAGCTTCACATCCACGCCCACACCAGCAGACTAAGCCGTTGCCGCAACACACAGAATACCGCCAAATGTGTTTCTGGTGGAGCGCTCTACGGAACATCCTGTATTTTGGACGAGAGAGGTAAGATACAGCATTCATTAACTCTTCAGTATCACAGATGGTGATAGCCTAAGAAAAATGGAAAATGCATCACCGTAGAGAAGCGGCAGCATTTAAGGGAGCTTGCAGATTTTTATGTGCTCGACTCTGGACACAGACTTAAAGACCCGTTCCCTGAGGCCCAATAGTCTTCCTACGTACCATGCACCTCCACGTGTGGCCACTTCGGCGCTAACACCCACCGTCTATAATGAACACATGTTAAGGCCATCTAATAGGTCACTTACTAAATGGCTTAGCACTCAGGCTCCTATGGCTCCCTCTCAACTGAATAAAATCGTCTGGTGTCAAAAAGGAAAGAATTCGCGACTTCCTTCGATTGTGGGACTTTTAATAAAAAACAATAATTACACTTACAGGCTCTAGTGGCACATTCTGCTGTATAAAATCGCTAGTCATTGGACAGAATTGAATACGGTACTAGTCTTGGGCCCGTAATTTCGTCGGTTAAGGAAGATTCCTAAACACCACCTCCAAAACGATTTAGTTTTGCTTATTACATCTTACTGTCCTCTTCTGTGTTGCTTAAATCCTTCTAATATTACCATAATCTCCATAAATAAAGTACAAAAGGATATTCACCAACCATATCCAAAATTAAATTCCTATGGAATTGGTGTTAGGGAGCTTCCTTACTCGACTCTGATCATAGACAGAGTTAGACTGTCCAGGTAACATCATATCACACCTCCAGTCAGTCACCATATAGGTTTTCGAAACAGTTATCATCATCATCATCAACAATAACAACAATAACAACAACAACAACAGTTATCACCGATTTCATTACAAATCATCATCATCACCATCATCAAGAGCAACAACAGTTATCATCAATTTCATTACAAATCATCATCATCATCATCACCATCACCATCATCAACAGCACTTCCTTATTTCTCATACACACAAAAAAGGCAGGATAAGTAGGTTGATTCGTAAACCAATAAATATTCATCACTGTCCACACTTTTCCCTAACTTATAAATATCTAATGCCTATATTCCCAGGGCTAAAGTTTCCCTACACCGCCCCTACATCACCATAAAAGTGAGCTCAGCATCCCATCTAAGTCTCACCAAAATATAGGCTGACACTAATCTTATGTCGGCTTTCTCATCTATTTTACCACTAACGACTAAACTTAGCTAAGAGTTCCTGGGGCAAAAACATTAACCCATGCTCGTTAATAATGGAGTTTATATAAAATGAAATATGTAATGATTTAGTTCTAGGTTTATGGTGTCACTTATGCTTCTGTTAAATGTGTTTGACTTTTTACTAATATATACTGGTTAGAGAAATTGTTTGCTGTCTGAAGCGACGTGAATTCGATGCCAGGCTGGGTCAGGGGACAGATTAATTGCCTAAATATCGTTAAAAACACACGACTGATCCTCTTCTAGACCCAGCGACACATTAAAAAAAATTCCGTAAATACCATGACAGGTGAATGAGACATCCCCAGCGTGCATTCATAATAGATGCTGGATATTGTCATTGACGGACATGGCAGTATACATAATGGAGGGATAGTGGAAAATGGTCTGGGGATGAATACTGAATATGCCTGGAGATTCTTGGGCTGAAAAGAGTAAGATAATTCCTTGGCCATTGCGACCTATTTCATATTATTTTCTTGTTACTCTTAAATAGGTTTTATTACCCGTCCCCGCCCCGGAGTGGCTCGGGGACGGATATTGTTTTCACTCGGTTTGTCTGTCTGTTTATTTGTTTGTTTCTTTGTTTGTCTTTCTGGCTGTCTGTCTGTTAACAACTTTACGCGAAAACCACTGGTGCGATTTTGACTAAAATTACAGGGATGGTGGGCTGTGACCCTCTGATCACCTGATTAAATTTTGGGCCAAACTGGGCCAAGGTCTAGGCTGTAAGCCCCCCCCCCCCCCCCAAAAAAAAGGGAGGCAGGTAAAAATTGGTTTTTCGCCATATCTCCTTTCAGATTAGTCATATCGACATGAAACTAAAACCTAAAGGTGCATCTTTCAAATTTGCATCCTATAATATACCTCATTAAATCAGGGGGGTCACCCAACAGTTGGCGGTAGGGGGGTCAATGTCAGGTGGGTCGGGCCTAAAATTTGAAATGGGCAGAAAATCGTCAGTTTTCACCCGAGATACTCCAAATCTGTTATGTGACATCTTTGACTAGATATCCTGTTGTGTTTAAACGCCAACATTAAAATGACCGCCGGGAACTGGTTTGCTGTGCCTTCGCACCGCTTCTTGTTTAGAATTAATGAAGGATGTATCTATTGTCAGTCTTCTTTCGTCTGATAGAACTGGGTCACTCTCACAGCTTGACTGCTAAGTTGTGGTTGCGTGAAATTCAGTGAACCTTAGTTATGAGGTAGGAGTGAGTCTTCTTGATTATTAGTCAAATGTATCCTTCAATCTGACTGCACTTGGCCATCAACTGAATTGAGAAGAGTTAGAGATCTTTGTTAGATGAAAACAGACTTTAATCCATTTAGTTCGATGAGTTTATCTTTGTCTTAGAGATCTCTGTCAGAGGAAAACAGACTTTAATCCATCTAGTTCGATGAGTTTTTCTTAGAGGTCTTTGTCAGATGAAACAAACAGACTTTAATCCGTCTAGTTCGATGAGTTTATCTTTGTATAAATACGATCAACAGGAATTAGCAATAATGAAACATATCTGACGACCTGTGAGTAAAAGGATGAACAGATAAAGAATCAATTGGGAAATCATGAGAAAGGCCTTCGTTATGCAGTGGGTAGTTTGAGGATGATGTTGATAATGACGTTTGCTTTTATATAAACTTAATGTACTTGTGACTAAGCTATTCATATGCTGTAAATACTCGTTCTTGAACATATATTTTTACTGTCATATTTACCATCTGGTTCTCGGTTAATTGAAGGAAAAGTTACATGTTAACTCCGAGGACATCGTTTACAATAAATTCTTATCTCATGATTATATTCTGCTTTGCAGAAATTTTTTGAAATCATTGGACAGCCTTAATAAGAACATAAGAAAAGAGGATAACTACAGAAAGACAGTTAACCCATGTTTGGCGGCTCTCATATGAGTGGGAGTAGTTTAATACGGTCGAGTCCACACTAAATGCTTACAGGCTCAGGTGGGAGTTCAGCATCATTATAACCAATAGTCGTTCTCCCACACCCACTCACATCCGATGGGGACACTTACTTGAGTTACAGTGATGCAAAATTCCTACCCTCTCCAGCAAGCATTTGGTATTGACTTAGAGCAGACAGGGACATTAAAGCAGAGGACTCTGATTAGACCCTTTATGATCACGTTCTCCTCCCATCTGTACTGAATCGTTTGGTAACAAATAGTATATATTAGAAAAAGTCTTCCTAATGAAAGGGCTAAAGATTCATTGCTACTTGCAAATTTGATTTGTCAGTTTCCCTTAACTATTTAAGATTCCGATGACGCATTTTGGAGTCATTTCAAATCCAACCTCAGAGATTCTGATGACGAATTTATTCGTCATTTTAAGGTACTTTTATAAAATATTCACCAACATCAAGTTTACGCATCATAACAAAGAAACTCGGGCATGATATAGCGGAATGCTTTCTCTGTGCTTTTGCATGGTTTAACCCAGATTTACATGTCTTTACTAGCCTTTCTTTGGCCACATATTGAGAAATTTTGGTTTTCATCAAACTTTAACTTGTCATTATGACTTTATTTTCTTTGTTTTTCCTTTTTAGAACATACTACGATACAGTACAATTAGTCAGCATCGAAATAACACCAACAACCAGCATCGTATAATAAAAGGAGTATTTACACTGACCGATCAAAAAATAAATAAATAAAAAAAATGCGGAGTGAATATGCAGCCAAAAATAATAAAAAATAGTGCATATTTTTCCTTTCGCTTTACCGTGCAATGAAATGCAGAAATAACCATAATCTATGTATCACCGTAAAGGCAATCTATTGTAGTTTTGCATGGTTTAAACCATATATATATATATATATATATATATATATATATATATATATATATATATATATATATATATATATATATATATAATTTTTTGTCGAATATTATTCCACGGCAAGGAATAAATTTTTTGGTTTTCGTCTAACTTCAACCCGTCATTTTGGATTGGCTTTTTATGTTCTTTATTTTCCGTTTTTGAACATTCTACAATAAAATACAACTATTCAGCTTTAAAATGACACCTAAACCAGCATTCTATCATGAAAAGTGTGTTTACACAGAGCGAACAAAACAGAATATCGCGGCGCAAAGATGTGGATCAGCGCGAGGGCGGCTGAGTCCAACACAGACATAGTCTGCCCGGCCCAGAAACCTGATAAAGTCTATGTAATGGAAAACCTAACGCTCCATTGCTACTAGCAAAGCTGATTTACCGATTTCCCATAATATACAATATCAGTTGTATGGAAAAAGTTGTGATATTAGAGAAAAAATCCCTGACATACAATAACGGTTGTTTGCCATCAAATAATTAGTCTCTTCAGACCACTGACAGAACTTATACTTTACTCCTGTTACAACCAAGTGATTTTACTCACCCTGCAAGACACTGTTCAAGCGTGAGAGATTAAATATGGCTTTCATAAAGCCCTTGTCACTGCAGTGTTCTTCTGAACTAAACAGAAGTTTGGTAGCAGTAAGAACAAGGTCAAGCACTCACATTATAGTTTTGACTTTGCCCTGTGACCTTGACCCTCGTCGATCGTTCTCAAAATCGAATCTCTTCATCGTAACATTACCCTGAATCCAAAAACAAAGTTTAGTCGAAATCACACCGAAACTGTTTAAGTTAACCTTGCCATGCGACCCTGACTTTAGCCTTTCTTTGACATTAAACCGACTGGTTTAAAATTCTATAATTATTCATTCACGTCTTACTCTGACCCTTCCACAATATTTGATTTAATTTGCACAAAAACTGTTTATGTTGACCTAGCCAAGTGACCTTGATCTTTGACCTTACCCTTTGTCTGTTCTAAAAAAAGAATCCTCCCCTTTTGCCTTATCTTCAACTCCTCTGCCAAGTTTGATCGAAGTCGAATAAAAGCTGTTTAAATTTACCATGCCCTTGTACCTTGACGTCTGACCAATTGTTCTAAAAACATCTGGCTTACTCCCTAGCTGAACCTTAACATTTCTACCAAATTTGGCTAAATTAAGATCAAAACTGTCTACTTTGCTAACCATCACTCACATACGACGAACTCTGATCTTGCTCCGTGGGACATAAATTTCAATAATTGTTTTCAAAATTAGCTCACATTGTTCTCACAATAAAATACACCATTTCACGAAAAAGGTCCAGAGCAAACAAAAAATATTTCAGGTGATTTTTACTTTATTTTAGGGCAACGTTTAACCTAACCTTGTGAACCTGACCTTGACATACTGTAGTGTTCTCAAAAGCAAAGAATTTCCTCGTTGAGTAACCCTGGACCATTTCACCGAGTCTGGTTGAAATTGGATGAAGCTTTTTGAGTTAATTTCTTCTCTCTCTCTCTCTCTCTCTCACACACACACACACACACACACACACACACACACACACACACACACACACAAACACATCGAGTAAAACATAATTCCAGCTCTTCGAGTGGGTATAACATTCTATCAAACACGTCATCGTATTGCAACATATACGCCTGATTTGCCAGTCTCTCCTAATTCACAAAGTTGTGGCATTCTGGACGAAATCCCTGACGTGTAATGAGGACCGTCCGTCACCAAGTATTTCACAGTAGTTCTCCCTCCCTCGTATGCCACCGCTGTGAATCACCTCGCCATTAAACCGCCCCCTAACTTTTCACGCAATTGACTTTTATCTGCCTTTGTGGGTTTCATCAGCAGCCCCATTGTTCCCTCACCTCCCACCATTCCCCTCCACCCCTCTCCTCCCTTCCTTCAGCCGCCCCCGCTGCAACTACCCACACCCGCCACATTTGACGCATATTTAGGTCACATATGTGATTTTCCAGGCGGAAATAATAAGTTAATTCTTTCAACCTCTTCTGTCAAATATATATATATATATATATATATATATATATTTAAATTCTGGCGAACGTCAGACGATCTCACTTAATTTAAGGGAGACCACGGGCAAAGAAGGAATTAGAAGCAATCTCAATAAACACTTTTAGGGGTACGACGAGAAAAATTATTATATATTCCTGAATGAATGCGGTGTTTGACTATATATATGTGTAATTTTACTGCAGGACTGAAGCCTCTCCTTGGAGGGAGGGTGGTTGTTAGAATTAATCCTTTCCATGCTCGTCAGGTATGAATGGGGATGGTGATTTGTAGGAAGAGTAAAGTATAATGAATTCGAAGTGTTATTATGCCAGTGCTTGTGAAGGTTAGTATATGTCATAGGTAAAACTGGTAAGTTGCAATCATATATAAGGATGTGAAAGGATGTACTACCAACATCAACTTTAAATTTTCACCAGTTCTTAAGCTAGACTCTTAGATTCAACGATCCGAAACCACGAGTTGATTATGCGAGAAACCAAAACATTGCAGCTCCGCTTCCGAATATATATATATATATATATATATATATATATATATATATACACACACACACACACACACACACACACACACACACACACACACAGGCTAGGACTACAATAATTGCATTAGATGCCCAGACAGCAAGCAACGCCGTGCCCAAACTTTAATCTTGAAAGTGACCTTTACTGTTGATCAGCCTACACAAACCCAAATAATTCCTTTCCATCCCAGCACACAGGACAAACACAAAGTCTGATGCAAATTGGATGAATTATGATCGAGATTTCGTTGCTCGCTGGCGTTTGTTTGACATGCAGAAAAATTTACTTATTTCATCGCATTCCCTCATCCAATGTTCGTGCAAAGTCTATTCCAAATTGTATCAAATGTCGATGAGAAAAAGCGCGCTTGTTATATGCGTCCACGGTGCTGCTCCATGAAACCGTCATAGAAAGAGAGTGAATGAAATGAACATGAAATCGACAGGAATGGTTTGGATGATATGGGATGTTAGTGGGTGGTAGGGATGAGGCAGAAAAGCATCCTTGTGAGAATGGATGACGTAGGATTAGTGATTTGAGTGCAGTGAGGGTTTATTTGTAAGTATTCCCCAAGAATGGAGGTGTCTAGTGGGGGGGGGGTAAAGAAATAGACAAAGGGAATTAACAGCTTAATGGGAGGGGAGGGGTTTTTGCTGGGGGAATGGGTTAAAAATGAGAGTATTATAGTGAAAATAGGCGCTGTAGGCTCAATGGCTTGAGTGCAGTTCAGTTCACTCCCCTCCCAAATAAAAAAGAACACGGTAAGCTCGCCTGTCTCTCATTGGCCGGTGTCTTAGGATGCAGGCAATAGCGCGGCATCCCAACATTTAACCATGATCTTTAACAGTTGATCGTTCTGCACTGAAATCGAATCGCATTGATACTGTATGTGCCAAGCTTGATTCAGACCGGTTCGGGCAATGGAGGGGTATTTTTTCAACGCCGATGAATATATATACAACATACATGCATCATGTTACAAACATACGTAGATAGAAGCCGACTTGATTATAAAACTACGCCTCCCCTGCCGCTAACAGCACCACCAACATCACAACTACCACCACTATGACAACTGCCACCACCACCACCACCAACAACAGCTACAACTATTAACTACTATTACTACTGCTACTACTACTACTACAACTACTAATGATGATAATAATTTTTTTTTACAAAAATCACCCCCATCCATTTGGGAGTTATACTGCGATACTCAAAATCAACTGTTATAATACTGTTCACCATTTGGAGCCGTAATGTGCAGGTTATTACCAAAGCCCTTGTCCCATATTCAAGTTCATCCTCGAGAACGGCCCCAGTCACCACGATCTTACCCTCGAGGTATGATCTTGGTGAAATGCCACGATCATAATATGATCGTGTCATTATAGTCAGGGAGTAACTTCAGGCTATCGTGCAAAAAATGAGGTTTTGTTGGACCCGACAGATAAACTTTTTGCAGTGCCTTAGCTAAGGATATCTAAGGTGTATCGAAAAGTAAGATACCTTTCAAAATTGCATTGCGAAACAATTTTTTGAAGCGTTTAATGTGAACATCCCGATTTTCCCTCCAAATTACAAATTTGCTAAAAACTTAACTTTGAATGATCAGATCAAGCTCAAAGTTGGTCCACTACCGCCGATTGGACTGTTAATACGACATATAAAATTGCAAAAGGACATATGAATTACAACACAAGTTATGCCGGCATATCTGTATGACATGCAAATGTTAGAAGTCACTCATCCGGATGTTTTCCAGAAGTTTTCTGAGGGACAATTTACTGTGCGTCAATCAGAAAGGGCCTTCTGTGGAACACGGACCGAGCTAGCACTGGAACAGACATACAATAGGAAAGGAAAGACATCTTTATTTAAAGGCATCTCACAAAACCAAGCTGCTCGTGACAAATATATCAAGGCCACACCAATATTAACCAAAGATTCAGAAGCAGTGAAAAGTATGGTTCACATAGATGGGACATCTGGAAGCCATCATGGAAGTTCAAATAAATGCATGAGGATGGTGATTTGATTGAAAAGGTGAAGCACATAGTTTCAACTGCGGTGATTAATCCATTTGCTTCTATGAATATCACTGATCTGGTGAACATTGCTACTGGAGAGAAAAATCCATCAAATGATATCATCTTTGCAAAGGTAAAAGGCATTGCAGGAATGAGAAAAGTTCAAAAAACAGGATCTGCAAAGATTATTCCTCCAGAGATCCAACTCTTTCCACAGCAAAAGAAAACCGGTCTGAACAAAAAACAAACAATTCTGAAAGTTTACCAAGAAGAATCAGCAGTCACAAGAACTTTATGCTTCATACAGAAGAGTGATGAAGCGACTCGAAGGGAAGCATTTTCACATGAATGGATACCTTATCCAAGCTCACTGTTTCAACCTGATCCCAAGTTTCCAAGAGGCTTTGCCATGACCAAAGGCAATAAGTGCGATTTTATTGCACACCTCGTGACTGAAAGTGATGGAGTCACCCAAACAGACATGTTGCCTGCATCTGAGTTACCAGCTGTTTAAATAATTGATGCCATGGCATTTATATAGAGGTTCCAAACCCTTAGTGCTAAAACCTTTGGTAATTTAGTCGAACGATATGAAGCAAAGATAATGGAAATGAAGCCAAAAGGAGTCAAAGCAATCCATTTTGTTGGCAATCGTTATGATTTTTCAAGTGAAAAATGTTTTAAGGCTGATGAAAGAATTCTTCGCGGAAACACCAGCACACCACAATTTTTACCAGCAGGAAATGTTAGCATTCCCAACAGGAAAGTCCTTATGAAAAGTTCTAGGAACAAGCCTAGTGGGAAAAAAAACAAAAAAACAAAAAAAACATGCCAAATGGTATCGCCCTTGTCCTTGGTGGTACATTTTCCAGCAAAGATACGACTGTAAGGATTAGCAGAGGCAGTGTTCATGAAACTGAAGAACTCAGATGTGAAGAACACGAAGAATCGGATACCCGTATAATAGCTCATCTTGCGTATGCAACTACAGTAGACTTCATGAACGGTCACGTGCTGTAGTCCAAACAACAGACACAGACATTGTTGTCCTGTCCATCATTACTGTCATTTACAGTCCATGACAGAAATATGGATCCAGAAGCTGGATTAGTATTTATCAGTGCATGAACTTGTACAGTTGTTGTCACATTAACACCAAACAGAAAAACAGACCCTTGCACGTGCACTGAAATTCGCTTACGTGCTTTCTGGAGGTGACAACATGAGCTACGTTTACCTTCGTGGAAAAAGGAAGGCAGCCAAGATAGCTTTACAGAAAACTGGACAGTTTTCAGAGATATCATGTTACGGTGAAAGTGGTGCTGAACTGGATCTACCAGACGGCATTGTTAAAGAAGCAAGAGCTTTTATGGTCAGTCTTTATGTTGCCGAGACATTTGAAGACCTAAATATGTTGAGGGAACATGCATTTGCATCAAGTAGAACAGATCTGCGAAACTTACCTCCTACTGAAGATACTTTTCATCAGCATTTAATTCGTGCACTGTACCAACTTATTGTTTACAAGCGAGCCAACATGTGCAAATTGTCTCTGCCGCCTGCCACCCAGTATATCAGATGAGTTGTCAGTGGCATACTACAACCCATAATGATGACCAAACCAGCAAAACCAGCATCAACAAAACCAGCTTCTTGCAGGTGCAAAGTATCAAAGGTGCTTACGTAACTACCTATGCGCAAAAGCACAGGTACCCTGCTATATAGGATGTACATGTCTTGGTAGAGCTGATAAGTGCTTACGCACTGAGGCCAAAGAATCATCTGAAGATGAAGATTTGTTCATTTGAGATGATGTCATTACCTTTTTTTTCATATTCAGTTATATCTCTAGCATACCATAGCAAAGACATAAGATAGTCACCCGTTTGGTAAAGTCTGTTCATGTTATACAGATAACAAAGTTCTGTGTCTGTGACAATAGTCATATGATGATTCACTTTTAGAGTGTCTCTTATTTGAGATAATGTAATTATAATTTTCATATTCAGATATATTTTTTAAGTTATGAAAATCTCAAGGAAACTCACGCACTAAGGAAAAGTCAGTTCAAGTTATTGGCTACAGTTAGCAAAGTTCTGGGACTGAGATAATAGTCAGTTGATTCACTTTATGAGCCTGTGTTGCCATAGGTATAATTACTAATGTATTTCTCTGTTGAAGAGTGCTGTGACGCGGCTGAAAAATGGGAAAACAGCTGGGGTTGATGAGGTATATGCAGAGTTGCTTAAGTGTAGTGGAGAGAGTGGAATGAAGTGCTTGTTGGAGATATGTAGGAAGGCATGGATGAGTGAAACTGTGCCTGCAGAGTGGAAAAAGGCTGTGAAAGTACCCCTGTACAAAAATAAAGGTGAGCGAATTGAGTGCAAGAATAATTGTGGCATAAGTTTATTGAGTGTGGTAGGGAAGGTATATGGAAGAATTATTAGAGAGAAAGTAAGCGAGATGTAAGAAGTCCTAGTGAGTGATGAACAGGGTGGCTTTAGGAGTGGCAGAGGATGTGTGGATCAAATATTTGCAGTGAGACAGATAGCAGAGAAGGCTTGTGAGAAGGATCATAAGGTGTTTATGGCATTCATGGATCTGGAAAAAGCATACGACAAAGTAGACAAAGAAGGATTGTGGAAAGTTTTGCACATGTGCGGTGTAGATGGTAAGCTGTTAGGTGCTGTCAAGAGTTTTTATGATGGTAGCGAAGCATGTGTAAGGGTTAATGGGAAGCTAAGTGAATGGTTCACGATCGGTGTGGGCGTGCGACAAGGTTGTGTGATGTCCCCATCGTTGTTCAGTATACAGTATATATGGATGGGGTGATGAGAGAAGTAAAAACAAGAGTAATGGAGAGAGGGATGGGGTTGGTAATGAATGGTGATGGATGGAATATCTCAAATTTGTTGTATGCTGATGATGCAGTACTGTTTGCAAGTACAGGACAAGAACTTTGTAGGCTGGTGCAGAGTTTTGCTGATGTCTGTGAGCGTCGTGCCTTGACAGTAAATGTAGAAAAGAGTAAAGTGATGGTTACTGAGAGAGAAGGTGACTCCCAGTGTGATGTTACAGTGAATGGAAAGAGACTGGAATTGGTGAGAGAGTTCAAATACCTGGGTACAGCGATAGAAAAGAGGAAAATGTGCAAAAGAAATTGAAAGTAGAGTGACACAAGGAAGTAAAGTAACTGGTGCAATGAAGGCCTTGATAAGAAAAAGAGGCTTGAGTGTTGCAGCTGCACGAGGCTTACATGCGGGAGTGTTAGTGTCAACATTAACATATGGATGTGAGACTATGGTGTGGCATGAAAATGAAAAGTCAAGAGTAAGAGCAGTGGACATGGGACTGCTGTGGAATGTATGTGGATTACAGAGGGTGGATAGGATACTATATAATGTGATTCGTGAAAGGTGTGGAGTGAGGAAGTCGGTGGACACCAGAGTCGAAGAGAGTGTACTGAGATGGTATGGTGATGCGGAGAGAATGGATAAAAATAGGGCCTGAGCGAATTTGAAGGAGGGAGGAGGCGAGGTAGGCCAAGGAGAAGGTGGAGAGATATGGTGGATGAGTGTGTGAAGTAGAGAGGTTTGGAAGTCAGTGAGGCAAGGGAACTGACAAGAGATCGAGCTGGCTGGATGAATGTTGTGAGGAGAAGTACATGATCAGGGATTTTGGCACCCCTTTTTAACGTGGCAGTGTTCGGATTGACTCTATCGGATACGTTTATGTGAAGCTACAGAACCTGGTGAATGTTTTTGGCATATCCGATAGAACCAGGATTCCGGGGGCTTGAATGATGAGTGAATGGAAGCGTGGCCCATTAGATTGGGTAAATTTGGGCTGTCTGGACATTGCTACTCCTCACTCTGTCCTTGGGTGGGAAAGGAGGTCCGGATGATGATGATGATAATTTCTCTGTTCAAAGAACATCAGTAGTTTGACATTTTTTGATGAAAGAAGTGATACAATGTACCTGGTAGTTATTTTAGACATCAGTCAGAGACATGTATATTTTGTTCAGTAAATCTCATACTTCCGTGTGTATTTTTTCAATAAAATATGAAAAAATATTTTTTTTAAAGAACTACCATCTTGCAGTAGGTTTAATGAAAGGATATTTTGTGCAATCAAGCTGCAAAATTAATACTGTGAGGTTATGGCACTACTGTGAACATATAAAGTGTTTCTTACTTGAACGCTTTTGACAAGAAGAGTCACTTCTAAACTGTGCTTCATTTTATGGATTTTGCAATGAGATTTTTATTAGTATCTTATAATCCCGTGCTCCTGGAATGTTACAGATTACATAAATGTTAGATGCAAAAGCTTATCTTTCAGTGCCACTTTTTTCAAAATTTGAGGGGCTGGCTCCCTGGCTAATACCTCAAACGGTAGGCCTAAACGGCCATTTCACGACACAGTCACGTTAGTGCTAAGACACACAAAGACTTTGCTATGACAACCCACGACAAGGTAAGACACGCTAAGACACGCTAAGTCACAGCTAAGACAACGACGGTACCATCACGACATGTCATGTTCTTGTCGGCGCCCACGCTGACAATTTTTGAACATTCCCAAAATTGTCGTAGTGCGCCAAGAACCGTGAAGAATGACCAAGGTCTCCACGTCAGTGCTACGTCATCGCTGTCATGCCACATTACTCATGACGACATGCGGCGACACACGACGACATGAAGATCGTGGAGTGTCGTGGGAAAGTTCCTGACAGTGGAACATAGGCCTAACCTTCATATTACAGTCTGTTGGCCCCAAGCACGCCAACGGCTCTGGTTACCAACCATCTACGCCTACTTTTATTACTTTGTTTATATTCATTAACATTACAGCATTAAAGACATTAATCTATTGGAGTCACTGGTCTATGTGACTCGACCACAGAAGCTTCGTAATCCATACCCGCGATAGAGACAGGCCTGAGGCCTGATAGGCTTGTTCCCCTGAGGCATAGGAGAGCAAACCTCACGAGGAAGAATGATAGTTGACATCTCATCCAGCCCATAACGGAACTCTGAGGTTGCTGCTCTTTCCCAGAAAGAACCTCTGTCAGTCTCGAGTAGAATCTCCCTGTCACTGGGCCCATCCCACCTGAGGTTGTGAGCACAAGAGCAGTGAATCGACCGTGGTCCACATGTTGGATCCTTTCTTGATAGTTTCTGTTTTTTACTTGTTCATTCCTCTTGTATGCAGCCTCGAGAGACAGTTCTCGATGACATGCTGCCATGGGATCAAATATCCTAATGTTGAAAAAAGCCCTCTGCCCACATGTCCAGAAACCTCAAGCAGTGACATCCACTCTTGCATCATGTGATGTATTTTACTTAACTGTGAATAAAGTGCTCACCGTCTGGAGGTAGCAGAGGTGGCTCTGTGGTGACAACATGGCATGTTTCCTGTAGCATTTTCACAGTAAGGTCGAGTACTTCACCAAGTCAAATGCAAACATAGCCTCCATTCTTGCAAACCACTGTATGGTTTGCATCAAAGACAGTGCCACAGGCACATTGTTAAGGTAGGTTCTCTACTGGTCACCCATAAATGGTCAATATACAGTAAATACTGCTCAACCTCATGTCTATAAATAACGAGGCAGAGAGAAATGGCCTTTGAAAACGAAGTGATACGATCATTGGAGCGCATCACTCTCTCCAGAATTTCATGGAAGCGTTCCATAATTCTTTGACCAAAAAGTAGGGGGGCCATTTTTGTCTGTAACTGTACTGTATATGTTTGCGTGTGTCAGCCTTTTGCGCCTAATGGTAGTTCTCCATGCGACACAACTTATGACAAGCTGTTATCAATATCTGAAGTGTGTGGTTATTATTATTATTATTATTATTATTATTATTATTATTATTATTAGAAGAAGAAGAAGCAGAAGAACAAGAACAAGAACAAGAACAAGAACAAGATGAGGAAGGATGATTAAAGCAACGTTTGTGTGAAGCTACAGAATGTGGTGAATGTTTTTGGCGTATCAGATAGAGCCAGGATTCAGGGGACTTGAGTGATGAGTGAATGGAAGCATGGCCCATTGGACTGGGCATATTTATACTGTCTGGATGTGTTATTTCTCACTCTGCCGTATGGTGGGAAAGGAGGTCCGGATGATGATGATAATAATAATAATAATAATAATAATAATGATAATAATAATAACAATAATAACAGCTAGAAAACGAAATTGCCATTAGCAGTTTCAATAACTCACCACATGACAAGCTATCGTAGGATCTGGTGATTTCAACACCCTTTATATAGTGAGCACTTCAAAGCAAAGAGCTGGTGTAGGCCCCCTAGGAGAGTGCCAAACACGTTGGGCGAAGGTGAAAGCAAAAAAAGTCCTTGCAGAGCAAAAATGACAGAGCCCAAACTACTTTCCATTAACCCCTGGGAGATCTCAGAAACTACCAGCCCAAATGGGCTCAAAGTCATTTCAGACCTTCTCCCCGACCTTGGCTACGTCTCAGAAAAATTTCAAGTCTGTACCTATAACGGTTTCTGAGAAGCAGCGAATAGGCTATTTTTGTAGGTTTTTGTCAGTAACTGGAAAACCAGTACTGGGAACTGGATGATAATAAGCCTTATGAAGACGCCAGCTGGGGGACTTAGATGACCAAGTACGATGGCCATAGCTTTGAAACTGAGCGAATACGACGAATTTACTTCTTTGTAATACTACTACTACTACTACTACTACTACTACTACCACTACTACTACTACTACTAATAATAATAATAAAATATAATAATAATAATAATAATAATAATATAATATAATAATAATAATAATAATAATAATAATAATTATATAATAATAATAATAATGATAATGACAATAATAATAACAATCATCATCATCATCATAATAACAATAGTTTGTTCTCTAGTCATATTGTGTAACCACAATAAGGAAGCTTCGCCATTTCTTTTTATTATGGCTTAATGGCCATCGTCCACCGCGGAGAGCATTAGGCCGAAAAAGACTATTTGTCAAAATAAAACACCAGCAGAGCACTACCAGAGCACAAGATGCCAGTCTAAGGGGCCAAGCGAGATGGCAGCAAAACACTAAAAAGCTCATAGATCGGCCAGATGCACCTCCTCCCCCTTGACATTCAGACTGGGTGGAATCCCCTCACCCAGGCTTCCGCCCAGAGCAGATTGTATAAGCTGGAGTAGGTCGTGTCTCAGAGCTGATACAACCGGGTGTGGATGTCGAATGTCAGGAGGTGACGATGGGAAGACACATCTAACCGATCCTTGTAACCCACAACAGGAGGGCAAGATGTGCTGCCTTTCTCTTCCTGAGGAGGGGAGGGCTCATCAACTTCCTCCCCAGCCAAGGAGCCAGTTGACATATCTTCAGCCATGTAGACGGAGGCAGAAGAGTCCCGCCCCTCCTCGGTCATTGAAGCTAGTTGCTGATCTTCAGTGGTAGTCTGTATCATGGTCATGTCCGGAACTGGGTTGAGGATCAATGCGACAATCGTCCGGTTGAGGGGAGCATCCAGCTGCAGCCACTTCCATGGTGCTGTGTGGGGGGCAGCATGCCACGGCAACCATGCCCGTCGCTCCCAGTGGCAGGGGGCAGAATGTACTTTGCAGGCAAAGAACTCTGGGACAGTAAGGTGAGGCAGTCCGTTCTCCTCAAAGATCTTGAAGATGAGAATACATAAAGCCCCCTTATCACCCTCAAAAAAGCCCTCGCCATTCCATGGTGGTGCTTATCACCTTAGGACTCTTAGGACCCCTGGCCTGGCGTCCCATGGCAGCAGGACATTGCCGTGGACGGGCAGAACCCTGCATGGCTACGTCTCCCTGCCCAGTAACATCCCAAGCCTCATGACCCTTGGGAGTCCCCCAAAGACTAAACTCCACTGTGTCACCATCCCCGTGGGAGCATTGGAGGTGCCGTGGGTTTGGTGTAACGACAGCCTGGCAGTGCACGAAAACATCAACGTTAGTATCCTGGTGCTTGATGAAGCTGTACGTCTCCCCAACGTTAAACCAAACCACAGTTCCCCTGATCTTTGTCTGGGCCACCAGAGGCTGATCTGCTTTTTGCCCCCCTCAACAGGTCGCAGACAGTAGAGGAAGATGCGTCATCCATCGCTGCTGGTCGTCCTCTCTCCTCAGTACCATATTGTACATAACGTATGTGTATTACAGACCAAATCTGAAGACCCTAATGTAACTCCTTATGTAACATCACCAAGGGGTCTGTAGACAAAGGTGCCGTAGAATGCATGAGTAAATTGTACGTTTGTTCTAATATCTGCCTAAATGTATGCTTAACTGCAACCAGATATCTTTCATAACATAAGTGGAACCACAGCTATATATATGAAAAGCAGCATCTTTTAAGCTTTTGTGGCTTTCTGTAAAACATGTTGCAATGAAAAAAAAACTGAGCATATTAATTTGGTACTTTCCACTAGGCTAAATGGCAAAATATTAAGTAAAAATTATTCAGCAAACATTTTTATAACAGGATTTTCAACCAAATATCTATATCTCAGTTAGTTTCTAAGATATTTCAGTTTCAAATATGCAGATTTTAGAATACAGTAAAAATGAGTTTATCAGTTTCAAAAATAGGTCAAGGCCATTTACATTTGGCACAAGCATTTGTGTTACCATAGGGGACTTGTATGTGAAATACCATCACGATCGAAGAAAAATAAGTGAATAGAAAAATAATAATAACAATAATACTGACGCATACAATAAGCTTCGCCATTTATCTGACGAAGCTGAATAATAATAATAATAATAATAATAATAATAATAATAATAATGATGATAATAACAATAATAATAATAATGATAATAATAATAATAATAATAATAATAATAATAATGATAATATAGACAAGAACAATTTAACTGTCCACTGGTATGGTGAGTTATAATTAAAATAATAATAATAATAATAATAATAATAATTATAATGATAATAATTATGACCATAATCATCATCATCATTATCATCATCATCATAACTAGTTACCCATTTATTCATTGTGTAGCCATAATAAAGAAGCTTTGCCACAGCTCTTTATGGTATTGTATATAAGGTATGATATTTTGGCATCACAAACAAGTCTGTGACCTTTAAAAGTAGTTCAAGGTCATTCATATTTGGTACATGTACTTAGATTAACCTAAGGTAACTTCTTGTGTAATATCAACAAAATCTGAAGACAATGGTGTAGAAGAAATAAATGAGCATGGGTACATTTCACACTTGTCTCAAAAACTGGCTAACTGTATGCCTCACTGCAGCAGTGCAACTATATTCCTTCCAGCTAATAAAATGGACCAAAGTTACATTTCTTTAAAGTTACAGCTTTACTGCTTTTGTGGTTTTCTCTAAAAGTGTTACAAATAAAACATTGAACAGATCTGAATATGGCTAAATGGCAAAATAGTCAGCCAAAATTCTCAGCAAACTTTTTTGTCATAGGATTTTCAACCAAATAATTGTATCTCATTGGTTCCTGAGATATTTTAACTTCAAATATGCAATTTTTGCACCATAAACGAGTATGTGACCTTCAAAAATAGGTCAGGGTCATTTACATTTGGCACAAGTACTTGGGTTACCCTAGGGTACCTTCCTGTATAATACCATCAAGATCTATAGGGAAAAAAAGTGTAAAGAAAAATAACAAGTGGAATTCAGTAACTGTTCTGCAGACAGTCACTAGTCTCAACCTACTCTTTCGCTCAATGACCCACACCCACTGGGGAGATTTGGATTTTTTTCTGTCAGCAATGGCCCATATCAAGACACATAACCTGGGCCATTCAGATTCCTTGGGCAGGTCGGATACACGACAAAGTTATCTCGTTCACAGCATAATACTGATATGGCTCTCTATGACATTGCCCATGCCAGGACACATAAGCTGGACCCTTCAGATTTCTTGCGCAGTCTCCAGTTGTTCTGGAATCGTGGCAAGACTAAGGCGCGGGTAATAATAATAATACCAGCGAAAACAATAGTTTCTACCTATGCAGTAGGTGGAGACTAATAACACTTACCAAAACAATAAGTTTCGCCATATATTTGCCGAAGCTTAATAGTAAAACCATACAGACCCTCAATGTTCAGTCATGGACATAAATTCAGATACAAATTACTATGATATCTAAAGAGAGAAAGACCACTAAGTTCTCAGCTCAGTAAGAAAAACTTCCTATACGCAAACATTTTAGAACACTGTATATAGATTAGTAATTACAGAAAAAAAAAAGTACCAATAAAATTGCCCACAACTATATAGTGGCATAAACTTAAACTAACCTAATTTTATTGCACCTAACATAACTTAACCTAGCCTAACCTACAGCCAGTAAGGATTGAATAATTGCAACTGGTTTTGCGAAATTTTGCCTGAGCGATTTTGCTTGAGTCTTTCAGTATGTCTGGTATTTCTTATGAAAAGACATTTAAGCTGAAGCTAGATTAAAGCTATTTTTCTTTAAACGTGCGTTATACCATAAAATAAACTGTTAAATTTGCAATGCAATATTTCAAAACGCAATGGAAAAACAAAACTATAGTCAGGATATTTTTGTGCTGACTCCGAACTTTGGGAGCGTTCTGGTTTAGGGCCTTTCCGTACGGTACATTCAATGGGGCCGTGAACATTTGTAGGGCTGGAGTAAGGTAAGGGGGAATGCATGGAAAATGAAGGCGTTGACGTGTTGAACAGAAATAGCATCTCTTCTCTTGTTCCACTTTCCACCGAGAGCTGCTTGCTGAACGTGTGGTTAGGCCTGATCCCCTTGCCGCAGGGGACGTGTTTTTCATATTCATCAGGTTACCAGCAGACGATTTTATTAAAGCTTGGGAAATTTTCTCGTAGTGAAGAGGGTAACAAAAACCTATGATCAAACCCCATCAAAAAACAAAAATAAATAAATATATAGTATCTCCCCAAGCTGAATATAATCTTCTCGAGATAGGCCCACCCCTAAAAAATAATATTAATAATAAAGTAAAATCACCGGAATAATGGAGTTAAGCCAACCTGATGGTCCCGGAAAATGAAAAAGACTTAAACATCCACTTTTGCATTAAATTCTGAGGATTACTTGATCGTTAGGTCATACGTCTGGTAGTGCCACTTGCTTTTCAATGAGGTGTTTGGCTTTCAGTGCAAGAAGTAAAAGTGTGATTAGTAAAAACCAACATTAAAATATGAGAATCTGGAAATGCTGAATAAAATATCAGGTTGTGTAAAGGCTCTTACTTTATGTTTAGAATTTATACCACCGAGAAGTGAATTACAAAGTTCTTGATTCTTTAAATACTTTCAATGAGAGCTACTGCCTTTTATTCGCAATATTAATTAAATTCATACCGTCCCCGTCGAACTGACACCTGCTGTTTTTTTCCTTTTCCATTTCCTCTCTCGTCAAGAAAACTAATGCCAAATCTTTTTCCAGTCCATAGACCTTAATATCGTAATAAAATGATGTCTTCTTTTAGATTACCTTTGTCGCTACTAGATTATTATATTTTCTATGAGAGCCCCTCTATACTGAAAATCTTAGTAAAAGCTATATCCATCCCAGATAGTTGTAAGTTTCTATCTTAAGATCAATATAAGCGTGGAGAAAGTATAGTTAAAATGAGACATATATTCTCAAACTGATGTAATTATTTTGATTCCAGCAGCCGTCAGTCAGTTTCTTGGTATTAAAAAAACTTATTGCAATTCATATTCAGTTGAAGCCAAACCTAATATTTTACCACTTCTGCTCCCCTTTTTCCTTCGCTAGCTAACAATCCCATGCTGAAAGAGGCCAAGGTATGTATTCTCGTCGGTTATGGAAAATCCCAAGCACCTTTTCCTGAGCGATTTATTCTTTGATACAGCTGGTTAATATCAATTCGGATGTTATAGATGCTGAACGTGGTGGCACGGTATCTGAATAATTTATACGACACAGAAGAGGACAGCAAAGAGAAATATGCAAAATAAATCGGTTAAGAAGGGGTGTTAGGAATCTTTCTTAACCAACAAGAATATAAGTTTTAGTATGCGTTTATGCTCATAGATTTTCTTTTATATAATACTATAAGGAGGATAGTGACAGACATGCCCTAAGTGTGAAGTAGATGCAGTGACAGAAGGCGAATTTTTGAGTCTGACTGTATTTCAGATGTGCAGTACTCTTACTAACTTCGTCAATAAGATGAAAGTTTTATTTTCATCTGCTTATTCGTTTTTTTTTTTTTATACATTATTTTTTTTTTTACGGTACACGTCACTGGAGGATATATATATATTTTTTTTGCCACATCCTTCTCTCTCTCTCTTTCTCTCTCTCTCTCTCTCTCTCTCTCTCTCTCTCTCTCTCTCTCTCTCTCTCTCTCTCTCTCTCAACTGAATAAAATCGTCTAACTTGAACTAAAACAAATACACGAAGATGCAGCCACGAGAGAGTTAAAAAGGCGTAGAGTTTATGGGTCTACAGTTAACCTTCCAGTTTAATTTGGATTTAGGGCAAATAATGAGGAGCCTACGAGGGAAATATGCATCATTTATTCGCTAATGTACGCGTTTTGTTCAGCTGACCTATTCAACTTGCATTTGTAATTATGTTGCTCGATTATGTTTGCAAGTTTTTTTTTTTTTTTTTTTTTTTTAGATCCTGCAGACTGTTTGTTAGTGAGATATGGGGTTTTGATGATGATAATGCTGTAGATGATGATGATGTGATGGTGATGATGATGATGGCAATGATGATGATTATGATGACGCTGATGATGATACCTGTTAGCACGTTGTTGCTGATGATGATGATGTAAGAAAACTAAATATAATGATAACTCTGAAATAATTAGCCTACCTGACTCACTCTTATGCTGTTATTTACAACGACTCACAGCGGATTCATTCGTACTTTACGGTCGCACCTCACTCGCACATATCTCACTCACACCTCTCACTTTTTATCACACACACACACACACACACACACACGTCTATTGGTCCCACTTGCGTATATATATACAGTATATTAACAACAAAAACATATAAATAATCATTCTTAATCGTTCTAATGCATTCAGAATTTTTAATTACCTGTTTTTACATTACTAAATCATACGCTGTGGCAACCCTAACTGCTGACTCTAGTTAGTTACGGATTTTACTAAGCTCAGCGTTTCAGAACAGCCCTTTCTCACGCTGTCATGACAGGGAAGACTAGCATTGACTATCACCAGGGTAAACTGTGCCTCTACATCGTCCTGGCCAAATCCTGTACTTCTTAAGTTTTGTATACAGTTAATATAAGCAACAGAATCCCAGTACCACTTATTTCAAACCTCAGACGGACTGAATCTGCAAAACTTGATATTTAACGATAACCACACACACACACACACACACACACACACACACACACACACACACACACACACACACACACACACACACACACACACACACACACACACACACACACACACACACACACACACACACACACACACACACACACACACACACACACACACACACACACACACACACACACACACACACACACACACACACACACACACACACACACACACACACACACACACACACACACACACACACACACACACACACACACACACACACACACACACACACACACACACACACACACACACACACACACACACACACACACACACACACACACACACACACACACACACACACACACACACACACACACACACACACACACACACACACACACACACACACACACACACACACACACACACACACACACACACACACACACACACACACACACACACACACACACACACACACACACACACACACACACACACACACACACACACACACACACACACACACACACACACACACACACACACACACACACACACACACACACACACACACACACACACACACACACACACACACACACACACACACACACACACACACACACACACACACACACACACACACACACACACACACACACACACACACACACACACACACACACACACACACACACACACACACACACACACACACACACACACACACACACACACACACACACACACACACACACACACACACACACACACACACACACACACACACACACACACACACACACACACACACACACACACACACACACACACACACACACACACACACACACACACACACACACACACACACACACACACACACACACACACACACACACACACACACACACACACACACACACACACACACACACACACACACACACACACACACACACACACACACACACACACACACACACACACACACACACACACACACACACACACACACACACACACACACACACACACACACACACACACACACACACACACACACACACACACACACACACACACACACACACACACACACACACACACACACACACACACACACACACACACACACACACACACACACACACACACACACACACACACACACACACACACACACACACACACACACACACACACACACACACACACACACACACACACACACACACACACACACACACACACACACACACACACACACACACACACACACACACACACACACACACACACACACACACACACACACACACACACACACACACACACACACACACACACACACACACACACACACACACACACACACACACACACACACACACCTCTGTCATTCATTCATCTTACTCTCCAAAGCACTGTTTTACTTACGCTTCCACTTACTCACCTTCATCTCATTCAAAGTGTCCCTCACTCACACGTACCTCAGTCACATTCTCACATAACTCACACTCTAATTTACACTCACACTATCACTCTTCCCTCTAATCTCACTCTCACTAACACTCACACTAGCTCATGCTTTGATTTTAGTTACATCTCATCTCAGACATACTCTTGTTTCACTAATACTCACGTCTCATGCATACTCATCTCATTTCACCAAATTCACAAAATCACCTCACCAACATTCTCATCATATTCACACTCTCATTTCACCCACACACTCATCTCACTCACACTCCCACCTCACCCACTCTCTCACCTCACTCATACTTTCATTTTACTCACATTCTAATCTCACTCACACTCTCGTCTCTCTCTCACACTCACCCCATTCACACTCTCACCTCACTCTCATCTCACACACACTCATCTCACTCACATTCTCATCGCACTCACACTCCCATCTCACTCACAGTTTCATCTCACTCACACTATCACTCATATTCTCACCTCACGTACATTCTCATCACACTCCCACTCTCATCTCTCCCACACTCTTATCCCATTCACACTCTCTAATCACTCTCATCTCGCACACACTCATCTCACTCACACTTTAAAATCACTCACCCTGTTTCACTCACAGTTTCACTTCATTCACACTCTCAGCTCTCACACTAATCTCACTCATATTCACATCTCACACACATTCTCAATCGCACACACACACACACACACACACACACACACACACACACACACACACACACACACACACACACACACACACACACACACACACATTCTTACTCTTATACTCACCTCATTCACACCATCACTCACTACGCATATTCACTTTGTTCACCTCACTCACATTCTTATCTCACTCATCCTGTCAAATTCAAGTAAGGAAAGTCTTTTGTAATCGTCTTGTATGAGTATTTGAGAGAGAGAGAGAGAGAGAGAGAGAGAGAGAGAGAGTAATACTATTGGCCATTCATGTATGCAATAGGTCATCTCTGGTACTGTCTTCCTGGAGAGAGAGAGAGAGAGAGAGAGAGAGAGAGAGAGAGAGAGAGAGAGAGTAATACTATTGGCCATTCATGTATGCAATAGGTCATCTCTGGTACTGTCTTCCTGGAGAGAGAGAGAGAGAGAGAGAGTAAACTGATACAAGTGGTCATTCATTATTTCATCTCTGGAATTAGGCTTCTCTGCTTGAATTTCACACTACTCATAACTCCTATACCTTTTAATCACTATATGTCGTGGCGTGCTGATAAATATATTTTGTATCTAGCGTGTTTTTTTTTTTCATTTTTTATAATTTTTTGTGGGCACCTTCCCTATATTTCCTTCTCGGCATAGAAAGTTACATGTGTGTGTGTGTGTGTGTGTGTGTGTGTGTGTGTGTTTTCCGCAATAACTTTAAATCAGGCTCAGTTGTGAAGGAGAGTTACGAGCAGAAAACAATGAACAAGATCAGGTGAAGAAGAAAGGAAAAAAAGAGAAGAAAATAAAAGAAAAAGGAAATAAGAATAAAACATAATACACAAACAGCCATAAAATAACCCATGCATACGTGACAAAGAAGCGCCTCAAAAAACAAAACGGAAAAAATTGCACGACCTTTAAAAAAATCCTTAAAATTTGCATAGGTCTCGATAGCTGCCCTGTGCTTTGTGTTTTTATTTTTTTTTTTGGGGGGGGGTACCACGCGACTCGAATTCCAAAGCAAATATATTTCGAACAGGCTGGTGTTGTCTGTCAGGAAAAAAAAAGAGAGAGAAGAATAGATGAACACAACTAAAATGCGTATCTGAAATCCTGGGATATATCGTGAAATGTTTTGGGGGTTGCCACACTCAGACAGCTTGAGAGAGAGAGAGAGAGAGAGAGAGAGAGAGAGAGAGAGAGAGAGACGTATGTGAATTATGCAGACTGCCGTTTCTGCAGTAATGCTTCGTAGCCAGATTTCAGTTAATTCTCTCTCTCTCTCTCTCTCTCTCTCTCTCTCTCTCTCTCTCTCTCTCTCTCTCTCCTCTTGCAACATGTATCATGCTCTCTCTGCCATGAGTGTCACTACTCTGTTTTGTGGCGATGAGTTCCAGTTTTTAGCGTCTATTCTTTGCAGATCTTACCTGCGCTGGGGAGAAGACAATGGATTATGGCTGAGACTAAACTCAGACCTGGTATCACGAAGATGAAGAATAGTGGCGACGGAGAAAGGAAGCAGAAAAACATGAGAGAAAAACATAAACGAAACACAGGAGATAATATTACAGGGAAGGGTGGAGTGGAAAACCAGCAACAGGTAAACCATTAGTATCTCTCACCTTTACTATCTCTCTGTCTACATAATCGGCACCGTGGATAGGTTACCGCTGTCCAGATCATTTAATCTATGTCCTTTGCTACATTTCCATTTGTGTCCTCTCCGACACAAAACTATCAAAAACTAACAACCATGCCACCGAGTAGAAAAGAGGAAAGTTTGGGCAAAGAAAATGTATAACAAGTACGAAGGTGCTAGATGCGGAAACTTCAGGCCACTTCTATATGGTTTGGTGCAAGAATGTGAATTTGTGTAGTGCGGTGCGAGAGGGCGGTATGATGTGTTATGTGATAATGCTTCGCCAAGTCGTTAAATTCTGGAAGAGTGAAGAACCTCGTTTCCAAATATCGATTATGAATGGCACATGGACAGAGTCACTTCTAGAAATGTTCCCGCATCCAAAAATGTATGAAAAAATCATCAAAATCATTATCATTGCTTTTCCCACAAAAGGGTGGAACTAGGAGGAAAAATAAATAAAAAGTACTGGACAGGTGAAGGTCTGAAGGTTTACTGGTCAATAAACTTTCCTGGCGCAAAATGGTAAAGCTTACGGAACTGAAGCATATCGTTTACCAAAAAGATTTGTGAGAGACAGAATTAAAGGTTTGCATCAATTGTAGAAACTATGAGAGTTTATCTTTTCCTGTGATTTTGACTTCTGATATGTTATACTCAAAATCGAATAGCTTCATCAATGGCTGACTCTCAAACCTTCCACCATGACTGGTACAAATCTTATAAAAACTGTTTGAGTTATTGTGTCGACCATTTGACCTCACCCAGCAATCTTGTCTTTTGACAAGTTGTACTCAAAGTCGAATCTCTATTCGTGCCTGCCTTAGAATCATGCCAAAAAGTTTTGCCATTTTGTCAAAATTTAATTAAAACTCTTTAAAGTACTCTCGCCACATTACCCTAATTCTTGACTTATTGTTCTCAAAAACAAAAGGTAAATCCATTGACTGACCCTCAACATTTCTACCAAGTTTGTTTAAAATCAGATTAAAAGGGCCTTAGTTACTTTGCTTTCAAGCAGACACATGTGGGCTGAACTTCGATCTTGCCTTGTGACCTTGATCACTGTCTGATTGTTCTTAAAATTACATCCCTTCGTTCCTGCCGTACTCCTAACCACTCCATCAGGTGTGGGCAAGATCAGAGAAAAACTATAAAATTTACCTTGCCATATAACCTGGACTTTTGTCCTTGACTTTTGGTTGTTCTTAAAATTAAATCCTTTCATCCTTGCGTTACCCCGAGCCCTTCCACAGAGGTAGGTCAAAACTAAATAACAACTTTAAGCTGGCTTTGCCATTTGACCTTGATCTTTGATTTAAAACATCTCAAACAATAGGTCAACCCTATGACTAACCCGAAACCATTCCAACAGTATTGGTGAAAATCAGATTATATATATATATATATATATATATATATATATATATATATATATATATATATATATATATATATATATATATATATATATATATATATATTTCCAGATGCAGAGGCACCCAGATAATAAAAATCTGACCTCATGTCTATGACCTTTACCTCTGACTGATTGTACTCAGAATATTTTCTCCTCTTGCTTTCTCTTAATGTTTCACTAAATTTGGTCTAAATCAGATCAAAACTGTGTAGTTGACTTTACCATGTGACCTTGGCCGTAACAAACAATGGGCCTTTAAAAACAATAGGTCAGTTCCTTGGCTGCCCTTCAGTTCTTCTCACAAGTTTAATTGCAATCCGAGTGAAGCTGCTGAATTGTAATGTTAATAAAGAGACACACACACGCACTGAGAAAAACTTTAATCCATAGCGCTTCCTGTGGCCCTTGGTATAAAAAAAAGAGTATCGTATTGTACTGAGGGGATTAAGGACAGACACAGATAACAGACAGGCAGAGAGAGACATGGGTGATAACACACAGCTAATATGAACAAATGTATTGGAATAAAGATAAGACGATTAGCTGAAGATGAGAGAGAGAGAGAGAGAGAGAGAGAGAGAGAGAGAGAATGATTATGTAGTCTTTTTCTCTAGCCTTATCCACAAATCCATATATTTTTTGGCATTGAAAATCTCTTAGCATCTCCTTCTTAGCGACTTATCATGCTTGGGGTTACAGCAGTGGTATACATAATAGGATACACCAGTCTGGTAAAGAAATGTGATTAGATCGTCACTAGGGCTGGACATGAATCCATAAAGCAAGTCATTTTTCATTATCATTATCACCATCTTTATCATCATCATCCATATCATCGTCAACTTTATCATCACCTTTCTCATCATCATCAATATCCGTCATCCATCATCATCACCATCACCATATTCTTTTTCTCCTTATCATTAAATAATTTTTTTCAGTTTTTTTTTTTTTTTTTTCTTATTATTACCATATGTATTTTTTTCTTACTCATTCTTTTTCTACTGTCTTATATTCTTCTTCTTCTTCTTCTTCTATTTTCTTATTCTTCATCACCATCATCGTTATCGTCATCAACATCGTTGATTGTGTATTCAACAGGTCCATGTTAAAGTCTGAGGAAAGTTTGGCCCTTTATCAAAATATTTTGTATGTCTTAATGACACTCGTGTAGCCCATAGGTGATATTCTGTGCGTTTTCGTATCTCTCATTTTTCCTTTCTATTGCCTTGTATGTTATTTCTATTTACTTGATATCAACATAGATTGTTCAAGTAAAATACAAATGCACATGCAGCAACAGCAGCAGCAACAGCAGCACTAGCAGCAGCAGGAGCAGCAAGAGTAATGGATGTAGTAGTAGTAGTAGCAGCAGTAGTAGTGGCAGTAGTAGTAGTAGTAGTAGTGGCAGTAGTAGTAATCGTAATTGCACCAGATTCATGTGAAATTTGAACCCAGGCAGTGGACTACAGGCTGAAGTTGTCCTCCTGCTACGGTCCATCAATCTCCTTTTGGGGGATAGGGAGGGAACTGAAGGACGTTTGTATAGCTGGGTAGTGGAGCCACTCAGCCATACTGGTGGCAACACGTGAATGCGTCAAACTCTAGCACCGCACATGCAGTAAAGGTGTGTATTATGCAGTGTAAGTCGCTGTAGAAGATGCGTTGCGATACCTCCTGAGGCAATCAAAACACAACAAAGAGAAAGATAAACAGGGGTGAAAAGAACCCGAAGATCCATGTTTTAAGAGAGTTAAAATGAGGAATCTCCCCCCAAAAGAGACGGAATAATAAAAAAGTAATATATTCGAACTCAGACAGAAAGAGCAGACTAATCCCTCCACTCCGATAATGTCATCAAAAGCTTATTCCTTCTGCCTCCTCTTGATTATTATGAAGAAACACGTCGACCTTGAAAAGTTAGATTTACTCATAGACTTCATGAAATTTTCCAACTCTACGGCTAACATGATATGAATAAAGCTGTCTAAAGATACTAGAATAATCGAAAAAAAAAGGATAGTATTTGAAGATGTTAGCCTGGTCATGACCAGTATAACTCATGCAACCTACTATATTTAAGCGAACGCCAGATGATCTTAGGTGGGAGTGAGCCAAGGGAGAATGATAGTCATAAAATTAAACCTTATATCTCAAAGTGAAGTACAAAAACTTAATTATTAAAGGTTGGTTATGAAACACCTGTGGTTATTAGGTATCGTCAGCCTGCAACCTATATTATATCACGCAGCCAGCAACCATACAGGAAGGCCTGATATGTTCCAGAATCATCACGTACTTCAAAAATCGGCATAAAATATTTAGGGTCTACATTCCACTTTGCGATTTCAGGTTTCAGCATACAACCCTAAAGCCCATATAATTGTTAATTAAGGAAGCTCCCTAACACCTCTTCCTAAGCGATTTATTTTGATGATTACCCCGACTGTTCTCTTCTGTGTTGTTTAAATAACTCAGATAACACCACAATCAGTATGAATAACAAACAAATTGATATTAACTAGCCATATCCAAATATAAATCGTTATGGAAGAGGTACTAGGGAGCATCCATAACCAACGAGAAGTGTCAATATTGTCATCATTAGCCCCCTCATGACCACCACGTACTGAAGATTCTTTTCTATTTAACGCCGTATGATTCATAGGAAAATCAGTGTGTTAATATACAGCCAAAGAGTTACTGGAAAAACATGCTAATAAAAATACATGGCTTCAAAATATACACGTAGAAATTAGATGAGGAGGCATGGCTAACTCTCACACGTTCCAATAACTCCCTCTCACCTGAATATAATTTTCAGTCGCGTCTGAATACAGCATTAGAGTTATTTCGACCATGAGGGGGTAATACACAGACTAAGAGTTGCAGGGTAGGACACAATGATAAGAATATGAATACACAGCCTAAAAACATATATGCAGAAGCATGAAATTGAGGGCTGGCTGTAAATAGGAAGATAATGAATGCGCATGAAAGAGAATTATGCTTATAATTCTCTCTCTCTCTCTCTCTCTTTCAGTTTATTTATCAGTCTCATCTCTATATATCTGCTAATACAGAAGCTCAAACATTTATAAAAAATAAAACAGTAAGAGGAGCGAGGGAGTGAGAGGTTTATCCATGTCATCCTCTGTCGACCAAAGAGATGTGTGGGAAACAATACTGTGGAAATGTATACATAAAATAATACCTTTATGCATGAGAAGCATTTGTAGTACTTAAATGCAGCCATCGAGGAGAAATACGTGAAAAGTCTCTTGAGAAGCATGTCAGTATTTCAAAGATAATGATGTGTGTAAATGTTTTTGTCGATTATAGAAAGAAGTGTATAAATGTTCCTGTCGAGGATATAAATGAGAATGATTTCTTTTGCGATACGAAAGGCGTTGATGAATCTGTCTACCACGAGAGAGACCTGAATGAGAAAAATGTGAATAAATGCTCGTCAGCAACAATATGTCTGAATTTATCCATCGTGCAGAGAGAGAGAGAGAGAGAGAGAGAGAGAGAGAGAGAGAGAGAGAAAGAGAGAGAGAGAGAGAGAGAGAGAGAGAGTAGAGGCAGATAAACAAACAGATTTCCACAACTATGAGTACATAGGCCACACAGATTATACGGCCCCAGTGGGGTGATCCGACGTTAACAATGAGGGTACTGCTAAACCGAAGTCACATATGTAATGGAAAATATTAATACAGAGAGAGAGAGAGCGAGAGAGAGAGAGAGAGAGGGAGGGAGGGAGGGCCACGTTCTCTTTCTCTCCCCATACTCGTGAAGATATTCTTGCAGATACGCTCTCTCTCTCTCTCTCTCTCTCTCTCTCTCTCTCTCTCTCTCTCCAGTATGTAGATAGATAGATAGGTATATAGACAGATATAGATAGATAGATAGATATAAACATAGATATGTGTGTGTGTGTGTGTGTGTGTGTGTGTGTGTGTGTGTGTGTGTGTAATCGTTTGACAGTTATGTGTTTGCTTGTTTCACACTTACGGTATGACCGGAATATTTGAAATCCATGCGATGCTTCTAAAAATATTGGCAGTAGGAAAGAGGAATGTCACGTTCTTCACTACCAGAGTCTCTTCTAAGATTAATAAATTGTAGGGGAAAGTACCAGACTGAAGAGGAAGACATTTTCTGCACAAGAGGCAATTCCTAAGTTGAATAAAATCACATGGCTTTAACCAGATTAATACTGATATTATAATACCACCAGCACCATTTTCGTCACTACCACCCGTCATAATCATCATCTGTCTCGACAGGGAATGGCAATAAAAGCATCGCCTTCAGTCTACGTGTACCTCAGCTAGACATACCTGTCTCATCTGTAAACACTCTTCTTCTCTCTTGGCAATACCATGTTACACTCCCTTCTTCCATACCACGTAAGTTGTGCCTCGTCCTACATTCTTCCTCACTTTCAAATACTTTCTTTGACAGCTTACCTATGTGCATTCTTTGAAAATGTCTGTACCATCTCAATGTGCTCTTTATGTAATCAAGAGTTCCATATCTCTCCGTTATTTTCCTTTTCTTCATTTTAAAATACTCATAAATTTGTGAAACCGTCTATCCTGCTTCTGCCAGCATCTGTTCTGAAAAGGATAATTCATAAAGATTATAAAACACAAAATCTCTGTCACAGAGTCTCCTGGTTTCAGTGCTGTGTGAGAGTGTTGGCAGCATAATATTTCAGCTAATGGTGCTTCCCTTCAACATAATGTGAAGTTCTCAGTTCCCTTTAGCAATATCTCCTTAACATTGCACTCCATTCTGATATTTTTCCAATCTACAACTCCAAGATAATTTAAACGAGCTAGGCTTTAATACATCTCAGCTCCCAGTCTTTATCTTGCAGTTCATCTTGCTTTGTGTCTGTATCCTGTTACACATTATTATTATTATTATTATTATTATTATTATTGTTGTTGTTGCTGTTGTTGTTGTTATTATTATTATTAGTAGTAGTAGCAATGTTATTATTGTTGTTGCTTCTGTTCTTTTTACTGTTCAGTTAATATTACCATTATTATTACTAGCAGTAGTAGTAGTAGTAGTAGTAGTTGTTGTTGTTGTTGTTGTTGTTGTATAATCATCATCATCATCATCATCATCATTAATTTTATCATTACTGTTATATAACTTCTGGTCAACGTCCCCTTCCTAAACTCAGAACCAAATTAGAAATGAAAACGTCCCACCTCACGTCCCAGGCTTACGTTCTCAGGTAAGGCCAAATTCCCACTTAACTGGCTGCTTCCGGTCACCTTAAAATGTGTGCTGGCTTTTGCTGGATCAAGGGCGGGAGTTAATTGAGGGGCTGGGTTGGCGAATACTTGTTTTGGTATAATAGATGGCAACGTGTAAGTTGGTTATGCATTAGTGATACGGGGATATTGGCTTGGTTTCGTGTGCTTAGATGGTGGATATTTCTGGGTGATTTCCAGGTAAACTGATGTTTTCTGAAATACAAGTAATTCTGAGGGCAGATGGATTTGCTTCAATGAAGTATTTGTACCGTACAAAGAAGCACAGGACAAGATCTGCCACACCTTTCCATACTTGATAGTGGACGGGACAATGTTGTTTTATAGGTGTAGGTGTGGCTTATCTATAAAGAAAAATGGAAAAAAAAATTACATTGATCAGATTTCCGTGGTGGAGCGAGGATGTTCGGTGTTTGAATGGTGTGTGGATGACTGTGTGGGCCAGTTCATGGATAGTTCTCCATTTTGTACCCTTTATTTCCCTTTTTCTTAATCTTATCTCACCTCATTATTAAGGTGGGACAAAGATTCAGGATCATCACGAGTTTTACTACCGTGGAAGCAACGGTACTGACATGGGACCCAGGTGGACTGATGGATATGTATATGTAGCTCATCTAAAAAGGAATTTTCAAAAATAAATATTTGTCAATGGCTTTTGCTTTTGAGAAGCCAAAATTCCAGTCTTGGGTGATATGAACGTGTGTGTGTGTGTGTGTGTGTGTGTGTGTGTGTGTGTGTGTGTGTGTGTTTACTGGGCTTCGAGGCATGCTAGTTGGCAGCTTGCTTATCTGTGCTTTCTCTTTCGTTGTGTCTCGTAGATAAACCTCATCACCATCATCATCACCATGACGACCACGGCCAGGATACTAATGATGATGATGGATAGTTGTGTATTAATGTCTTGAGCGTGAGTGTGGTTACTATAGTAAAGTATATTCTTGTTACGGCTAGACGAATTCAGTTAGCTAAAGCGGAAACTTTCTGTAGTAAATTCGTCATAAAATTTCCACTATTCATGTCACCACTGTCGCGGTGGCCGAGTGCTAAGCACTACTCGCTATGCAGTTGTCGGCACGAGAGCGCCAGTTTGAATCCATCTGCTGTCACTCTACTTGTGTCGTTTAACCCTTTGTTGGCTGCAGGTATATTGAGTATCTAGGGTAACACCTACTGGAGGTATCCATGGTAACCTATCTAGGATAACACCAGGTGGAGGTGACAATGGTAACCTATCTAGGGTACCACCTGGTGGAGGTAACTATGGTAACCTGAATGAAGTGGTGTCTTTGTTTCCTACAATAGTGGAAAATTGCCAGGTCACAGGCTTAGAAGCGTAAGTTACTGAAACGATTATCGCAGCTAAGCATCTGCCCCACTTCATCTTTATAATATCGTTTTTCATATATTAATCTTTCAACTGCTTCAGGTGAGCTGTTATCTCTTCTTTCGATTGAGTTAACTTGAGGCGTTTTGATGGCAGATATTCCTTGGTAGCGTGTAAAAATTCAGCATCAGTTTTCTGAAATAAAATTTGTAGCTCTTTGTTACAGTGGCAGTAATACAGTCCAGAAGATATGGATGTCACTGATTTTCTTAGTACGGTGCATAATTAGTAAAGAATATTGTTAATTAATGCTGCAATATTTTGCACTCCAAGAACTACATGAAAGTACAGGAAATCCTTGTTTAGGAATATTTTCTGTAATATCATATTTTTCATACAATCAGTAGTGTTTTTCGGGCAAGAGTGGGTAATCCTCAATGCATTTCCAGTGGCACTAATGGGCAATATTATGTAATATGCTCTGGAGTTAAAGCCAAATATGAACGATACAGCAGGCGTATTTTAACGAAGACTTACGATAT
>NC_136955.1:10348609-10489206 GCF_032717465.1 Coenobita brevimanus | reverse complement strand
CTGCCTACAGGTAACTTCGCACTTCCTCTTCTGTCTTTTTTTCCCCCATTCTTTCCTCTTCCTTCTCTGCCTGTGGGTGACTCTACGCACTGAGTGATAAACCAAATGGTTTCCTGTACACCAGGAAACGTTTTTTTACCTACACTGGGTGGTAACCATATAACCAAATTATAACACCTGGTGGTTTAAAATGGGTAATTATTGCGCTCAGTCCCGGATTGAGCCGGTGAAAGTTTATATCCAAGGGGTGGTTGGGGTTGATTGTTTTCATGTAATCCCACTCAGGGATGGAGTGAGGCTGGTCACTCTCATCTTAAATGCTCGGGACCAACTGCCTTTAGCCCCTGGCTCCTACGCTCCTAAAGGGGCAATGTAGGATTGGATGATGGATGGATGGATGAAATTTGTGCATGAGAGAATGAGGGACTAGCCTGAGGAGACATGAATGTGAATGAGGTGGAGCAAGGAGACGAGGAGGGAGAAACCAAAAGAAGTGAGATGGGGGATGGAGTGGATAGAGGATTGAGTGAGGGGGGGTAGAGGGAATTAGAGGAGGGCGGCTAAATAGCAGAGGACAGATCAAAAAGTGGAGTCGATTTGTTTGTGGGAACCCCTTGCGGGGAGCAAAGCGTCATTGGTGATAGGTAGATGGATAGAATTTTTTTCCTGCCTTTGATCTTTCCTCACCCCCCACCCCATTCTTTTTTTTTACATGGCCACCCTCTCAGACATCTCTCAATATATGGATGCTACACTGAATTTTATAAAACAGCAAGACAGAAAACAGGAAAAGGATGAGAAACTACGGGTATACTCAGAGGCACCCACTGTTAGATCCTTTTACACTAACCTGGGTTAAAACCGCCCCCTCTTCATCATTTACTGAGTTGTGTCAATAAAATTAACACTAGATTATGATGTTAGTCAAAGGAGAAGATCTTATGGAAAGGAATTACTGGCGGTAGTATTGTCCTATTCTGACAGTGAGAGGACGCTTGAAATAAGCTGCAAAGGATGGAAACTGTAACGAGCCAAAGTTGGAGTAAAAATAACTATCGACAGATTATGGTTTTCTCAGATTCAGTTGTTCTCCTAAGCATTTCTCAGATTCATAATGTTCATGAGATGTAATTTACACACACACACACACACACACACACACACACACACACACACACACACACACACACACACGTACAACTATTCGTATAGCCACATTTCATCATCATAAATTTTACTTTATACCCAGAACACATGTCTTACTCACCAACACGAACCTCCACTATGTAATTGAGGGATACATGTTGAACACACACAGACACACACACACACACACACACACACACACACACACACACACACACAAATCAGAGCCATAAGTTTCCCGTTCTCCACCGCTCTGAGTTCACTCTTGCGTCATGTTCGTTTCATTCACAGCACATCATATCAACACATTCATACTACGGTCAGAAGAAAGAGATCACGCCCCTTTCCAGCCTAAGAATGTTTGCCAGAGTGAAATAGTAGTGAGAAGGAGAATTAAGTCGATATACGTAGCTAACTATTATCCCTGTCTATACCATCAACTTCAACACTGATATAACTCATCACTTCGTGCCTACCTGATATCTACTGGTGAGTCTGTTGCATTAAAGAACGCGATCCGAATGCTGAGAAGCCTGGTTATGCAGTGTTGTGCAAAAGTGCAATTAATGATACAGACCTTCCTGTCACGACTAAGTGGTCGGCTTTACGCTAATAAAAGAAAGAAATTAATTCTTTATTTACTCGTACAGAACCAGCCATTAAAACTAAGACCTTCAGGTCTCCAACACCTCTTATCATATTAAACCACTTCATGTCTACCTGACGCTTTAATAAACGGCCGAACACTGGGAAGCCTGGTTACCTGGTGTATTAACTAAGGAGGAAAGCGTTGTGCGATAAACAGTTATTTCATCTATACAAAAAACACTTGAGACCTTACCAATGACATAAGTAGAATTGGTCCTGCCTTACTACTAAAGGCAAGAATTATTCTATGTCTATAGAACTTTAGGATAGTAATTAGTCGAAAAGGAAATTAGGTAAACGTATGACAACATTATGCTAGAAAACTGTTTAATTACTTTCGAGCAGATGAAACACTATAGCTGAAGCTAAACATTGAAAAAAAAAATTATTTGTTTTCATAATTTTTTTTTTATTCCTCCGCTTCGGTACATCTTTCAGCTTCCCCACTGTCCCCCAAAGGAAAATGGTGGACAGCCTCCCCCCCCCAAAAAAAAAAATGATAATAATAATAATACAAAAATAACGCCACTTTGGCCTGCAGTTCGTTTGGTTCATATCCAAATAAACCTGAGGCATCATCAACTTCCTCTCTTAATGCAGTGGCAACTCTGGTATTTTATTCATATTTAATTCTTAAGTTTGGAAGGATGTTCACACAGTAAGAATGCTACCTTATGCTATTCCTAATCTTTCTGGTTCAAATGTCTAGCCAAAGCTGCATAAAAGGCGCTTAATCTAGCAATAATAAAATACAAAATGCATTGTTTCAATGAAGGGGTTATTTTTTTAAGTTTATAATAGTTTCAAGCTTCAGTTAAAAAAAAACAAATGAAAGACATGAAGAATATTTGGCTTAGACCGCGACTTTGACCATCGAAAAATTACTGTCAAACTCGAATTATTCTTTCTTGCCTAACCTTTGTCCCTTACACCAACTTGGATTCAAAACCATATTACAATTGTTTGAGTTGACTTGTATAGTAATCCTGAACTTGGAACTTTCCCTGTAACCTTGGTTTTTACTGTTTTCAAAATAGCATTTAAATTGTTTTAATCTGAACCCATCCATAAGTGTAGTATACAGGGTGTTCCAACACCTTAGCCCCCCCCCTGCCCAGCTTAAATTAAAAAAGGTAGAAAGGAAAGAAATATATGACAGAATAGCTGTATTAATTGCCAACACATGTGTACACTTGTAAGAATTTATATCAATATTTGGTGTGCCCACCGGCCGCCGCTCGAACTGCTTCCAATCGTGCCGGGTAAGATTCCAGGAGTGACACTAACAACTCGCTGTCGAACTAAATTTCTTCGAGGACATTGGCCACAGTAAGCAGGAGGTCTTCCCCGGCGTTCTGGAGACGTTGTTCAACCCTGTCCTTAAGTATTGCTCCCAAATGTTCACAGGCGTTGAGGTCAGGCGATGCTCCGGGCCATTCATCATTTCCGAAAAAATCAACTTTGTTTGCCTTCAGAAGATTTTGCGTTGCCAGAGCACTCATGCACGGAGCTCGATCGTGCAGAAATGTGGTTTCCTTGATGCTAAGGACATTTTCTGAGCTTTTTAGGAATGGAATGACATGTTGAGTCAACACAATGTCTCGGAAGTATCTTCCATTCCATGATTGTCCTTGTTCTTTGACGACCCACATCAACCTTTTCGCCGTGAACATCAAAAAGATACCAACACATCTTTCAGATTTTGATCTCTCTCGAATCTTCAGTTCTTGCGGAATGTCATCAGTGTTAAGAGCCCAAATTCTGTCGTTCTGAAAGTTGGGACGACGAACCTCATAAATAAAAAATTCATCTGAAGGAGCCAAGAAAAGGAAATCATCTGTTGTCCACTCGCTCAAAAACTCACAAAACCACATGCGATCCTCCACATTTTCTGCGACAGTTTTGGCGCTGGAACCTGATGAAAAGCCTTGGCACCAATGGAGTGAAGAAACCTGTGGATGCTTGCAAGACTCTTTTTCTTCCCTCGAATCCGTTCAATCTCCTTTTGAAGCCCGCGGACACTTTTTTCTCTCTAGCAAGCGACTCGGTGATGATTTCCTTGCTTTCCTGAGACAAGCTTTCTGCCACTTGAGCAGGCCGGCTGTCCATCTCGCAGTCAAATGGATCACGATTCCAATTACGTTTGACAAAGTCTTCAGATCTCTTCAAGTATCTGGCAACCCAGGATCGGGATATGGTTCCTGCCGGCTGATCTTTGGCGATGCGAAAAGTGATGGCCATAATGCGGCATATCCACCTCAATTTCTCTGAATCATTCACCAAAGACATGTTTCACAAAATCTGTAATAAAAAGAGAAATAATTATTAGATTACCATAAAATTTGGTATTTGAATAAGCAATTAAATGTACTTTCCTACTGTATTAGTGATTTTAGTTAGTGACGACCCAGTTATGCTGCGCACGGGGGGGGCTAAGGTGTTGGAACACCCTGTACATCAGATAAGAACAGTTTAAGTTGACAATGCCTTGTGACTTTGACCTTTCCCCGGACTCTCTCAGCAACAACGTGTCAAAATCTCGTGTGGTCCTCATCTCATTAAGTTTGATCCAAATCACGTTAAAACTGTTTATTTTGCTCACACACAGGCACATGGATCTAACTTTGACGTAGCCCTGTAATATTGACCTCTACAGATTGTTATTAAAATTATTTCCCTCTGTTCTTCCCTGACCCTCAACAGTTTCCCAGTGTTTTGTGTACATCGGTTAAAAACTGTTGAAGCTGTCCTTGGATTTTAACTAATTATTATCGAAAATTATAAATGTATTCCTTGCCCAACCCCCAACCCTTCCACCAAGTTTCACTAAAATCTGATGAAAACTGGGCTATTTGTTAATAAAGGTTGAAGTTTGACCTTGTCCTGTGATCTTGACCTTTGTCTGCTTGTTCTCTAAAATTTAACAACTTCATTCTTAACTTACCCTCACTCATATCCCAAAGTTTGGTTAAAGCTGTTTAAAAATCCTGTACGTTGATTTTGCTTGGTCGCTGCTTGACCTAGCCCTCTGACCATGACTTTTGACGTATTGTTCTAAAAAGGCAATCGGTTTCCTCTTGAACTATCCCTCAACTCCTCCATCAAATCGCCAAAAATCGGTCAAAAACTGCTTGTTACACCCACACACACACCCACACACACCCACCCACCCACCCACACACACACACACACACACACACACACACACACACATGGCTAATCATAACACCCGCTCTCACTAATTAAGATGCGGTTGTAAAAAGGAATTGCATTCTGGAAAAACACTTACGTTTTCCAAGTCAGGGCATGAGGCTCAAAAACCATCACATCATTCTTCTTGTTTGCCTCCAGTCGATCTGATTTAAATTAGAAGTTTACTTGGACTACATAATGTTAGATTAGGTTAGGTAAGGTTAGGTTAGGTCAAGACTAGCTAGGTCTGACCTGGTGAGGTCTGGTTTGGTTTGATCCACTCTTATATGACTATGCTTGGTTTCGTATGATCTAGTCAGGTTAAGTTAGGTTTTGTATGGTCAGGTCAGGTTAGGTTAGGTTTTGTATGGTCAGGTCAGGTTAGATTAGGTTTTATATGGTCAGGTCAAGTTTGGTTAGGTTTTGTATGGTCAGGTCAGGTTAGATTAGGGTTTGTATGGTCAGGTCAGGTTAGGTTAGGTTTTGTATGGTCAGGTCAGGTTAGGTTAGGTTTTGTATGGTCAGGTCAAGACAAGTTAGGTTAGGTCTGGTCGGGTCTGATTTGTTCTGGTCTGGTCTTGTCTAAGCTCATTTAAGATACATCAGCATTAGAAATATTGATACCCATACATTCAATGGGACAGGGTCTGCATAATATACTAACATGCTTCTAACGTGTTTTTTAATCTTGGGTAGCAAATGTTGTTTATGCCACATTCAATTCCTTTAATGAGTGGCGTAATGCAGGAAACTAAAGGAATACTAAAACCGAACATAGATTGCAGTGTTTCCACTTTATCCAGTGTTTTAAAAATGTAAAGCTATATGCGATTTTCAGCAATATATTCATTTATTAATTTATTTACTTACTTCTTTATTGTTTACTGTTGTTGTGCACTGTTAAAAAATCAGTTCTCTTATCTCCAGTTCATTAATACGTTTTTGAAGCGGTGTAGAAGAAACCTCTTGCGATGAAAAGGTTAATGGAGATTTCCGTCCCATCCAGTTCTAAAACTCTTTCCCAGTGTTTAAAGAAAAAAAAAAATGTTTGTAGACACCACGAACAATAGGCCTATGAAAATAAATGCTTCTGAAGTTAAAAGGATAAGAATGTACAAACAACAGCTCCTATAAGATTATTTGAGATTTTGTTACCTGTACGTGTTGTACTTGTATCATGCTTCTCGTATTTCCTTCACCCCGAGGACGCCATATTTTTCCCCATCTACAGATTACAGTATTTTATTTTGCTTTGGCGAGGCTTACTGACCTGGGGGGTTAGAACTAGTCTTCATTGGCACTTACATTAAAAGAGGCAGCTACTAACTGAATAAAACCCTTTGACGCCAGGCACAACATGAGACAGACGTCATTGCTGTGAAGGGATTAGAACTACATTTTTCTCCCATCTAAAGTTAAATGAGGAAAGAAAAATAGAAAAAATTAATACCCAAATTAATTTCAACATAAGACAAAAATTCTTTTCGCTGGGCTTTTATTAAACTCCAAGGAGACATTTATCATCACCATCACCATCACCATCACCATCACCATCACCATCACCATCACCATCATCATCATCATCATCATCATCATAATCACTGTCATTACCATAGCTCCCTCAATTTCTGTACATTTCTTTGTCACACATATTTCAGACAAAGAAGGCTGCTTAGGACAATACTACCCTATCACAGTTATCACCATCGCCATTACATTCTCAACCACTATCATAATTTGTGAATCAATATCATAATTCCTTCAGCTTCCATACCCCTTTCTCTCTCTCTCTCTCCCTCTCTCTCTCTCTCTCTCTCTCTCTCTCTCTCTCAGACTGTCTTGTATCCTTTTAAGTCATCACCGCTGTTCCCAGACTATATATCCCTTTCTCAATCCTCTTTATAAGCTTCCTCGTTCCCCATATCCTACGTCCTTTCCTAACTGTGGTATTTATATTCATTTGGATGCAGTCTTTAAAGTCAGCTAGAGTCATAATTCAAGTAAATTTCAAACAGAGAAATGTTTGTTTTTACAGGCATTTCGGACACATTATTTATTGATATTAACTTTATTATCCCATATTTCACCTACATTCTTGTTTTTGTATTGATTAATATTTCTTCTCGTATACGTTACCTCTTCTACCTTTCTCTCTCTCTCTCTCTCTCTCTCTGTAACCCCTGGCTTTATCCTTCACGTAGTCTCGGCTGCCGCATCTATATATAAGAACGCATTTTGCTCATCATTATCAAAAGTTCGGCTGTGTAACTTTAAAACTAAAGAATTATATTCATGGACGGCTTTTTTAACCCGTTTAAATGCACAACGTAGGTACCCGTTAAGTATTGTTAGATTTTTTCGTAACATAGATATAAATAAGTAAAATAATTTCTTATCTGCTCAGGTCTCAGGAAGCCTTCATAAGAAAGATTTCGGCCTCAGCATGAAGGCCTTAGCAGAAATCTCGACCTAGGGCTCATGCTAAATTTCTTGGTTCTTTAAAAGCTTCGGACAAGGACTTGAGGCAGGACACAAAGCTTGAGCTTTCATGCCTGTTACAGGTAGAACGACCACATGGTGTTTCTAATATAAATAAACAACTTGCGTAAACATTAGTGTTATAATTATCAAAATTTTCATTAGTAGGGAAAGTGGTAGCAAAGTTCATGCTCCAGTTCAAAGGCAGATGACTCGGCAATAACTTGAGAAATTGTCCTGAAACAAGACAAATGAGTTTTACAACTGAAAAATGCCTTGTGGTGAATGCTGCCGGGTGCTTCCCTTTGTACTCCTTCCAATTACCTTCCTTCCTCCCTAATTATTCGATGTTTCTCTTTCTCCCATTAGCTCTCATTCTTTCTCTCCACTCGCTCTCATTCCCTTTCCTTCTTGTAATCACTGATCTTCCTTTCCTCCTTCCTCTCCTTTCTATGACTATATTTTTCTCAGTTCCTGTTAACTGAAACTGGGATGTACAATACCATGTTTCCATCCTCTCTCTCTCTCTACTCCAAGGATTATCTATTTATCTAGTATACCTGTACCTATTTATCTCTACAGTATATGAGCCTGATGGGGTCCCTCCTGTTGTCTTCAAGAACTGTGCCTCTATGCTAAAACCCTGCCTAGGTAAATTGGTTCGCCTTTGGATGTGAACTTGTACCTTTGCTTCTTGCTGGAAGTTTGCTCTCATTAAGCCCGTCCCAAAGAAGGGTGACCATTCCTAACCCCCTATCTATCGCCCAATTGCTTTAACATCGTATTTCATCAGTTTTTGAGTCTGTTAAAAAAAATTAAAGCATTTTTCCTATCACAACCTTCTCGTTGATCGTCAGTATGGGTTCTGCAGGGACGCTTCTCTGGCTATCTTCTCACCTACCTTACAGACTCCTGGTCATCCTTCTTTCGGGACTTTGGCGAAAGCTTTGCCATTGCACTCGGCATCTCCAAAGCTTTCAGTCGATTCTGGCATAAATCTTAAATTTCCAAACTGCCCTCTTACGGCTTCTACCCTTCTATCTGTGCCTTCATCTTTAGCATCCTTTCTGATCGTTCTATAGATGCTGTTGTAGACGGCCATCGCTATTCTCCGAGAGAACTGGTTCTCTAACTAGGAGCCATGGCCCCCAAGGGGGCCAAGACAGAATTTTAGGAGGGCCATGGCTGGATGGTGTAAGTAGCAAATCAGAGTGAGTCTGCTTTACACTCGGGGCCCCGTGTTTAAGCTTGTCACCTTTCTCCCTCTCGCTCCAGCGCATACTTGCTACGTTTCGACACCACTGGACCAATGAGCGAGCAAGGAAATATATGACCAAGTGGCAACACTGTATGCAATACTCTGGAGCGAACTTGTCAAGCAAACCATGTACAAAGTCCTATTCGCTTCCAAGGAAGAGATTCTTCCAACAGACTTGAGACTGTGTACAGGTTGCAAGTGTGTCTCATACTCTTCTGTTGTAACCTCCCTTTCGGCCACGACCCCAGTTGACGCCCACATATGCAAGTTTGTGAGAAATATCTATTGCTTTCTGTACAGAATTCTAGTGTTACTTATGAGAAAGTTAACTAATATCATTATTGTGAAAGACTTATATTTGTTTTTTCTGTCTCTCTATATATCTACCTATAGATATACTCGTACTAAGATGTAGATATAGTTTCACAGTTTATGTATTCCTCCGCTCTGCGTTCCCAGCTCACTGGTGGTCTCCCTATCACACCTCTGCCTTTGATATTACTCTCACATATTCCTTTTGTAATCTCATTTCTGTTCATTTTCTCATTCATTCTTTTGTTTTTTTTATTGTCAGTGACCACTTGCACCAAACAAATGTAGCACTGATATAAAGTATGATGAAATTCAACCAATTCACTTTCACCAAAAAATCTTACTGAAAATCAATGCGGAAACAAGTTCACCAAGTTACATTATTTTTTAATCAAACGGCGTTCACCAAACCCGATTTCAATGCAGATTTAGCAGCTGCGACTTGGAATTTGTGACAAACAATGTGAAATTTTAATGCAGTCGGCTATAAAATTATAACATTATTTGTTTTTTGCTACCTTCTTATAATTATGGATGTGTTTGGATGCATATGTGGTATCTCATGCTTTTTTTTTTTTCTTTTGCATTTGACACATTGTGCCTATTTTCTGCATTAACAATTACTGTTTACTGTCAAAATCTGAGACAAAGTGAAATGATACAGTAATGATTATATATGCTTATTCAAGGTGAAATCCTGCATTTAGCAATTTCACACGATATTTCACATTGTTTTCTTATAGTGTAACCATGATTTTACATAATCTTTGCATAAGTAAAGGCGACGACAGAACCTGGGAACCACACCCGCAGAAATAGCAGAATTTTATAGTTACTATGATGCCAGATGAATCTTGCTTCAGTTGCGCTAGTGGTAACATCTTCGTTATTATCTCGAAAGTTTCTTTAATGAAACTTATTCTAACTTATCAAAAGCAAATAATAATGAACAAATGAATGCAGTATTGTTTGGAAAAAAAAATCAAATACTGAAAACCATTTACTTCATACTGCATGAAATTTTATTCATTTGTGTGTAGGAGAGGATGGGGGAGGCGGTGGCTGAATTGGTAGAGAGGCGGCCTGCAGTCCTAATGGACCTAGGATCGAATCCGGGCTGGGGCAGGGAACAGTTTAAGGATTTGAATTTCCGAAATAAAGCAGACTTTCCTGATCTACCAGATGACCCGCCGACATGTCGTAAAAATACCCCTGCTAATACCAGTACGCCAGTCCTGTATGAGACAACCCTAGCATGTATTCAGTATGGATGGTGAGTGTTAGAGCCGAAGTGGTGACATGGGGAGCTGTAGGAGGACTACTGGGTCTTGGGATAGGTCACTGCCCCCGAAAAATAGGCTCTGAAGCCTTTGCCCAGAGTCGGACATGTAAAAAAAAAAATAATAAAATAAAAATAAATCATTCTAGTTTGGTGAAAGTCGTTCGATGTTGGCGATTTTTTTTTTTACAATGATTTTAAATCAGTCTAGTCAATTAGTTCACTTTGGTGCAAGTAGCCACATAATTTCAAACTTTATCATTTGTCTGTTTCTATCTGTTTGTCTTTTTTATATATAGATTTGCGATGGTTGCCAGTGTTGCTAAGAAGCGAGGTACAATGATGAATACATGAACAACAGATTTACATCAATCCTCGCTGGTTACATCGAAGATACCTCAATGTGTGCTGTGTTTCAAAGTGCTGGGGAATGATTCAATGAGGCCTGTTAAAGTGAAACATCATCTGACGACAATCCACCCTCAGTATGTGGAGAAAGACCCCAGTTTCTTCAAGCGCCATGAACAGTTTGGGAAAACAGACTGGATGGGAGTAGTGCTCTCCAAGAACAGAACTTAGCTGTAGTAGGGGCATCATCTATTAAGCCATGTGCTGTAACCATGGTCAAGCAGGTTCTTGGAGAGTCAAGTGCAAATAAAATTGATTTCTTTGTCAAACGACACAATGAAAAGGAGAATTAGTGAAATGTCAGCTGGTATCCTGGAACAAGTGATACAAGGGATTAAATTGTCTCCAACTGGTATGTTCGCAAAACAGCTGGATGAGCCAACGGATGTGAATTCTTGTGCACAGCTGCTGGTGTTTGTTAGGTATGTACAATACCTATGTATGACATAAAATAAGAATATCTGATCTGTACACAGCTTGAAAATACCACAAAAGCTTTAGATGTGATGGAAAGGTTGACTTCTTCCTTCGCAACTAACGGAATAGCCTGGGAATATTGTTATGGAGTCTACTGATGGAACTCTGGCAATGCTGGGATCAAACGGGCTAAAAAAGCATGTCAAGGAAGTAACACAGAATGCAAAAGTGGTTCACTGTATGATTCTTCTCTGTGCACTGGCGTCAAAAACCCTTCTTTATGCCGTTTACAAGATCCTGGAGACAGTGGCAAAATGTGTCTACTTTGTGAAAACAGATCTGAACTCTCGCGTTTTCCAGAAACTGTGTGAAGACATGGATTCAGAGCATGAATCCCTCCTTTTTTACTCCACAGTGGTTCTCCAAGGGCAATGTTGTGAACAGAGCATTTGAGCTTCGGAGAGAACTTAACCTTTTCCTGGAAATGAAATAGAAGGATGAACTATCAAGTTTCTTCAACCAGACATGATAGGAGTCAGGTCATTCATACCTGGTCGACATTTTTGAGCAGCTAAACAGGCTGAATCTCAAGCTACGAGGAAAGTAAAAAACTTTGTTGTACCTCATGGACTGTATGTGTGCATTTTTTGCTAAACTCTAGGGCTGTCAAAGGAAAGTGAGTGCATAACATGCTGCCATATTTCAGAATCTTTCAACTGTTCTTGATGAGGTGAAGAAGATCACCTACTTGACCCATTACTCAAAAGTGAAATAACTGAGCTCTTGAAATTCTTGGAAAGTGAGCTCAAAAGATACATTCCAGAATTCAAGGAGAAAGGAGGGAAACTGGTGAAGAATCCTTTCTCTGACACTCTAGATATTGCTCCATTCCCGATGACGTTCCGTTCGAATTCCTTGATCTGAAGAATGATTCTGCTGCCAGAGACCTTTATGAAGAAAAATATCTGACTGTGTTCTGGTACTCCATGTATCAGTTATATCCAAAAGTTAGTGAAATCGAACGTATTGTTTTCTTGCCATTTTCCACAATATGTTCATGTGAATCTGGTTTCTCCACCCTTCTACACATAAAAACTATAAGCCAAAACCAACTGGATGTGGACCCAGATATGAGAAGTGCCGTATCAGTGACTCAGCCACGAATCAGTTGACAGACTGAAAGCAAACAGTGTCATCAATCCCATTGATAAGTAACAAATATGCACTCTGATTGATAGTTATAAACATTAACATAAATGGAGAGCACCAAAATAGTTTTCTTTTATTGTTATTGGTAAGGGACTTGAGAGAAAACTGAAGGTGGGGCCAAGAAGATGTTTAAGATCCTCACAAGTTGGGAAAGAAGTGAAAAGGTTTGAGAAACACCGTTCTTGAGCTATAATAGTGGTGTTTCTCAAGCCTCTGTTCTATCACAAACTCTTTTCTTTATATTCGTCAGTGACCTTCTAAGCTGCGAATCTAACCCTCATCACTCATAGGCTGATGACTCCACCCCTCACCTTTCCATTCACTTCTTGCAGCGTCCATCTCAGCAGTTACTTCGAACAACAAGAGATGAGGTTATAGCACACCTAATGTCTGACTTGGCTTATATTATCTATAATTGTTGTAAAAGTACTAATGTTGTTTTTAATGGCTCAAAAATTCAGTCCTTACATCTTTCAACTTGGCAAAATCTTCTTCAGGAGTGCCCTCTAATTTTTAACAATATCCAGCTCAATCCTGCATCATCTTTAAACAGACTTTGGCTCTATTCTCTCAGGTATTATCTTGGAAAGATCATAGTACCTTTCTTGTACAATCTTCAGCCAAGAGATTGGGCGTGCTAAGCTGACTCCGTGCCCTCTTTACTCCTGCACAGTTGTTGAATCTATACAAGGGTTTTATTCTCCCCTGTGTATAGTACACCTCTTAGGTGTGGGGAGGCTCCTCACATACAGCTCTTTTCAACAAGGTGGAGGCTTTTCGTCTCATTAACTTTCCTCCTCTTACTGGCTCCCTTCAACATCTGTCTCTTCGCCACACTGTTGCATCATAATCTCTTATCTATCGCGACGTCAGTGGTCACTGTTCCTCTGAACTGTCTGCCTGCATTCCTGCCTGCGTCCTTCCACCATTACGGCGGGCGTAGCACCAGTCTAGCAACAAACTCTCATCTCTTTTCTGTCCACCTCTCTAAAACAAGAGTAAACTGTTACTCCCAGTTCTTTATGTATGCAACAGGTCAACTCTGGAACTGTCTCCCTCTGCCTGTATTTCCTATTGCCTATGATCACCAGTCTAACGCAATATGTCCAAGCATCTCGAAATGAACAGAACTTGAATTTGACCCTCTGTTATCTTGTTTTTGTTTTTTCTTAGAGGGAATGATTTGCGGGCTCCTAGTCTTTGATTTCTTCTTCCATGCTTATATATATATATATATATATATATATATACATATATATATATATATAGAGAGAGAGAGAGAGAGGGATACCCTCAGATTCATTAAATTGCTCCTCTCCTTCCTCTTCCTTCAATCTTCTCTCGTCCTCATCTTTCCTTCCTCTCCTCCTTCCATCCTTCCCTCTTCTCATTCTCTCCCCCCGCCTTCCCTCTTTTCTTCTTCCCTTCCACTCTTTCCTTCCGTCCTAAGCTATTTTTCCTTACCCCGCTTCTTCTCATTCTTCTTTTGCCCTCTTTCTTTCCCATCATCCTTCCTTTTCTCTTTTCTTCTTTCCTTCCTCAATTTCCTTTCCTCACTCTTTACATTCATATCCCTCCCTTCCCCATCATCCAGTCTCGATTCCCTTCTCTTTCCATCCTCTCCTTCACTCCCCCCTCTTTCTTCCCCCTCCTTTCCTCCTATTCCAATCCCCTTCCCAACTCTCCGTCAGTTTAGCCTGCACTCTTACAAGTTCCCTACTCTGCTCTCATGTTTGTGTTTGTAAATTAGCCTCTTTGTGTGTGTGTGTGTGTGTGTGTGTGTGTGTGTGTGTGTGTGTGTGTGTGTGTGTGTGTGTGTGTGTGTGTGTGTGTGTGTGTGTGTGTGTGTGTGTGTGTGTGTGTGTGTGTGTGTGTGAATCCCTCCTTAACCTTTTCATGCCCATAACTTTTCTTATGATCCCTCCTGACGATTTATTCAACTTACGAGAAGACTTTGGTAGTAAAATGGTTAATGAAGGCCATATCTAGCCATCCCCCTCTCAATGTACAGTTGACCCCAGGAGATTCTACATTGAATGACAAGCCAAATAATTTCTTGTGTCCCAGGAAGGGTGGTAAATAAACAATCAAACAGACATCTGGTAGTCTAGTAGGCCAATGAGCTTCAAAATAATGTGACCACTAAGGGTTTATATCTGTGCAGAAAAGGGGGGTTTGCTGCTCATATAATGTCACCGTAGGATTGGCCAAGTTCACCTTAAATGTCAGGGTTAAACAGCATACCCCTAGGCCTCTGCGCTCCTACTAGGACTACGGAGGACTAGATAACAGATAGATAGATAAATATACACAGAGAGATAGATAGATAAGAGGAAGGATGTTCAGTTGTGAATGTATTAATTAAAGCGACGAGTATACTTAACCTCTCCAGTCCGAAAAACCTCTCTTAAGCTGAATAAAATCGTCTAGCATCAGGGAAAATAATTATAGGTACATTTCTCATAGTAGATGGGAGGGAGGGAGTTACCACGCACAACACAGCCTCTCTTTGGCACGTCCGACACTTTCGATTATTCAGCACACGTCCACCCAATAATTTACCCTGAATAATTACTATAAATAAATAAATACGATAGAATTTACCGGGAAAGACAACCAACCTACACATTAATAATATTCAGTACAATACGCTTCATTGGCTCACTCCAAACGAATTAATTTCCTTCTGTCAGGGAATGGATGTGCTATTATATTCTTGCTGATCCAACAATTTTATCTAGGAATTTTATGCAGATTCGTTACCGAGGGAATTGATCAGGTCTGTATGTATGCCCTCTTGCACCACTAACCCCTTCCTCCAATAACCCTCTCTCTCACTACTATCTCCCCTACCACTTTCTCAATCCCCCAACACCCCCACTCCCCACCGCTCTCCCCATCATCCACCACTGTTCCTCTCCCCCATCACTGTCCCCTTTTCCCACCTTTCCCGCCAGTGCCATTCCTCCCCCCATTACTGCTCCCTCAATCATCACTGTCCTGTCTCCCCCACCGCTGTCCCTTCTCCCCCATCACTGTCCTCCCTACCCCACCATTGATTTCCTTCCCCCACCAGTGTCCTTCCACAACTGTCGTTTCTCGTCCATAAATGTCCTCCCTCCTCCACCTCTGTCCTCCCTCTACCAGTACTGTCTCCCTCCACCACAACTATCTCCCCTCCTCCACCATTGTCTCTCTTCCCTTCACTACTCTCCAGCCTCCTCCAACACTGTGATCCCTCCCCCATCATTGTCCTTCCTACTTCACTATTCTCCTGTTGCCTCACCTTTCCTCTCCCTCCAGTTGACCCCTTCTCCCCACTATCTCCAACCCTTCTGTCCCATCTCCCTTCCTCTTTCCCCCTCCTTCTCCCTGCCTTCTACTCCCACGCCCCCGCCCACTATCCCCGGATATAAAAGTTTTATCGGTAGTGAACCCCGTGATTTACCGTCGTGCAGTACCATGGCGTCTTTATATTCCGTTTTTGCATAAGATAGACGATTGTATGCACGTGACGAGAGACTCCTGGTAGTAAAGGAGTTATAAACATTGTCCATTAACCTCTTTACTACCAGGAGTTATATATTTTTTTTATTGTCCCATGCCAAGGAACTAATTTTTGTCTTACTGTTAACGCAACTAAGCGATTATAACCAGCTTAAGAGAAATCTCTTGTAATATACTGTAGAGGTTACTGAAGGTATATCTAACCCTTGCAGGTTGGCAAGTCTATCCTTAGTTAATCATTATTTTATGTGGACTGCAAAGAATAAATAAATACATAAATAACACAAAGAAAATAAACAAGAAAAATGTCGTCGGACGGAAGGGGCTGAGAGAATGATTTACTATGGAAGAACTCCCTTAGGTTGCGAAAAAAAAATCATGCAAGGTTATTGGAAATGCATTACGAAAACCATCAGTGTAAGGATGATGTATGTACGTGAGACTTATTAATTTACCTGATTAAAAAAAAAAAAAAAAAGTCCAGAATACTACCAAAAGCACATAATTTTCAACTCAAGGGTCAGTCTTGGGTTCATCTGTTTGTCGGCTGGACGCGCTGACCAATATACCATTGCTCCCCTGAGTACATGAAGGTACTGCTCTCACACAAGTAATTGAACTCTGGGGACTTGACAGTGAACTCATTAAAATCAGAGCCAATTTACTGCCGACACACAATAATTGCACAACACCGGGACAAAGGGAAAGATTTACCGCTTCTAGTAAATAATGACTTAAAGCTGAGCTGCCTGCATGTCTGAGGGAACAATATGAAATCATGAAAATAAAAAAACGGAAGGGGATGGCGGTACAATTTTTGAGCTTGTTAAGAGTGAATATTTTCCCATTCCAAGGAAACTTAACTGTCATAGGGTTGTATATTCAAGCTTATCACTTTCCCTAAATCTACAGTATTATCAAAACGAAGGTCACTGAGCTTTAACTAACGCGAGCAAGGATGATGTGACATGAATGAGTGTGAATTTACGGGAAAGAGTGTTAGTTGACGTGAATGATATGATTTTAATCCAGTACCGCGGGATACATGGTGTGATATTAAAATGGCAGATGATGATTTGCGAATTCAGACATAGTGAACGTGTGACATATTATTCAGGTTTCTTCTTCATGGCACCCCCCTCCTGCATGCACACATTTGTTCCAACTTTCCTGCCAGTTATGGAAGCATCACTGGAACTTTTCCTTCTTTATGCTCTACATGATGTTCGCCATTAACACTGGATCTCGTGTCAAAGTGATGACTTTTGCACGAACTTCGGCTTTGGGAATCAGAGTACATGCAGTGCTAAGTCGGCGTACATGGTGGATGTGGGACTGACTGGAATACAAAGTGACCCAAACATAACGCTCCACTTCCACTCCACTAGGCGCTTTCTCTTGTGCTGTGGGGACGGCTCAGTAAGTATTATCAGAATTCAACCTGTCTCATTCATTCATTTTCAATTCCAAATGCCACAGCCACGCCCACAGTAGCCGACTGAGTCGTCCACTCGACACATTGCTCAATAACACTTGAGTTTCTGGTGGAGCGTTATTTACAGCCAACCTTTTTGTTTTTCTGCCATACTTTGCAGGGTAACTGGGGCTGCGTTGCTGGGCGCAGTGTTGTAATGAGGCAGCCACCGGCCATTCTACTTTTTGCGTCGTTTACATCTCACTGCTTGATGCTAACGTTTCAATACTTTCAGGTAAAAACCGGTATTAATACAGTAGTAATAGACCTTGGGAGAAAATTTCGTTTTAAATGTTAGAGTACCACTTTCATTAATATTGTGCAGTTCATTTGTTTCCTCTGCCAACGAAGTTGGAGTTGGTTATGTATTCACCTATGTTTGTTTGTCTGTCTGTCCAGACGATATCTCCAAAAGTTCTCAATGAATTTCAATGAAATTTTGTGGAAGTGTGGGCCCTGGGCCAAGAAGCTGTGATTAAATTTGAAGGCGGATTCGGATCCGGATCCGGAGTATCCAGCACAATAACTGCAAAAGGCCTCAGTGAATTTCAACCAGATATTGTGGAAGGGTGGGCCATGGCCCAAGGAAAAAATTGTTTAAAAATTTTGGGGCGGATCCGGATCCGGATAATTTTTAATGGCAATGGCATTGGCAGAGGTATGAGCTCTCTGAGTGCTTTCTAGTTTTAAATGTTGTAGTATACAGTACATCCATAGACAACAACGTGACACTGCTATTATATTGTCTATCTGTCTATTGCCAGGCGCCTTAATCCCGTAAGAGATGGCCACAAACAAAACGCCTCCATGTCGCCCTGTCCCACGCCATTTCACTGCCCTACCCCCAGCTCACCCCCCCCCCTCTTATACTTTTCCACTCCAACCCTCCATCTCATCCTCGGCCTTCCGCTCCCTATCCCACCCTCCACTTAACTCACATGCACTCTCCTCGTCAGTCTCTCGCTCTCCATCCTCTCCACATGTCCAAACCAACTCAGTGTATTTCTCCTAACGCTTTCTGTCACACCCACATCCACACCACAACGCTCCTTCACTTCCTCATTTGTCAGTCTGTCTCTCCATGTAACTTCACATGCTACTTTCGGCTCATTTAAACTCCTCTCACTCTTGACTTGTGTCCTTCTAACAAGGTCCAAGTTTCACATCCATACGTTAGGGTTGGTATCACAATACCTTACTATCATGCAGAGACTTTTTTATTTTCATGCTCACTTCACTGTTTCCTATCGCTGCTTTCAAAGGACAAGCAACCTTTCTTCTTTGTTGTACTCTTTCAAGCACTTCATCCTCCAAAGTTCCATCCTTACTCATGACACTACCTATGCACTTATATGTACTCAACTTCTCCATTTCCCCATCATCTAACGTTACTGTGCATTCACCGATTTCATTTCTCTAGAAGACCATAACTTTACTCTTCCCTGCATTCACCTTTAGATTCTGTTTCTTACATACACTACTAAACTCATTCACTAAGCCTTGCACTTCCTCTTCCTCTTCACTTAACAATACAGCATCATTTGCAAACAATAATACAGGAGGTTTCCAGTCATTGTCTTCTCTCATTATGGCCACTCCGACATCCACTGCTCTACTTGTATCTCATTTATAACCCCATCCATATACAGACTGAACAACCATGGAGACATGACACATCTCTGTTTCAATCCAACATTCAGTTAGAAAAATTCAATCAGTTCACTATCCACATGCACTGCAGCCTTAGCAACCTTACACATACTTTTCACGGCATTCAACAACTTCCCATTTACTCCATATATTCATAATATTTTCCACATTTCTTGTCTATGCACTCTGTCATATGCTTTCTCCGTATTCATGAAGGCTGCATACAACTTCTTTCCCTTCTCTGAATTATTTTTCACTAAAGATCCAAGGATGAATATCTGATCTACACAACCTCTTCCCTTCCTAAACGCCTCCCTGTTCTTCTCAAACTAATTCCCATGTTAATTCCTTAAACCTGTCAATAAGTATCTTATCATATACTTTGTCTGTTGCATTAAGACAAATGCCCTTATGATTACCACCTTCTTCTTCCCTTTTGCTTAGTGCGGGGAATAATTATACCTGATTTCCAACACTCCGCGACTCTACCTTCCTCTCAGGCATATCTGCACATGTTTCATATCTATTCTATTACTACCTCTCCCCCATGCTTTATCATTTCACCACACACTCCATCAATTCTTGAGGCTTTCTCCATTTTGACTATCTTCATTGCTTCCACTGTGTCCATCCTACTGATCTCTTCCTCCCTTATCTCCACTCTCCTTCTCCAAGCAATTCCCCAGCCACTTATACCCGCGTTACTTTCATTCTCTGTGTTTTACAGTTTTTAAAGTGTTCTCTCCATCTGCTCATTTTTTCCTCTCTTCTCCATTATCAGTCTGTCATATTTATTTTTCACTCCTTTACTAACTTCTTTATCACCTCGTCTAGGCCTCTTTACCTCCTTTCAGAACATTTTCTTACATTCCCTCCACTTTACACTCAATTTCCTTCCAAATTCCTCATCCATTCTCTTCTCACTCTCTCTTGCTTTTCTTTTTCCTTGTCCCTTCCTCTCCACATACAGCTCTCTCTTCCATCTCCCAAATTCATCCTCCACTCACAATATGCTTTCTACTTCTGTGCCGCAGCTTCCCTCACCCCTTCATTCCACCATGCTGTTCCTTGCACCCCGTTTTGTTTTCTCTTCACCCCACACACCACCTCACATGCTGCACAGATTTGTTGTGTAAATACCATCCACCTCCCTTATCTACTTCACATCATATTTACCTACGGTAATCGCTCCTCCACTTCTCTCTTATATTCTGCCCTTTTCCCATCCTCTTGCAACCTTTCTACCTTCCTTGCATGAACTACTTTCTCCCGGCCTTCCCTCCCTCTATTTCTCCATTGCACTTGAACTTTAACTTTCACCACCACCAAGTGGTGGTCAGAAAGTCCACACCCCAAAGCCTCTGTACGCTTTTGCATCCATTACATACCTTCTCATTCTGTCATCTGGCTGAATCGGTAGAGAGGCGGCCTGCAGTCCTAATAGACCCAGGATCGAATCCCGGCTGGGGCAGGGAACAGTTTAAGGATTTGAATTTCCTAAAAGCAGACTTTCCTGATCTACCAGATGACCCACCGACATTTCGCAAAAATACCCCCGCTAATACCAATACACCAGTCCTGTATGAGACAACCCAAGCATGTAGTCAGTATGGATGGTGGGTGTTAGCGCCGAAGTGGTGACATGTGGAGGTGTAGGAGGACTATTGGGCCTTGGAATAGGTCACTGTCCCCAAGAAATAGGCCCTGAAGCCTTTGCCCAGAGTCGGACACGTAAAAAAAAAAAAAAAATCAGTCATAGCCTTCCGTTCATTCAGTTCACCCCCCACCCTTCTCATCACTCGCTATGTATACCTGTGGATCAATTTGTGCCTAAAGAGGGTATTGGCTATACCAAGCCCCTCCTTGCACAAGCGTCCACTAGAGCACTACCATTCTCATCCACTTCTGCAGGCACACCCCATGCACCAGCTACTCCATCCACCTTCACATTCTCTACTTTTCCATTCATATCTCCAATTAAAAACACTCTCTCATTCCTCTCAAACTTTTCCACTATGCTTCCACATTAAATTTTGCCCAGAACTCTTCTTGCAGTGTGCTTGCACGAGCTTACCTTAGCACATTCACACATACAATCGGCCACGTTTGTATTCCCACTTCCAATCTTACCCACACAATCCTTGAACCAACTGATCCGTACTGTCTTATATTCTCCTTCCATCTCTTGTGCACAACAAGACCTACATTTTCTTTTCCCTCCGATTCTCACCTACTCCATCACATATACCCCATCTTTACTCCCACTCTCACACATTCTCACTTCACCATTTAGTCTCAGTTAATCCACATATTTCCATTTTGCACCCTCAGGCACCTAGACAATCTTTCTCTTTTTCTCGTTTTTTATGATTATGTTCTATAAACATTTGCTGTATTTAGCTTAGAATAAGACAAATTGGGACACCGTTAATTTGCAGTGGAATGATTGTAGGAAAATGTGTAAACACACCACTGTTAGAGAGAGAGTGCTATAATAAACAGCCAAATTTAGTCTGTCCTGGTATATGTGTGCTGAGTTGGGGTATCAGAGGTCACATCTAGTTAACCCGTGGATGCATGGAAATTTCATCACTCATTCTTGCAAGACTAAGGTCAATTTGACCTCAGTGGTATTTTACTAGTATCTGGCTGATTTACAATGGTTGATTTTCTCAGGTTTTATCTTGAATATAACTAGAAATTTCTTTCAATTTTATCACCGTATAACAATTTCATAAAAATACAATTGTTTATTTGAACTTAAAAGCACCACTCCAGCATTTTTTTTTTTTTTTTTTAATGCCAAGTCCCTTTTTTTCGGTTAGGGCTAGAGGACTTAGGTTTGGGCCATGAGGCACTTTATTACCTGAGACCCTTCCTGATGTCTATCTCGAACCTTCGGCCAGAGCGAGGCGCTCTAACCCACTGAGCCACAGCTGCCACACCGCTAGGTGACGGGAGCGCGCTACCTCTCCCAGCAGGGCGGCTACCAGGCAGGGCGGCTACCCGGCAGGGGCAGATTCTCTACCCTTCAGACTTGAGTCAGGCACTCTACCACTGAGCTACTCTGCCCCCGAAATGAAACCTAAGCACTACATTTGCTTGGATCCCGGATCTCACTAACCAGACCCAGATATCTGCCTATTCTGGCTGCTGCGGTTTCTATTCACCAATACAAAACAAAACTAGCATGAAGTGCATCTTATACTTCTGTGTTCAAGAAATATGAATTTGCTGCACACTGCACACTTCTGGGAACTTTTTTTTGTCATTGATTCGTAGACAAAACGCGCATCTAGATCTTTTTCTGCCAGTTTTGGATGGATCCTGACTCTTGAGGCACCCGGTTGTCGCGTTCACGAAACACAATATGATTCACTCAGCTCCCTTCCCAGTTCAGCGGAAAATATACGGTATACATGATTTTTGTTCTGCATGTGCGATGGGAAAATTAATTTGTATATCATAGTACAAATGCGTTGTAGCAGGCAATCAAGCAAACTGCACCACACTAACACATGCCATTGTTTACCCCTGTATTTTGCACAATAGGTGTCAACCCGGTCAAACAATTGACCCCGCCTTTGGTTGTGTTATAGTACTGAATTCCCTCGGGGTTTCTTCTTTGGCTCGTCCACCACGTCTGGAGACTTGTGATGACAACACATGTATGATTTTGTTCCACTTGGCCTTATAGGATAAAAGTTGTACGAATATCTGGTCTTCGGTGTAAACAAACGTACTGCTGTACAGTTCACGGCGTTTTGCACTGCACAACTCTTGGAACTTCTCTTTGGTTCTGACATGTTTCCACTAAGGACAGAGACTTCGCAGACAATTCTCTGGCCAATTTGATGCAAGTGAAAAAGTTGTTGGTGGTAATGTTTCTCTCTCTCTCTCTCTCTCTCTCTCTCTCTCTCTCTCTCTCTCTGTATCTATCTACCTATCAATCTATATAGATAGACAGATAGATGGATAGATACAAATATATATACCATCTCTCCACTTTTTTTTTTTTTTTTTTTTTTTTTTTATGTGTTCGACTCTGGGCATAGGCTTCATAGCCTGCTATCAAGGCCCAACAGTCCTCCTACATACCATACACCTCTTCATGTTACTAAATCTTTCCTCCGCCTCGCTTCCAGAAAATGGAAGGGAGTCGGATGAAGGATTTAGGAAGTGGAGAGATGGTATGGGGCACAAAGGCTTGAGAGTAAATGCTGATAAAACAAAGCTGATTGTATGTAGGGTTCGTGGCGGTAATGTCAAAGATGGAGACTGGCCTTGTGTGGTTTGCCACAAGAGCATGGGAAGTACTTCCATCTTGTGCAGTGTTTGTGATACATGGGTGCATAAGAGATGTTGTGGTACTGGAGGTGACTGAGAGATAATGCTAACTTCATGTGTACGGTTTTTCGGGGAGAGTATGTGGAGAATGTTTGGCGAGAGAGGATTGATCTTGCTGGTGAGTCTCTCTAGTGTGTGGAAAAGTTTTGTTATGTGGGAGACTTATTATGTGCTGGAGGTGGGGCTGGAGCTAGCTGTGTGGCTAGAGTGAGGAGTGGCTGGAGGAAGTTCAGGGAGCTGTTGCCACCCCCTGACAATGAGAGGGCTCTCCCTCCGTGCTAAGGGATCTTTGTATGAGGCATGTGTTGGGAGTGTAATGCCTTATAGTAGCGAGACCTGGCCAGTAAAAGAGGAGGATATTCGCAGGCTCAAACGTACAGAAAAGACAATGATTAGCTGGATGTGCAGTGCTTCCTTGAATGCGAGGCCTGGGGGGAAGGGGGCTAGGTTTAAGATGTAAGAGTTAAGAGGTAGGATGGGGCTGGAGTGCATTGGTGTTGTAATGAAGAGAGGTAGATTGAGATGCTTTGAGCACGTGGAGAGGACGGGGGATGATGATTGGGTGAAGAAAGTGAGAAATGTTAATGCGAGGGGTAGTGTTGCGAGGGGTAGACCGAAAAAGATATGGAACGAAGTCACTGAGTGTGACCTCAGGGATAAGGGACTGAACAGGGAAGCTGCCAGAGATCGAGCAACATGGAGAGCTGTCATTTGGTTACCAAGGCCGACGCATGCAAACATGTTGGAGCTTTTAAAAAGGAAACGAAACGATATATATATATATATATATATATATATATATATATATATATATATATATATATATATATATATATATATATATATATGTATGTATGTATATATATAAATTGATAGATTGATAGATAGATAGACAGACAGACAGATAGATAGGTATAGATATATAGATATATTTGTGTGTGTGTGTGTGTGTGTGTGTGTGTGTGTGTGTGTGTGTGTGTGTGTGTGTGTGTGTGTGTGTGTGTGTGTGTGTGTGTGTGTGCTTCACAGACCTGCGACGAAATATAAAAAGGTTTAAGTGAATTTCATGACAGCTGTAGCGATGCAGTTTACATTCTGACTACACTAATAACAAGGCAAGTATAATAAAATAAAATACTAAATGAAATATAATTTGCTTTTTTGGCAAACGTAAAAAAATTCGATAAATAAATTTCATATTTGCTGACCCGACAATTTATCCCTGCGTTGCTATAGGAGATGTTAGTATTCTAGTCCCTTATTATACAGAATTAAATGAGAGAGAGAGAGAGAGAGAGAGAGAGAGAGAGAGAGAGGCCTGACTGAACAAAGTCCAGTAAAGACATTAAATATAATTTTAATCCCTTTCACTGCAATGATGCCATTTATATATATATATATATATATATATTTTCTATCTTCAGACGATTTTCTTCAGCTTAGGAGAGGTTTTTCGAACTGGAGTGGGTTAGATATTAACTTCATTATTCCCTTTACTATTAAGGTGTTCTTAATTTATCTGTAAAGCAGCATCACTAATAAGATTTTTACTATGTCCTTGGGCTGACTGGGTAATCTCATATCTTTATTTCTCTAAGTCCTTATTTTCACTCCCTTTATTACGATGGCGCACTTTTTTTTCAGTCTAACCTGACATTATTTTACTTTAATTTAAGAAGGGCCTCATCTTGCAGTGAAGGTATTATTGTCTCTTTGTTCTTGATTACGGTAGGTTGTTACTTTCAATTCTTTTACTTCGTTGGCATATTTTAATTGACAACCTACCACCAAATTTCGTTACTTAAGTTATCAAGGTCCGTTGTGAGTTGAGAAGTTAATGAGGGTTTTGCCTAATCACTCAGAATTATACGAATATTTCTCCTTACCTGAAAAACATCACCTGGAAAGCGGAAGACTAAAATAATAAGACCTCAGTGCAAGTCCTATCACTGGGAGCCAGATTTTAGATGAAAAGGATCCTAGCGGTCAAATGGCTAAAATCATTCTCATTTCTGTTACGGAAACACTTGCATATTTTCACTGATGTTAACGCCAAGCAGTATTATTCTGCTCAGCAGTTAGCTAGCACTTTAAGTTTACAACATTACCCAACGAATACACGCTTGTCGTAGTAGTAGTTGCGACCTCAGGCTTATCTGAAAGCGAACACAGTGGACTGCATGCTTGAGTTTCCCTTGTCCTGCGGTCAATCATCCTCCTTTTGAAGAGTAGGGAGAGAACTGAGGGACGTTTGTACGACCAGACAGTCGAGCCACCCGATCATATAACAGCCACAACGAGACGTCCTTCTGCAGCACCAGTATAAGTTTGTATTTGACCTTTTTAACATCTTCACTCAAAACATTTCATTGGTATTCCACTTTCTTTTATCTCACAATAATAATTAAGTAGGAAATAAACCCTGGTAGTTAAATGGTTGCTGATGGCTGTATCCAACGTCTGCTGTTCAATAAGGCTCTCCTGATCCATATTAAGTAAAGGTTGTCATTGTATTGAGATGTACAGGAGTCAGATAAGTACTATCGTTAAGAGAACAAATGAAGATTTTGCATAGATGCGAGAATTTCCAGATGACAAATGGTAAAAATTTCTCCTGTTTACACCAAAAATCCTTTTACTCGTATTTATAGCCAGACGCCTAAATCCCATAAGTAGTGACCACACACAAATATACACGTCGTCTGCCCTCTGCCATTTGGCTACCCCTCCTTTAACTCACACCCTCGACTCTCATTAATGTCTCCACTCCATCTCTCCATCTCATCCTTGGTCTCCCCCCTCTCCCTCTCCACCTCACTCTCATACATTCTTTTAGTCAGTTCCTCTTTCTCCACACACACACACACACACACACACACACACACAGTCTCCCTCCCTCCTTCCCCCCCCCTCTCTCTCTCTCTCTCTCTCTCTTCATCCAGCCCCACCTGTCACTCTCACATCCCCTCACTCTTCACACTCTATTACTATTCTCTCATTCCCGACTGTCACATACCACACAGTTCCCCAAGATGAAATGAGTTTTGTGCGTGAGAGTGAGTGTGTGGTGTGGTGATGTGGTTGCGCCATAAGCAGGTGGTGTAGCAGTGGGTGGTAGTGGTGGTGTGGTAGTACAGAGGTGTGGTGGTGTGGTACTGGGGTGTTGTAGTTGTTAGGTGGTGTGGTAATTTGATGGTGTGGTCGTTTGGTGATGTGGTGGTGTGGTCGTGCTGTGGTGTGGTAGTGTGGAAATGTTGTGGTGTAGTAGTGTGGTGATGTGTAATGTACTTCGTAGTGTTGTGATGGTGTGGTGTTGACGTAATGTTCTTTGTGTGTGTGGTTGTGAGGCAGTATGTGGGTAGGATAGGTGATAATGACTGTTATGACTTTTTGATAGAGCAGTTGTGTGGTGCTGTGGTATTGTGTGGTTGTTTTCTGGCACGGCGGTGTGGTGGTGTGGTAGTGTGGTGGGGTCTCGTGGGGCAGTGTGATTGTATGATGATGCTAAGGCGTGGTGATGTGGTAATGAGACAGTTTGTTGATTCGGCATTATGGTGCTTTGGTAGTGTGGTAGTGTGGTTGTGTTCCTGTGTTGAAGAGTGGCTGTGCAGTTGTGTAATGGTGCGCTAGAATGGTTGTGTGATGATGATGATGATGTGCGAAGGTGCTTTTGAGTGGTAATGAGGTGGGATGACAGTAGCTGTGCTGGTATTTTGATGGAGTGGTTGTGTGGTAGTGTGGTGTAATGATAGGAACTGCTGATATTTTGGTGGGGTGGTTGTGTGGTAGTGTGGTGGAGTGATAGGAACTGTGCTGATATTTTGATGGAGTGGTTATGTGGTGATATGGTGGAGATGATGAGGGTAGCCTGTTCTCAGTGCTATCTTTGGATGAATATATTCAACTTAGGAATACAAACATTTACAAGGTGGTCCGTAAATAGCATTCCACTAGACATTTCAGTAGCAGTATCTTTTGCGATGTGGGGACGGCTCAGTTAGCTAGTGTGGTGGGTGTGGCTGTGGTAGTAGAAGATGAATAAATGATACAGGGTAGATACTGATAACACTGACTTCCCAACAACACACGAGAAATCAACTGGCGGGGTGGAAGTGGGGCGTTATATATGGGCCACACTGGCAAAGGAGGGCAAGCTGCAGCAATCTCCGTTCGTCATCTTAGTATAATATTGCTTATATTGTAGCTTAGTCTTACTGTTGCCACACAAAGCTAATCAACAAAGAGGTTCATATTTAGTCCTTTTGCTTTAACTCGGCCCAGATAAATTTTGTCCTGTCGAACTTATTAGCCCAGTGGCAGGGTAAGCGTGCGTCCACATGTGTGCTCGAATAAGTGGTGGCAACATGTAAGCAAAACAATGACGAACACGCTGCAAACATATTGGGAACTGCACTGTCTAGATCATGTTGGCAACATCATCATAAAGTCTTATCTGCCTGGTTTGGACACATCCCTTCGCCTCTGCTGCCAGTGTTCGAAGCTGCATTGAAATATGTTTGCATAGGCCTACATCTGTCCAAATACATGTACCCAAACATGTTGCCAGCTGTGTTGTTAACACATGCTCGAGGGCACATGTGGACGAGCCGTAAGACGGTATTGTGACCCTTTATTTTTTCCACAGTACTTCTTCATGACTAGCACCATATTATAGTGTTAACCTCCTATTACAGCTCAGCTTTCAGGTATGGAGAGGTGGAAATTTTTGGCCAAGTAATGAGAGTATAGTACTGAGGGTTACGTAAGTTTGGCCTAATTCCTAGAGCTTCAAGAGACTATCCCAGGCTGGATGCAGTGGCCACCAGATAGGCAGAGAAGATATAAACAAGCGTACTCAGGTTGAAAGGGTTTATAGTTTTAGCCTCATGACATCACTGAGATTTCCTTGTTGCTACCAACGGATGGTTTCATTTGGCTTACAAGATCCCCCCCTCCCCCCTTTCCCCAATACTTAACCGAATTGAAAACGCCTCCAGTCCAGAACTCCCTTAGCTCAGGTGATACATTTCTGTAATTTATTCTGTCATAAAATACTTTGTGTCATAAAATACTTTGTGGTTCTTTTGTGGTTGAGTTGTAGTTGAGTTATATATATATATTTTAGACTTGTGGTCGAGCGGCTTTTATATCTTGTAGTAACTTCCCATTTGTCATGTAGTGACAGGAGAGGTAAAGAATAGTATGGGACTATTTTTATTTGTCTTGGAAATATTAACAAGTCTCTCACACAAAGCGGAATATAGAGTCTCGCTCCCTCTCTCTCTCTCTGTCTCTCGAGTTGCTAAGCCCTTCTCCCGTGACCTGTCTCTAGGATCGCTTGTCCCCTTCTCGACCTCTCTGTTCTATAGCTAACCTCCGTCTGCCCTCTCTTTCCTAAATTCTGGTGTAGCAGGGGTGTGTCACGTGTGTTCCTCGTGGATGGACTAGGTCTTTGTTCACGAGAGGACTGCTGACAGCTAACTGCATCATCTCCTTACTGGCCGCTGTCGTCAGCTTTCCTCAGTGTAACTTGCAGACACAATACCTTCTCATCATCTGACTCCCTGCTTCTATCTGTCTCTCTATCTATCTATTTATCTATCTATTTATTATGATTTGCAATTATAATATGTAGTCCTACCACACTGCTCGGCCGCGCGAAAATGGCGTACCATCGACAGTTAATAGTCATAACATATTAATACATATTATATATACATTATAATGAACTTATAAGCTAATTAAGTGAAACACATAATATTGTAAAAGTAACATAATTGTATGAATATTGTATACATATATTATTCATAGTAAATAGTGATTATTCAGTAATATTACATTTTAAATAAGTTGTATACATATTTGAATAAATGCAATGGTTGTTGTATAACACTGTGTAAGACGTGCATGTACAACAGACGTACGCATATAATTGTGCAATGGTAATACTGCTAGGTTATACATTACATAGAGTTATCACTTTAGTAATGTCTAATATTTCACCTAACTTGTATGATGATACTGGTAATATAGAATTGTGCTATAATTGTATGACTTATAATATTGTACTAACATTGTGGTACTACATAATTGTAACATTTTATGAATTGTTACAAAATATTGTGTTAATGCATAATTGTGTTGGCCTTATAATTGTAGTTACATTTGTTAATGCAACTCTTACGTAAGTGTCTTGGCCTTATAATTGTAGTTAAAGTTACATAAAAGTTACATCTTGTTAATGCAACTGTTAATTGGCAAAGTGTAACAATGCAATCGTTTGTCGTTACATAATTGTTACATATCGTTTGTAGTTACATTATTGTAGTTAAAGTTACATAAAAGTTACATCTTGTTAATGCAACTGTCACAGAAATGGTACTTATTGTTTGTAGTATTGTTTGTAGTTACATAATTGTAGTTAAGGTTACATAAAAGTTACATCTTGTTAATGCAACTGTCACATAAATTGGTACATATTGTTTGTAGTTACATAATTGTAGCAAGTGTAACATAATGTAATCGTTTGTCGTTACATAATTGTTACATATCGTTTGTAAGTACATAATTGTAGTTAAAGTTACATAAAAGTTACATCTTGTTAACGCAACTGTTACATAATTATAATATGGAGTTACATAATTGTAATAATTGCAGTCCTAACATATGCTGCGGTCGATGATAGTGATGATGTGCCATGCCACTTGTTTGTGGAGACAACAATTTGCTTTTTTGTTTGTAGTTTATGTGGTATTTTGACATATGTAGTAACACTTACTCTTATTTTCATTTGTTTGTTATGTGATCTTACTCTATTTCTCTTTTTTCTTTCTTACTTTTCTTTCATTCTTTCTTTTTTTTTTTTTTTTTGTATGTATTGATTTTCTATAGTTTGTTTTTCTTCGCTTGTGTACGCTTTTTCCATGTTGTTCATGGTTGCATAATTACTGGCTAATTTCCTTGGGATACTTTTTTAAAGTTTAGTTTATATTGCACAGGTATTACTGAAAATGATATTATATAGTCCCATATTTTGTTATTTTATATAAAAAAAATATATATATATATAAACTATATACAGTATTAACTATATACACTGACTTGTTGTTCACCTGTACCTATCGTGAGTAATATGTGTGTCAGCACTGTGTGGAAATCATTGTCTTCACGATTGTGTTGAAGATGTTCACTCTTGCTAACGTCATTTGTGTTGGCCATTTTTTTTTTTTCTAGTTTACCTTGTAACTTAATTTATATGTTTCCACTAGGTAGTTTTAATTAATAAATGTTTAATACAGTTCTTTTAATCGCTCACTGAGTAACTGTGATGGTATATTTTCTTTATTACTTTGTAGATATTATAATGTATAGTTGTATGTATGAAACACGTATTTTATGTAGGTATAAATGGTAAAACTCGTTGGTAGTAAATAAATGTTATAATAAATGAATGAATATATGCTGTGTAGAATATTTATTGTTGGTGCAAGTATTTAATGATTGAATTATGAAGATAATTGAAGTAAGTATGTGTATTTAAGCTGTAACTATACAGCACGTTTTATATGTTTGTGCAGAAGCTTATTGTCTATCACTGTGTATTTTATAAATGAAGTAACTATGTAACTCACTAATTTTTACCGTGGTGGAAATGGTGTGAGTGGTGTTGCACGTGGTGATAGCGTTGTTCTTCACGGGTTGATTGGCGTGTTGTCGTCTCAGCACATGGTGACGTCGGCTTCCCACACTGGTAGCTGTGGTGAGTGAATGAGTAGCGATGAGTAACTTGAGTGAAGACGAGTGAGTAAGACGAGTTGTGAATATGGACTTGGTGTTTGCTTCGTCGTCCTGACATCTGCACTCCTGCGTAAGCGTTGGGGGTTGGGTGGATGTAGCAGAGAGAGGAGGGTGAGGTCTGGTGGTTATGAGTCGTGTCTCACTCTTCGTTTGTTTTGTTGTTCTTCCTCGAGGTATTTGTGGTCCTTTTTCCTCTTCTTTACTTGCTTTGTTTTATATTCTTCTTGTTGCTGCTTGAAGTTACGTGAAGATTATAGAGTTGTTTCGTAGACTTGTAGACCATTTGCATTGTAGGCTGTATTTTGTAGTGATTCTGAAGCTAATCTTGTAGAGTATCGCCTGCTTTTGTAGAAATTTGCTTTTAATTGGGAGACGATGTCCGTAGTTTCGCTGGGTCGTCGTAGAAATTGCAATATTGTATCAATATTTTGTTAAACTACTTGCAAGGCGTCGTGTGATCTTTTGACCTCTGCATCAGCATGATGATCTGGGAGACGGAGGGGGCTGGTTGGAGAGAATACTGTCAGGAGCTGGTTGTGTTGTTGGTTGAGAAAGAGATATTCTTGTTTTCAATCTTGATATTTTGTAGGAATTTAATGTTGATTCGTAGACGAGGTTCGTATACGTTCGCTGCTACCAAATGTCATAAATGTCTTTGTGTCATAAAATACTTTGTGGTTCTTTTGTGGTTGAGTTGTAGTTGAGTTATATATATATTTTAGACTTGTGGTCGAGCGGCTTTTATATCTTGTAGTAACTTCCCATTTGTCATGTAGTGACAGGAGAGGTAAAGAATAGTATGGGACTATTTTTATTTGTCTTGGAAATATTAACAAGTCTCTCACACAAAGCGGAATATAGTCTCGCTCCCTCTCTCTCTCTCTGTCTCTCAAGTTGCTAAGCCCTTCTCCCGTGACCTGTCTCTAGGATCGCTTGTCCCCTTCTCGACCTCTCTGTTCTATAGTTAACCTCCGTCTGCCCTCTCTTTCCTAAATTCTGGTGTAGCAGGGGTGTGTCACGTGTGTTCCTAGTGGATGGACTAGGTCTTTGTTCACGAGAGGACTGCTGACAGCTAACTGCATCATCTCCTTACTGGCCGCTGTCGTCAGCTTTCCTCAGTGTAACTTGCAGACACAATACCTTCTCATCATCTGACTCCCTGCTTCTATCTGTCTCTCTATCTATCTATTTATCTATCTATTTATTATGATTTGCAATTATAATATGTAGTCCTACCACAATTCTTGCCGATACCAGACGATTTTATTAAGCAAAGGAATGCCACCTATAACGAGTAAATGAATGCAGTGCCTAACCCCTCCAGTTCCATAAGTCTATCTCTAGTTGAATCAAATCGTCTGGAGACAGTTATAATAAGATACTAAACGTCATCGAATTCTCGCCATGAGTTCTTACATCTGATTCGGCTACCTTTAAGCGACTTTATTCGGTTTAAGAGATATGCCCTTCGTCCTGAAAAATTTGCAGCATTCGATCCAGTGACGTATTCCACATTAGATTCTTTCTATTGCCAAATGATTTTTTCAGTAAGAACTTAATAGAACTAGGGAGGTAAAAGATAGCTTTTTCCGACTCCACTTCAAAAGATCTTCCCTAAGATAAATATAATTACCTGGACATAGTGAGAATAAACCAGCAGATTATATCACCGAGCTGTAGAGTTATTATTATTTTTTTAAATCCCAGACTCAGTTAAAACATTAGACCAGTGGACTGGAGTTGCCATCAAACCATCATCATCCTTTTGTGAGATGGGGAGTAAGTCACGGAACGTTTATGTAATCGGTTAGTGTAGCCGCCTATCGGTGCCATCAAGTGAAGGCGTCACTCTCCAGCACCAAATCAGTGTCAAATAAATGCCAAATGAAAAATAAACGTCGAATCTCATGAACACACGGCAGTATACGAGATATTGTACTTTTTTTTTTTTAAATCTACGACACCGTATGATTTTAAAAGCAATTAGAATAAAACTGCATGAATATTTTTAAGTAATATTTTTTTTTTTCTGTAACGATCAAAGGCTAGGGCCTCTGGGTGTGAACCAAAATGCATACTTTTGAAACACTTTCAACGTAGTGGATATTAGCACCAGTATTTACAGAACATTTTTTCGTCATTTATTTATTCGCCAGAGGCCATAGGAAAGTGAAAATGCTCAGTTTGACGATTGCACCTTAAGTGACAAATTGCTGTACCTGAGTCTTAGGCTTGTGAAGAATATGATGCATTATTATATTTTTTTTTTTCAAGGCGATCAACTGACGGACTCAATGATTCACTGATTTATTCTCCAGCAAACAAAGTGACTCGTGAATTAGGTGGCCGAGTACATGAATTTCCGCAATTATATACCTTCTTCACCCCCAGTAAGGGTGTTGGAGAGGGACGCCTTCGTGTGGTGGCACTGATATAGCTGGGTCGCTCAACTGCCTCGTTATACAATCATCCTTCATCTGCTTCCCTATCCCTCAAATGGTGAATAGGAGACTGCACGAGGGAGATAATCTGAGCCTGCAGATCATTGGGTTCACATTTCAGATGAACCTGGGACTACGGCAACAACTACACCCACTAAGCCAATAGGTGCTGCTTATCATATTCCTGCTGTCACTAGACGATATTATTAAGCTTTCATGATCCCACCGGAAGTTAAAAATTAATCAATGCCTCATCTAATCTTTCAAGCTCGAAAAGTTTATCCTAAGTTGCGCTGAAGATTACATCATTATAGAGTAAGGGTAGAAGTAGTTGTAGCCCAAGATTCAGCTGAAACGTGAACCTTATGGATTGCAAGTTTTAAGCTTATCTCCATTTCACCACATCCTTTTTGAGGCTCGGGAAGTAGTTGAGGGACATATATAATCAGGCAACTGAGCCACCTGGTTATGTCAGTGCCACCACATGTACTGTACAGGCCCCTCTCCCCCAGCATAGAGTAAGAGTGAACCTCTTTAGAACGACGACGAGCTTTATAATCAGTTTTTATTACAACCAGTTAATTTTTTTCATCTTAGGATAGGATTCTATTAGCGAAGACGAAAGCGGAGGCTATAACTAACCTTTTCAGTTAAATATGTATATATATCGTAAGCTGAATAAAATCGTGAGGAAATAACAAGAATAAAAAAAATCCATCAATTTAATGTAAAGGTGGTAGTCGTAGTCGTAGTCGTAATAGTAGTCGTAGCAGCAGTAGTAATAATAGTGGTAATGGTAGTAGATCAATCACCATCAAGTTTTACTTCGTATCACGTGATACATGTACAGTTGTACCATTACAAGTCATAGATAAGGGACAGAGTTATGTATGAGTAAAGTTCACGAGCTGTTAAGTTATGCATTCATCTCAGAAGTGGAGTAATATAGCTATATACAGCACTGAATTCTACTTTATATCAAAACAAAGTAAGTTCCGCATATACAGTTTGCATCCCTCCAACTTGATGATTTTTTACGTAGTGTATTCTTGCATTTATCATGTGTTTTTTTCATATTTCAATGTCATAAATTTTTCTAAATATTGTCAACAGACGTGGATCATGTTGACCCAAGGTAACAAAAGGATGAAACAACCCAACCAAAACATTATTTCTCCTATTAAATGATTTTAAATACCGAGCCTGAACAAATTCTACATGGTGCCTTAGTAAAGGCAGCCCTGCTGCTTTTGATACTGTGGTTGTTTATAATTCTGGTAAATTATGTCATTTTTTTTTAGCACTTGCGTATACACTCTCAAAAGTTTATAAAAATTATCTTAACATTTCTTGCATGCTCCAAAGATACAACCCACGGTCAGGCACACAGTACGCTTTTTAAAAAATACAGGTCTGTTCAGAATACGAGGTCTGTTCCGAAAATTTTCATTTCCACCAATATTATATATATTGCCCTCAAGAAATAAAACTGCAGTATTTTTCAGTACCGTAGGCGCAGTCCCAACAAATTATCAGTGTCTTACAGCAATTACCCTTACACTTAAACCGATAACTCACCGAGAGTGCACGCTAATTCTTTCATTCATTCATTCATTTATTCATAAGTTCATTCATTCATTTCTTTATTCTGTCTGTCTGTTTCTGTCTCTGTCTATCTGTCTGTCTGTCTGTCTGTCTCTCTCTCTCTCTCTCTCTCTCTCTCTCTCTCTCTCTCTCTCTCTCTCTCTTTCATCGTAACCCCAGAAGCTTAAGCCACGCTGGGAAGTTTATTATGCAATCTCTACCCCTCAAGAAAAGGTGCTGGGAAGTCACATATACCAAAAAGAATACAAAAGAAAGTCTCAGTAACTGGAAAAAAAAAAAAAAGCATAGAGTTCATCATGTACACCATAATAATAAAAAAAAAATGGTTAGCCCTTTAAACAGTGGACGATTTTTTATTTACTTATTTACTTATATTTTTTGCTCGCCACGAAGTTTTTTTTTTTTTTTTCGATTACTAGAAACCTCTTTTAACAAAGGAGTTGATGAAGGCCAAATTTCATGTGTCCAGTTCGTAAAGACTCTCCTAACTTGAGATTAATCGTTTTTACCTGAGAAAAAGTCGCAGTTATGATGAAAAACAAAAAGATAACGTGACGATGAAGAAAAAGGATCAGAATGATGAACTTAAGAAGACAGGGATTTAAAATAAGAGGAAAACGAAAGTCTCTTACGCCAGAAGGGAAGACAAACACAGAGTGACGAAATGCATCTGAGGAAAATTTGACCCTAAGTGATAATCAATTAAAGTGAAAGGTTTATTGAGACAGTGAGGTCTAGCGAGAGTGATGGAGGGAGGTGCGGCGTGGATGCAACCAGGGCTGCCACTCTTACTTCTCAGAAAACCCCAGATTCAGTTGGAAAAAAAACCAGATCGTTGAATAAAAAACCCAACTTCAACAAAACTGTGTATAAAGTAAGAATTGACTAAGATTAAAGTACCAGGAGGATTACATACCTGAAAATAAAAATCATTTGTAGAATCTAGTGCATCCGGAGACTGAGGGCAAAGGACTGAAGGGGATTACAGCTGTACTTCCTGATCTGGATCTGTCTCAAATTCAGATGCTTCTTGTAGGGTCACCTTATTCGACCCTTGCAGATCTTTCAGACGTTTCTGGTATCTTCTGTGGCAAGATCCCTCAATTACATCTTCTATGAGTTCTGATTTTGGTTCCCAAGTGTCACTATTATGACCACCTCTGGTAACTGCCTGTTTGGCAAGCAATTTGTCTCGTACTGAATCTGGCTTGAGAGAATTTGTATTTCTTGATTTGACTAAACTTACTTGAGAAAAGACTTTTTCTACAGAGGCAGAAGAATGTGGCAGTATTGTCAGATTTGTCATAAAAAGTGATAGCTTTTCAAATTTTGGATTATCCAGGCCATCTTTGATATTTCTTAATTTGTACCAGAATTCAGGTATTGTGTCATAATCAGGGGCTATCTCTTTTGAAACTCGAAATGCTCTCCATTCATCTAGTTCATTCAATTCATTTTCAGGTACAAATGATGGGAAATTTGACAAATCTAGAGTTATCAAATAGCCTTTATCCGGAATCTCCGCAAGTGTATATTTTTTTTACAAAAAAAAAAAAAAAAAAAATCTTACTTTGACTAAACTTGAAAAAAACACAGATTTTTAAGTAAAAAACCCATTAACCCAGACGGTCGATGAAAAACCCATATCTGGGTTTAAAAACCCAAGAGTGGCAGCCCTGAATGCAACCCGTGGGAGACCTTATACTCGGTGGTAGAGAAAGAGAGAGAGAGAGAGAGAGAGAGAGGGGGGGTAGGGGGAGTTTTCAAGAATACTCCCCCAGTATCCCTGCTTGTCGTAAAAGGCGACTACAAGGTTGGCGGAGGGTTAGTGCCCCTCCTCGGAAAACAACTAACTAAAAAAACAAACAGTAAGCCTCGGACAAGGACTGACCAAACGATGACGACGACCAAGGACCGGACAAAGGACATGGTTATCGGAACGTGGAATGTAAGGGGAGCGAATGATGAGGTGAAAGAGAGAGAGATTGTCCAGGTGCTTGAGGGTGCGAAAGTGGATGTATGTGGAATAACTGAAACAAAATGGAGAGGAGAAAGTGTGAGAGAATGGGAGTATGGATGGGGTATATGTGCAGGAGTAGGTGAGAATGAGAGGGCAAAGGAAGGAGTATGTATAGTTGTGAGTAAAAGATGGAAGAAGGGCATAAGACAGTATGGATCAGTTGGGTCAAGGATTGTGTGGGTAAAGTTGAAAGTTGGAATACAAATGTGGGCGATTGTGTGTATGCGCCAACGCAAGATCGTGCTAGAAGAGTGAGAGAAGAGTTCTGGACAAATGTAGAAGTGTGCATGGAAAAGGTTGGAAGGAATGAGAGAGTGTTTTTGATCGGTGATATGAATGGTAAAGTTGGGAATGTGAAGGTGGATGGAATAGTTGGTGAGTGGGGTGTGCCTGCGGAGATAGATGAGAATGGGAGTGCGTTAGTGGACATGTGAGCTGGGACGGGGTTGGTGATAGCCAATACCCTCTTCAGGCATAAAATGATCCACAGGTATACATGGCGAGTGATGAGAAGGGTGGGTGGTGAACTGAATGAAAGGAAGGCACTGATTGATTATGTGTGTGTGGATGAAAGGATGCGAAGATGTGTAATGGATGCAAGAGCTCATAGAGGTTGGGGGAGTGGACTTTCTGACCACTACTTGGTGGTGGCAAGAATTAGAATTCAAGTAAGATGGAGGAATAGAAGAAGGGAAAGACGAGAGGAAGGAGTAGTTGCAAGGAGAGTGGAAAGGTTACAAGAGGATGAGAAAAAGGCAGAGTATAAGAGAGAATTGGAGGAACGATTGGGCAAATATGAATTGGACCAGATGGGAGACGTGGAAGGTGTGTGTAGGATATTTACAGAAGAAATATCTGCAGCATGTGATGTGGTGTGTGGAAGGAAGAGAAGACGGACGGGGGGTGCAAGGAACAGCGTGGTGGACTGAAGAGGTGAGACAGGCTGTGGCACAAAAGACAAAAGCATACAATGAATGGATGAGAAATAGGGGCGTGGAAGAAGTTGAGAGGTAGAAGAAAGAGTTATATGTAGAAAGAAATAGAGAGGTGAAAAGATTAGTAAGAGAGAATAAGAAGAGAGTGGATGAGGAATTTGGAAGGAATTTGAGTGTAAAGTGGAGGGACTGTAAGAAAATGTTCTGGAAAGAGGTGAAAAGAGTAAGACAGGGTGGAAGTGAAGTTAGCAGGGGAATGAAAGATAAAAATGGTAGTGGAGAAGGGAGAAAAAGTGAGCAGATGGAGAGAACACTTTAAGGAAGTTTTGAACATAGAGGATGGAAGTAATGCGAGTATAAGTGGCTGGGGAATGGCTGGGAGAAGGAGGGAGGTGAGAAGACAGGAAGACATCAGTAGGATAGAAGTTGTGGAAGCAATGAAGAAAGTTAAATCGGGGAAAGCCCCAGGAATTGATGGAGTGTGTGGTGAAATGCTGAAGCATGGGGGAGAGATAGTAGTAGAATGGATGTGGAAGATGTGCAGATTGGCCTGGGAGGAAGGTAGAGTCCCGGAGGATTGGAAGTCAGGTATAATTATTCCCTTGTACAAAGGAAAAGGGGAAAAAGAAGTGTGTGGTAATCATAGGGGCATTTGTCTTCTTAGTATAATAGGAAAAGTGTATGGTAGGATACTTATTGACAGAGTTAGAGAAAGAACAGAGAAATTAGTTGGAGAAGAACAGGGAGGCTTTAGGAAGGGAAGAGGTTGTGTAGATCAGATATTCATTCTTAGATCTTTAGTGGAAAAGTTTCTAGAGAAGGGAAAAAAGTTGTATGCGGCTTTCATGGATTTGGAGAAAGCATATGACAGGGAGGATAGACAAGGATTGTGGAAAGTGTTAAGAATATATGGAGTAGATGGGAAATTGTTGAATGCTGTGAAGAGTATGTACGATGGTGTGAAGGCTGCAGTGCGTGTGGATGGTGAACTAGGTGAATTTTTCTCTTTGAAAGTTGGGTTGAAACAGGGATGTGTCATGTCTCCATGGTTGTTTAATCTGTACATGGATGGGGTAATAAAAGAGGTACAAGGTAGCGTAGTGGATGTTGGAGTGGCCCTGGTGAGAGAGGATAGTGTTTGGAAACTCCCTGTACTGTTGTTTGCAGATGATACTGTGTTGTTGAGTGAAGACGAAGGGGAGCTGGAAGGCTTGGTGGATGAGTTTGGGAGAGTGTGTAAGAAACGGAATCTAAAGGTGAATGTAGGGAAGAGTAAAGTGATGGTCTTTGAGAGAGGTGAAGTTAGTGAATGTACAGCAAGGTTAGATGGTGGGGAATTGGAAAATGTGAGTACGTTTAAGTACTTGGGTAGTGTGATGAGTAAGGATGGAGGTTTGGAGGGTGAAGTGCGTGAAAGGGTACAGCAGGGACGAAAGGTTGCTGGTTCTTTGAAAGCAGTGATAAGAAACAGGGAAGTGAGCATGGAAGTGAAAAAGTTACTACATGACAGTATTGTGATACCAACTCTAACGTACGGAAGTGAAGCTTGGACGTTGTTGGAAGGACACAAGTCAAGAGTGAGAGCAGTGGAAATGAGTTATTTAAGAGGAGCCTGTGGAGTCACATGGAGAGACAGGCTGAAGAATGAGGATATAAAGGAGCGTTGTGGTGTTGATGTGGATGTGATAGGAAGCTTTATGAGGAACACACGGAGGTGGTTTGGCCATGTGGAGAGGATGGAGGGTGAAAGACTGACGAAGAGAGTGTATGTGAGTGAGGTGGAGGGGGGAAGAGGGAGGGGGAGGCCGAGGATGAGATGGAGAGATGGGGTGGAGAGTTATATGAGAGAGGAGGGTGTGAGTTGGGAGCAGGGCAGTGAAATGGCGGGGGACAGGGCGACTTGGAGGCGATTTGTTTGTGGCCACCCCAAACGGGATTGAGGCGTCTGGCAATAGATAGATAGATAGATAGATAGATTTTAGCGTGATAAAATTTGACGCATCGGACGATAAATCTGAACATAAACTCCCAGGTTAGCGTGCCTGGTTGGTATCCCTGATCTGCTGAGCCTTTGATCCTTGTTCATACTGGCATCGGAGGCTTCGTAGCACCTCTTACTAAGCAATTTGTTGTGCTTGTTAATTATCATTGACTTTTACGTTGCTTAGAGAGTTTGAGTATGAACACAATTTTCATAGAAATTATAAGCGACGATCTTGATATGTAATGTGCAAAATAAATAACTACCTTAGAAGTGTTACCGAAGAACCAGAAAGCCACTTTGAATATGAACACTGGTCATTCAATGCTCAAATTGTCCAAGTTGAAAAGTTTCGTAGGCAACACATTTCTTACATTATATGCAAATCTAGAACCGTCTGAGGTAGAAGCCAGCAAAAAAAAAAAAAAAAAAAAAAAAAGTCTATCGATCACCCGCTCCGTGATGTTATCTTTGTCAAACTGGTGATATACCATTCTCAGTTTCATAGTCCTTGCACGTGTTATTGATAGGGTTAATACTACTATAATGCTACGTTACATCAGAGAAATTACCAATATGCCGAGAATCGAACCCGGGACTCTCAGGTGAGAGCCAGGCAGCATACCACTACACCACGACCAGGTAAAAGTTAACTCACGTTGTCACAATCTTGTAACCAACGTCCCTCCGCCCCCACTGTGGGCATGAAGAGGATGAGTTAACCCCCTGGCACTCGGGCAAGTAGATGCTTTTAATCTATCCCAAACACTTACGGCAAGTCAGAATGAAGAGAGAACCTGTATTTTTTTCACAGGAAGTGCCAGGGGGTTAACTCATCCTCTTCATGCCCACAGTGGGGGCGGAGGGACGTTGGTTACAAGATTGTGACAACGTGAGTTAACTTTTACCTGGTCGTGGTGTAGTGGTATGCTGTCTGGCTCTCACCTGAGAGTCCCGGGTTCGATTTTCGGCATATTGGTAATTTCTCTGATGATTTTTCCTGTGAAAAAAATACAGGTTCTCGCTACGTTACATACTGTATATACTTTACATGCGTTGTTCATGGGGTGTTGTATATATCAGACAGTTAGGCCTATATAGTTTGCCATCAAATCATTCATATAATGCTGGTGGTGGTTGTCACTGTGTCATAACGTGTAAGGAAATCCTTAGGTGGTAACCTCGGATGCGATGGGTACCAAGCAGATAAATGACACTTTGATTTCTGTATTATCTAGTGGATAATGTTTTACTACACTGAGACCTTCCTTCAAGCATTATGTCCATTGCTATGAATTATTCGTCGTACACGGCATGAAGCTGCGGAAGTTATACTGTATCTGGAGAGAGAGAGAGAGAGAGAGAGAGAGAGAGAGATGGGGGGAGGGGGAGGCAGAGAGAGGATCAGGTGTACCAACTCGCATAGCGACGGGGCTGTACGGCCAGACTGCCTAGGGAACAACTACTACTACTCAAACAGCGTATTCACAACCTCTGTGCCAGCGATAGTTGCTATGGTTATATAAGCAAGGGGAGACGATAATTATATCAGTGGGTGTACATACAGGTAAGCCACCTTTCCAGCACTCTCCTCTCTAAAACTGAGGGCTATAAAGAGTTATATAATTACACAACTACTCGCAGTCAGGGAAAGCTTAGACATGACATTCTGAACTGGGCTAGGCTTTGACAAAATCGGCTCCCAGATCCTTTTTTTTTTTTTTCTTTTAAAATAGTTTGTTACATCACCCACAATAAGGCAATTCAGTTTATTACCTTATAAGAGTGTTTCCTGTGCAATAGGGCAATTTTAGCATTTCCAGCAACATTAGCTGAAAGTAAAAAGTAGCCTACAAAGTCTGACATTTCGTACTAAGGACATATCTAACAGATCGGACTGTTAAGAAATGTCGTAATAAAAACCTACGCACCCAAATTAAGCAAACTTTCCTGAATATTATCAAGTTGTACTAATTCAGGTGAATCTCATAAAACTGCTTTTGGCTGTTATGGCTCTACTGATTTTCACAATGTTTTAACTAGTATTTGCAATTCAGCTTGTATAATCACAAAGAAATACAAGATGACTAACTTTTTAAAAATATATTTAGTTCACACATATATCACACAGTTCTCTGAGTTTATATTGTAACCAACAAGCATACAGAGAGCGCACACCTCCGCCAATGCCATTGCCATTAGAAAGGATCCTGATCCGGATCCGTGGAGAAACTGTGTGGAATACATATGATCCGGATCCGCCCCAAAACTTAATGAATTCTTTCTTGGCCCATGTTCCACCCATTCACAATATTTCATTCAAATTCACTATGAACTCTTGGAGATATCGTGTGGTCAAACAAACAGACAAACATAGGTGAATAAAAAACATCCTCCAATTCGATGGCAGAGATAAACAGTTCTTTCAGTGGCAAAAGTTAGCGGTGGGGAATGTGCTATGGCAAGGGCTGACGCACCATGGGCAGGGTGGCTGCCGGAAACTCCCAGACAGCCTGGGAAAACATACCAGATACCCCCAGCAACCTCACAAGCATGGAACCATTCAAACAGTGGCGTGAAACACAGGTTATTACTCGGTACTGATATCAGTGTCCATCAATAAGTGACCAGGGTGGTAATGGATGCTGATTTCAGTGCTTAAGTACTAGAAACGACATAATCTGTTTCTTATTCGGTGACCTGTCCTTGAAATCAATAAACGTACGATTATTATCTGACCGTAGGGGTTGAGGATTAACATGAGTTTAAGAAGAGTCTAGTACAGCAGAAAGCTGTAATTCACCCATCAAACCATCCGTCATTGAAGTTCACGTGGAAAATAAGCAAAACTATCACCTTTCAAAGGTGAAATACCCGAAAAAAAAAATCCACAGGAATGACAGGAATAATTAGCAAATGACAAAATTTAAGATACTTATACAAAGTGTTTACTCTTGGCGTTTCAGGACTTTTGATCCAAAGAAATCCAAAATAGGACTTTAAACGGTTACTTTGCTGTTTAAATGCATATTCACAAAAATCTTAACGTCTTTATAAATATTCTTAATTAACAATTTTAATGGTTTGAGGATATTTCTAAACAGTTAAAATTTTCAGTAAATATGAAAACTAATAAAATACTAGCCCAGTAAGGCAACTTATAAAAAGTATTTTCATGAAGATTATTAGAATTCATAAAATGTTCAACTTAGGAACACGACGAAACTGATAATCATCCAGGTGGATTCCTAGAAGGGGCTTTGTAACTGTCATAAGGATCTAGGAGGGTTGTAAAGGGCTGAATTGAAATTTGACTTTCAGTATTTAAGTCCCTCATATCTAACTGTGTGTGTGTGTGTGTGTGTGTGTGTGTGTGTGTGTGTGTGTGTGTGTGTGTGTGTGTGTGTTCTATAGTTTTGCCATTTCCTGATGGCTTTACCCATCTTAGGATAGACTGAAAGGGTGAGATATATCCTCAATAAGCGTCTACATTATGATGGGGCATCCGAATCTGAATAAAACCACCTGGAAACAGCAAAAATAAATTATATCTGACGTCTCTCAGTATTAAGAGATCAAGGATTATTACAGGAGGGATGGATGCAGCTAGTTTTAAGGAAGTATCTTCTATCTCACTAATCAGTAGGTGACTATCCAGAATTTTTTTTTTTTTTTTTTATGTTTGAAGTGGTGCCCTTTTTTTGCATTGAGGTAACTGGGTAAGATTAGTCAGTCACGTAACTTTGAACAAATAATTCCTGATTAAAAGGTTAATTCTGTGACCATGAAGTTTTAATCCGTATCTATGCATGGTCAAGTCTGTGGGAATGAGGTAATACCTTGAAATATTTAGAGAGAGACAGAGACAGAGACAGAGACAGAGAGAGAGGAGGAAGATATTGGTGTGTGAGCTTCTATGAGTGAAAGAAATAGTGAGAGAGGGTGATGTTAAAGGGAAGGGGAGAGGAGCTGACGCGGAGTGCAGAGATGAGATATGTGGGAACTTGGGTGTGATGAATGTATCCGGAGAGAGAGAGAGAGAGAGAGAGAGAGAGAGAGAGAGAGAGAGAGAGAGAGAGAGAGAGAGAGAGGGAGAGAGAGAGAAGGCAAGGGCAATGCAAGAGATGAGAGGGGAGAGAAAGAAGGCAAAGGAGGGAGTTAGGGGGAGGGGGTAGAGAAAAGGGAAGAGCAAATGGAGGAAAGAAGGGAGAGGGGAAGGTGTGAGGAAAGGGGGGAGGGGAGGGGAGAGATAAAAGGAGGGACGGCAACAGGGGAAAGGGAATTAACAAAAATACAAAAATAATTAAAAAAAGATCATTTTAGAGGCTCGATTGCCTCATATGGGGTAATTCTTGTATGACTCAGATGCGAAAAGACTGAGGCCCTTATTTCGCCGTGTAAGGAAGCTCCCTATGACCTCTTCCTTAGCGATTTATTTGTGGATACGGCTGGTTAATATCCTTTTGTACCTTATTTATGCAAAGTATGGATTTGAAAGATTTATATAACACAGAACATCATAGTAAGGTGAAATAAGCAAAATAAATCGCTTAGGAAAAGGTGTTAGGAGGCTCCCATAATTGGCGAGAATACAGGCCAAGGGCATCAAAGAAGGCTATTACCTTTCCACCAAACCATCCATCGGAGTCTGACAGGAAAAAACGAGAAGTAACACCACACAGTATAGGAAAACTGACATTTTTAAAACAAAGGACTGAAGGGAACACATACCACGATTTTGAAGTGGAGCGTGGATACACACACACACACACACACACACACACACACACACACACACACACACACACACACACACACACACACACACACAAAACGATCCCAATAATACTATTGTTAGTGATTAGTGACTAAAAAGGATTGTATTCACCCAAATCATTTCAGGTACAGTATATGCCTGTCCAGCGAAATCTAAAAACACTATCGATTTAACACAATATAGAGCACCTGACAACTTGTTCCATTCATCCACTACTCTGCTTTGTACCATTTCCTTCGTATGCCCCAACTTATTTGGAATTTTTCTGGTATTACTTCATTTGTGCCTAATCTTTTGTGCCTACTCATTCCTGCAACTTTCTAAATATTTCGTGTAATATTCCATTATTCTACATCAATACTTTAATCAAAACTCTCCTGACTCTTTACCTTTCTAGTGAGTGTAAATTTGTCTTTCATAATTTGTATTCATAAATAATGTTCCCTCCTTCATCCAAGTTTTTCATGGATCCATCAAGAGCTTAGGGATCCTTGGCTCGGCTTTTCAGTCCCTACATTTAAGACGAGGATGGCCAACCTCACTCTCTCCAGAATGGCAATGTGTGAGTAAAAAACCTCGGATAAATCCCTGCTGGTCCCATCCGGTTGGAGTTCAGCTGTCCTCTAGAGCACCAGACGTCATTTGGTTATAATTTTGCGTAGTAAATGGCTCCTGAGTGACGGTAAACCTGTCAGCATGTCACTCGATGTACAGCTACCTGAAGGCAGCCCTACACTCTCGAAAAATATAATGCCCAATCTGTGGTAGGGACATAAAAGAAAAGTACTACACGTTTCAAAAATTGTAGCTTCATTAAAACAAGACAGACCTGTATTATTACTTTAGATATATATTACTTACACTCCTTGAAAAACCGCGGTCCCTGCTTCCTTTATTTCATTCAGTAATGCACTGATCTCTAGGTTTTAGGCCCTTACTAACCATGACTTCTTGGTCTTTCTTAGAATACTATGTATAGAATGTTATATTATCTAATTAGTATTTAATTTTGGCGATTGATTTACCTATCTAAGCCACTGCATTATTATCGCCCGCCTAGTGAAGTGATTGTGTAATCCCCAGCGTCTATGTGTGCATCTGGCCATTTCAAAATATATCCCATAATCAAGTGGCCAAATTGTATTCAAACTTTGTGGGCAGCATCCCGGGATAATGACTTATTTGTTTATAATTTTGGCAAAGAAAGGAAGTTCGTCTGACCCCTCCAATTACAGACCAATAGCTATCACATCTTCTCTTGGTAAGGTACAATATTTGAAACTTTAATTAATAAGCAAATTGTTAAACATCTTGAATCCAACAACTTCATTAATGATAGACAATACGGTTTTCGCCACGAAAGATCCACCATTGACATACTCAATCTCTTAACTCATACCATCCATCAATCAATTGATCTTTTTGGAGAAACTCATGCAGTAGCTCTTGATATCTCTAAAGCTTTCGACAGAGTATGGCACCGTTCCCTGCTGTCCAAACTCCCTTGCTATGGACTAACGTCTTTTGTTCCTTTGATTTCTTCTTATCTTAGTGACAGGAAAATAAGAGTAAAAGTAGATGATGTATATTCGATTTTCACTCAATTAACGCCGGAGTGCCGAAGGGATCAGTTCTGGCGCCAACCCTATTTCTGGTTCATATTAATGATCTCTTATCTGTCACTCACAATCCCATTCACTCATATGCAGATGACTCAACACTACATAGTTCATTCACACTCAGACATCCATTTACAAAGTCTAATATCTCTACCTCTCAACTCAATACAGCCATCTCCATAAATCAAGATCTATCTACAATCAGTGAATGGGGACAAAACAACCTTGTCTCTTTTAATGCTAGTAAAACTAAATATATACAGTTTACTAATAGACAGATATTGCCAGATTCGTACATTACCTTCAGTGCTACTAATATTCCCATCTCCAAAAGTATTGAAATTCTTGGTGTCTCACTTAACAGTGCCCTCAGCTGGACCTCTCATGTCAGATCACTTGCTAAAACCGCCTCAAAGAAACTTGGATTATTGTACAGAGTCAGTAACTTCTTCGCCGATGAGCAGTTAGCTATAATTTATAAGAGTCATGTGCGCTCTCAGCTTGAATATTGCTCACCCTTGTGGAATGGTTGTGGAAAGGTTGCATTAAGACAACTAGACAAAATTCAGAATAAAGCTGTTAGAATCATTAACAACCCTGCCATTACATATAAACTACCTCCCCTGCAAGTAAGAAGGAATGTTGCCTCTCTTGCATTTTTTTACAGATATTTTTTTGGCAAATGCTCAGACGAAGTTGCGTCATGGTGCCACCTCTCTATGCCTTCCCTCATGCTACACGGGCATCTGGTAGCGCTCATGACTGGAATGTCACTCAACCATATTGCAGAACTTCTGCCTATCAGAATTCTTTCATTCCCCGAACTGCATCTCTCTGGAACTCGCTTCCCCAGAGTTGTTTTCCTCCAAATTTCAACCTACAACTGTTCAAGTCTAACTGTTACAAATATTTTATGAACAGAGGACACCAGTAATCTGGTGTATGGAATATTTTTTTTCTCCATTTGTTTTTCCTTCCTCCGTTCTGTTATTAAAAAAAAAAAAAAAAAAAAATGCCTCTGATTGCCAGAGGATTTTGCAAGAAAAACATACTATCAAACTTTTTCATTCAGCATGAAGTTACTCCCCATTTTCTATCACACCCTCAACGAAGAGAACGGATATTTAAAACGTAACTTTTAGAAATTCTTCGAAGGCCTTTCATACTCAATGACCTTCACCAACATAATACCCCTGACTTCAGGCTTCTGTATGCTAGCGTGATATTTAACATAATACGGGTAAACTGCGAACTTTTTTCTTTTTTTTTCTTTTTTTGCGAAGTTGCGATGGTATGTCTTCGATTGCCAGGGGATTACTGATCTAGTTTTTTAGTGATGATGGGCGATACCCATTCGTGGGTGAATGCTTTGGTTTTTATGCTACATTAAATTTCACTTTCCACACTTCTAACTTTATGAATAAGATATCAAGGTTTAGGTGAAGATTGTTATAATCGTTCACTATTATTTCCGCATATGCCTAATCAATGTTATCAGAAAAATTTCTAGCAGATCAATTTTCATCTGACGGTACTTGACCACTCGCACAGCATGAATATTGCGTCATGGTTGCATATTAAGTGAGCCTTAGCTTTGAGCTAGGAATGAATCTCCTAGCTTACTTGTTAAAACGACACTCTAATATGAGTGCACTTGGCCATCAACCAAGCTGAAAGATTTTAGGAATTTTTGTCTGGATGTAGTAAACTTTCTATAACATTACTACTTAAAAACGAAAACAAAAAAATATCTAACAATCAACAAAAGGCCACGAACAGAACCCTGAACAGTACCAAGTGTTACTAATTTGTAGTCTGGCTGAATTCCATTGATACTCTGCTTCCTTTCCATTAACCACGATGTCAACCAGCTTAAAGTATCCCCTCACATGCCGTGTGCACTAACTCTCCAAAGTATTATCGTGGGGAACCGTAATCAAATCCCTCGCTAAAGTCAAGATAAATGACACCGTATGGTACGAAGGGTGGGGGTGGGGGTGGAGGGTGGGGGGAGAAGAGAGAGGGTGAGATGATAGGAGAGGAAGCAAAAGAAAGAGGGAGGAGATAAGAGGAAAGAGGGAGGGAGCAGATGAAAGGAGAGGAGGCAAGGGAGAAAGAGGGGACCGGAGGGAAAGAGGGAGGGAGGAAGGACGACGGTGAGGGAATACATAGAAGCACAAAGGAAGTACAGATAACGGGAGACATACTGGCTCATGGCGAGGGTATCTGTTGGGGGGGAAAAAAAAAAAAGCTCAAATCAGCATGTATAAGGATTGAAGAGAGTAAGGCTCTACCCCACCCACCACACCATCCGGTAAAACTGTTTGAAGGAACAAGCATGGAAATTTTTATACGAGAAGTGGAAAAGGAATAACAGTGTACTATGTTACCTCAAATATAATTATGTGTAAACGAAAGAGCATACATAATTGCCGAATGTTCTTATTATGAAGCAAACGTCACACTTTCGTCAGCATACACTTTAACGAGGAAAATAAACAACTCTCAGCTAGTTTTGGCCTATGGTCTCGAAAGATTTATGTAGCAGAATATATACATATCAATGGTTTTAGCACCAACTGCTGTTGCTGGCAGTTTATTTCATTGTTCCACTAAGCGAAAATTAAAGTAATTTTGCCCGACACTAGCACTTCATTGGTAGTAAGTGGTGGCGACCATCATCCACTCACTTGATGTAGTGTTCCCTACTTCTTTCTCCACCTTTGTCATTCTTTTTCTGACTGTCTTCCTCTCTTCCTGTTTTTCCCAGCTTTCCTGTCACTTTTTACCCTCCAATTGACAAAGTCAGAGGAGGGTGTTGTTATCACTGGGATCAATAGGTGTCCGTCCGCAGAGTTTGGCAGCAGGGTGGCTGGCTGAGCGCAGAGATTTCGTTTCCGAGCCAGAACTCAGAAAGTATTCACTGTAGAGTCATGGAAATTCACATGGTTATGTCTTATAGTCAACTGGGGCCGTTCGATAGGTAGAATGCCATATCTTAACTATTTTTATTTTAAATAATGAAAAAGAAAAAAAAAATCCAGAGATTTCAATGCGACAGGCGCTAAGACCTGAAGGGCCCACGTTATGTGTCATCAAGGCGTTCTCCTTACGCTCACCTTTAAAAGAAAAGATTGGGGGGAGGGGGGAGGGTCGTTATGCACTTGGTTGGGTGTGCAGGGAGGTGGTGGTATGTGCATAGTCAGATGGAGCGTTGCAACAGCGTAGTGATTCCTTTGTTTCCAGAGATTTTAAAGCTACCTGCCCAAAGAATATGAAGAGCCCAGCTTATGTGTCCTTAACGCGTTCTTTTTACGTCCACCTTTAAAGGAAAAGATTGGGGGGGGGGAGTGAGGGCAGTTATGCTCTTGGTTAGGTGTGCAGGGAGGTGGGGGGGGTATGTGCTTGGTCAGATGGAGGGTTGCAACAGTGTAGTGTTGCCTATGTTTATTACTCTTAATTCCTTTTTCAGGTGGCTTTACATTGAGTGACAAGCCTATTGGTTTCCTGGAAGCCAGAAAACTATTTACAGTGCTGGGAGGTAACCATATAACCAGCCCACACGTGTTGCCTACATGTGAACAAGTGGGTTGGCAGAGGGTTAGTTCCCCTTTTCGTAAAACAGCTAACTCAAAGTCAAACGGCCACCCCTTACAAGATAACAGTGTCTGGCTATAGATAGATGGATAGTATTGCATCTATTGCTTTTGAGTCTCATTCCACTATGTCTAGTCTCAGGATGAGTCTGTATTTTGAACAAATCATCATTTTTAACATCGTGAAAATTTTAAGAGAATTTAACCTACTTGTATTATATATCCACTGAGTCCTCGCTCTTTTTATTCTGAGAGAGAGAGAGAGAGAGAGAGAGAGAGAGAGAGAGAGAGAGAGAGAGAGATTAAGACGCTGTAGATAGATAGGTAGGTAGGTAGATAAACAGATAAGCAGAAAGACATAGAAAAGACGAGATAGATATTACTATGAATGTCTATTGATGGGTAGATGGACAGATAGATTGACGAAAATGTAGACAGGATGAGATAGATATTAATACACGATTATGCATGCACAAAGAGAGAGAGAGAGAGAGAGAGAGAGAGAGAGAATATATACAATAAAACATTTGTCAGCCAGGATAACTCTTTACTGGAGGAAAATCGGATTCTGTTAACCATTTACTACTTGAAGCTGGACCAACGTCGGAGAAAGGGTAACTCATTTCCTGAAGCATTTAACTGCTCGGATTCATCTCGTCGAACATAGTATTTCGAGGATAGGTTCAGTACATAACGAAAACGCACCAACCACAGCGAAAGAATTAGAAATAGTATGGTGAAGAAAAAGGTAAGTAAAAAAACACAGAACGACGGAAAAGGATATTGAAGTCGGACACGGGAGTAAAAAAAATTGGTATAAAAGGAATAGGACATCAAAATAAGAATATATATAAATGAAATAAGAAAGGGTAGAAAAGAATAAAGAAAGAAGGGGACACAGGAATAGGTTAGGTGAGAATGAAACAAAAGAGACAGGTAGGATTAATGGTGGGAAAAAAGAGAAGAAATGCTTAGAGGAAAAAAAAAAAAAAAGAAATGGAAGAAAGGGAGATTGTAGACTGATAAAAAGACGAAGGAGAGGATGGAACAAAATAAACAGAGGGGAATACAAGGAAAGGAATGTGAAAACGAAGGAAAAAGGAGAGACAAGAAGTATTAATGGTGGGAAAAAAAAGAAAAGAGCAGCTTAGGGAGGAGAAGGTAAAGAAAAACGAAAGAAATTGAAGGAAGGGAGATTATAGACCCATAAAATAACGAGAAAACCACCGGTTAATCCTGAGTTCTACCTGACGTGGATCCCGATTTTTCAAGACATAGGAGAATACTAGGCTGGGGTACCGTCCATCAGATCATTTAAGCCAAAAGAGACCGTCCAAAGACCCCTAACAGTCTTTAAATGATAGAATACTCTCCCCGGTCTCTTGACATCTCTTAGGACTCGTGCATACCAAATGCTTAAGGTTGCGGGAAGTTCTGCATAACCGTAACCCCTAGAAATTTTTTTTCACATCTGCCCGCATCTGCATCTGGTGTGGACGCAAATCTAGACTCAAAATCATAGTCTAATCGCACGGTTTCTCAAGGCTGGAGTATAACTTTGTCCAGAATATTAAAGAGTTGGTGACAGGCCTACGTACTCGGTGACAGTGTACGGTTATCACCATCATCATTATCGTCAGTAACAACAATTTCATCATCATCATCGTCGTCGTCAACGGTACCATCGCCATGATCAGTACCATCATCATCATCGTCAGGAATACCATCATCATCGTCATCATCATTGTCGGGAATACCATCATCATCATCATTGTCTGGAATACTATCAACATCATCATCATCATCATCATCATTGTCAGGAATACCATCATCATCATCATCATCATCATCATCATCATCATCATCGTCACTGTCAGGAATACCATCATCATCACCATCATCATCATCATCATCATCATTATCCCAATTTTTTTTCCTATCAAATAAGGGCTGAGGCAGAATCAGGAAACAAGGAAAATACGAAAGCAGGGAAACACAGCAGCAGGCCCAGTAAAATGGACCAAACACTCATTTACACATCAATTAATCCCTCGCAGTCTTGACCCCACCACACACACACACACATACACACACACACACACACACACACACACACACACACACACACACACACACACACAAAGCACTATTGATATATAGAGGTAAATTACACCCGAAATGGGCTTGGTTCCCGGACCTCCAAATGGATGTTGTTAATGAGGAGAGATGATGGGGTACAGGAAAGTGAGGGAGACGGCCAAGTGAGCGATGGTGGTGGTGTACGACGTGGAGAGAGAGAGAGAGAGAGAGAGAGAGAGAGAACAGACAGACAGACAGACAGACAGAGACTGACAGACAGAGAGAAGGGGAGAAGACAGGAACGAATCAATCCATTAGAAAGTTTAATGAAATAATTTTCCTAAATATAAAGGTAGCTGAAGCAAGGAAGGAAATGATATGATGTAAGATAAATAAATATTGAAACTTCGGAAGAAAGGCAAAACGACTGAACACTAAAGAAAACGAGTCCACGGACGAATTATCAGATGAAGTAAAACTCCTCTTTCTTTTCCAGGTGGCTTTACATTGAGCGACGAGCCAAATGGCTTCCTGTGTGCCAGGAAACCATTTACAACGCTGAGTGGTAACTATATAAGCAAACTATTCGTGTTCCCTACGTGTCAACAAGTTGGTTGGCGATGGGTTGGTGCTCCTCCCCGTAAAACAACTTACTCTGAGTCAAACAGCCACCCCTTATGAGGTTGTGGTGCCTGGCTATAGGCTGATAGATGGTAAGACTAAAGAACGAGAAGACACCTGAAAGGAAAGAAATAAGATAGAAACTACTAGACTGAAGAGAAAGAAAATCAGACGAAAGATAGAAGTGTGGAGGAAATTGTGACGACATAAAACAGAGGAAAAATAAACGCTTAGAAGCAATAATAAAACCGAGATTCTTTTCCAGTTTTACGAGAGGAATGGAAGTGACAGGTGTGACTGTGAGGGATGGGAAAAGAATTATTCAAGCAGAAGCAATAAATGTACCCTAATCAAAGGAGGTAAGATGTGCTTGGTATACGTATTATTGATGTTGTTTATGTAGCCGTGCGTGTTGTTTTTGTAGGTGTTTGTGATGGTTATGTAGGTGTTCGTGGTGTTTATGTAGGTGTTTGTGTTGTTTATGTAGGTGTTTGTGGTGTTTATGTAGATGTTTGTGGTGTTTATGTAGGTGTTTGCGGTGTTTATGTAGGTGTCTGTGTTGTTTATGTAGGTGATTGTGTTGTTTATGTAGGTGATTGTGTTGTTACGAAGGTGTCTGTGTTGTTCATGTGTCTGTGTTGTTTATGTAGGTGTTCGTGTTACTTCTGTAGCTGTCTGTATTACGTAGGTGTTTGTGTTTATGTATGTGTGCTGTTTATGTATGTGTTTGTGTTGTTTATGTAGATGTTTTTGTTGTTTATGTAGGTGTCTGTGTTGTTTATGCCGGAGTTTGTGTTGTTTATGGAGTTATTACTTCTGCCAAGGAGGATATGTAGGATATGTTTTACCCCTCGTTGGTTCGTTTGTCTGTCTGTCTCTCTGTCTGTTAGCAGGATTACTCAAAAAGTTATGAACGGATTATGATGAAATTTTGTGAAAGTGTTGGCCACGGGACAAGGAATAAATGATTAAATTTGGGGCTGGATCCGGAGTATCCCGCACAATATCTCCAAGAGTTCTTAATGAGTTTCGGTGAACATTTGTGGAAAAGTGCCCCATGGACCAAGAAAAGATTAAATTTGGGGGCGGATCCGGGTCTGATATCCACTGATCCGGATCCGGGATTGCTCAAAAAGTTATGAACGGATTTTGATGAATTTTTGGGGAAGGGTGGGCTATGGACCAAGAAAGTACTGATTAAATTTTGGAGTGGATCCGGATCCGATTCCGGATCCTTTTTAAAGGCAAAGGCATTGGCAAAGGTATGCGTTGTATGAGCGCTTTCTAGAATTTGTTGCTTTTGTTTTGTTATTATTGTTGTTGTTGTTGTTGTTGTTGTTGTTGTTGTTGTTAGTGATGTTAACGGTCTCAGTTAAGCTGTTTTTACTAAAGTTGTTTTAGTACTGTAATTGTTTTCTGTTTCTGACGTTATTAGTATTGTAATTTTTGTCTTTGTTCCTTATGCTGGTTGTGATTATTGTTGTTGCTGTTTATGTTGCAAATGTTTATGCTGCGGTTTCTTTTGTTGTAGCAGTGACTACTGTCGTTTATATTTATATTTTTATTATTATTATTATTATTATTACTGTTGTTATTATTATTATTATTATTATTATTATTATTATTATTATTATTATTACTATTATTATTATTATTATAATCATTATCATTATTATTATTATATTCCTGTTGCTGTTGTTCATAATAACCTGATGTTGCTTCTGGTGTTACTGTAAATCCTGCTGCCTACACATGATTCAGAATCTCACACATTATCTTTCCCTATTCTCCTCGGCCTTCCCCTTCGTATCACTCTCTCTGCTTCTAATCTATTGTTTTTGTTACTCAGTCATCCTTCCTTCTTCCTTTATTGCTGTAGTACTTTTAGCAGCACAAGTCTCCCTTTTCTTCATAGTACATCTTTTTCCACACTTTTGTCGTACAGTACCATTTCTAAGCCTGTCAAACAATCCCATCCAGCATACAGTATAAACCACAGACACTATATTTCAGACACATTAACTCTTCTTTAGTCCAACAAATTTAGAGCCACAAATCGCAGCTATACGCACAGTCGACACCACTACGCATTTGTACATACTCATCTTTGTAATTCTCTTTTAACACTTTTGTGAACCCGCATAGACTAATGTTTTTGTATTTTATTTTATCCTTCACTTTTATCTACTATTACGTTCACATCCAAATACTCAAAACACTGGTCATTCTGCTAATTTTTCATATTTAATCTTACACAAATCGTTCTGCTCTGTCTATTTCTGTGTTCTGTATCTCATCACTTTCTCCATTTGTCCTCCCAGAAAGTCTTCCAAATTCTGCTGAAGTTTACACAACGAATCTGTGACCAATGGTATGTCATCTAGTGTAAGTAAAGCAAGTGGTTATAGAAGCAGTCTACTGTTTTTATACGAGTAGATGCAAGTTGGATCCCGGTGGGGAGGGGGTCACGGAACAGTCCAATGAGCTGAATTTCATTTAACATCACTGATGTTCCAGTAAACCTCAAGACATGTCCTGAGAACACTCTTCAGTATTAAAAATACTAGCTTTGAATTAGACAATCATGATATTATTCAATATGGTCAGTGAATGTTAGCGTAAAAGTGGTGACATGTGAAGGTGTATGGTATGTAGGAAGAATACTGAGCCTCAGAAAACGGTTTAACAAGTCTATGATAACAGCCGGATGCAAGGAAATATAAAGTGGCTTATTTTCCAGTCTACACATCGTCCAGCATACCTTTAGCCAGCCAGTATTCCTATATCAGCCCTTCTGACCATCCTGTCTTTGAAGAGACTGAACAAGCATGGCAACAAAACGCATGCCTGACACAACTCTACCTATACCCAAGACTATAACCCTGCCTTCCTTCCCACTCGCACACATGCCTTACTCATTTAGTGATAAGGTTGATAGATAAGTTATAACCTCTTGGTTCGCAAATGAATTTTATTTACGAGTCCTTTCTAGGCAGCAGATATCAGGGCTAGCAAAAGGCTATGATTCATCATAAGGAACGTTGATCACAATGCACCTGACTTATCTCCATACGTAACTTGTTAATGCACAGAACTTTTCCCGTCACTCACAATTTCCTTTGAGGATCAAAAAATAAACTCCGTTTCGTTCCCTAATTAAACCGATCAGTGGCCACCTTTGGTGCTGGAAGTGTAGAAATGGAGAATACGTGGAAGTGATCATATAGACATGATGAACTAGAGCACTATCTCTGGTTATCCACTGTTTCTAGCGTGGTTCGATACAATGCTTCAAAACCGAAGAGTAGCATGCTCAGATACCACAGGTGCCCACTGATATTATGAGACTCTTGCAGATCATTATAATAAAAATTATGCAGTTAATCATTAAAAAGGATCCAAATTGACAATACGCGCCAATCGGAAAAGAACTAAAAGCATATTATATAGCTTTTTTTTAATGCAAGGAAGAAGGAACTAAAGGCCAGAAGCCCACAAGACTGCTCCCTCCAAGAAAAAACTAAAACAAGACGACAGAGCCATTCGAGATGCCTGGACACACTGCGTTTGAAAGTCTTGAGTTCATAGGCAGAAGGAAATACAGACGGAGGAATAATGTTCCAGAGTTGATCTGTTGCATACATGAAGTGTAGGAAGTAACGGTTAACTCTTGCAATAGAGAGTTGGACAGAAAAAGGATGAAAGTTTGTTGATAGACGGGTGCTGCTCGCCCGCCGTAGCGGTGGAGGGATGCAAGCAGAGAGTTCAGAGGAGCAGTGACCACTGTCTGCCAGTGCACACCAAAACAAAAACTTCTGTAGTTTTCATTATCTAGGTCCAGTGACTAGTTGAAATATTGTAAATTCCTACAATTGTCCAGCAAAAAAAAAAAAGAAAAAAAAAATCGGAGTTCATACGACCTCTGAGACCAATCAGAGTCAAAACAACTCAACCTTAATAATCAATAGCCTAGTCAAGACTGATCAGGACCAAAAAGATAGACCTTACATGAAATGGAGCTAAGAAAAAATAATAAATAAGATTTAAAAGAAAAGTGTGTACAGTCGTCAGCATAAATTCGCTGCAAGTCTACTAGTGTGATGCGAGTCCTTTTGTCTGGCAACAGTGTAAAGGGATGAGTTGCCACATACACTTTTATACACTTTAACCATGTGTTTTTCAAAAGTGGTCCTAGAGACTGCCTAGAGTACAATTTTCTGTATACCGTAATTGATTAGTGTAAAAAACTGCAAGAGTTGACAGTGTTATGGAATGACGTATGAGTGTAATACTCTGGTATTCTTCATTATAACCGTGTCTAAGCTCCCTTCCCCTCTCTCCCCCTTACTCCTCCTGATGTTCCCCCCTACCCCTCCCTCTGCCTCCTCTCCCCCACTCACTTTCATGCCTCTCCACTGTCTCCTCTCACCACCCTCTCTACCTTCATTCATTTATCCACGGCACTAACCTGATTGCGCATTCCAATTCTCTCTTGACTGTTTTCTAAACCCAGTCTGCCATATTCCCAGTTGCTTGCAGTTCTACCAACTATGTCCAAGGTTTATTATCAGTATTCCTTCCTGTTCTAGTCCCATTCTTACCCTCCTCGTCTCCTTCCCACTCCTCTCCAGTTGTCTTTCTGTTCTCCACCCTTTGTCACTACCAACAGCCGGGAGATACAGGAACATTGAGGTCTCGTTCTTGTGATGTATTCCTTGCTAGTATTTGTTTGAGTGAGCCTGGAAGTCTGTGTCTATTATATCAGTAGGAGAAATTAAACAAACACTTGTACCCATTCCTCCTACTTCTCGCCCTCTCTCTTCTCTAGGAAAATGTTCCCATTCTCCTCATACTGTTCACTGAATCACGAAGCAGTATCGGAAACACTAAAGTTTCGAACTGCTGCATCATGTTTGGTGTACCGAGTGGGAGAAAGAGACTTGCATGGCATGAAACTCTCGGATGTTGAGGAGCAAAAAGGTTACAGGAATAGACAAGAAATAGAGAAGAGTGCGGTTTATTACGTAGATCAGCGTTGTGGGTGATATAAGGTAGGCAAGGCGGAGAGAGAGAGGAGTGGAGATGAAGGATAGCGGGAGAGGGAAGAAGGAGGGGAGGGTGGGGAGGGACATGGGATGGATACGAGGGAGAGAACAGAAGTTTCCCCATTCGACAACATTCATCTGTCGTCTTTTGCACATTTTTATGCTAATCAGATATAAAGAATATTGTATTCTGGGTGATTTATAGTACTAATTCTTACAAACACGTCTTTAAAGCGTATAAAAGCCTGTGTGGCAACTGGTTCCCATACACTGTTGCCAGACAAAACGACCCACATCACAGGAGGAGGCTTGCAGCGAATTTGTGCTGACGACTGTACATCCCATGGCCTCCCCCGGGCCGCAAAGGTTATTCAAGTCAATGACGTCAGTTTAGTAAATTCACTCGAAATACAGAATGATGCCACAACTGGAAGTAATGGCATGAAACTCAAAGGTGAATGAAAGGTGACTGGTAAAATATGAATTTATCGAAAATGGAAAACTATTTTATGATTGGTGAAGTGGAATATAAGAACAAGCCTCCAGACATCATAGCTAGCATAAAACCTGCAAACACATTTAAAATTCGATTAGATTAATACACAATATGAACACTTTAGATTTCAACTGAGTGGTGCTTATCACCAGTTCCACACGTACTCACACGATCGTGAAGTGGTAACCTGATTAACATATTATCCTCTGATTTTGTGTGTGTAGACAATTATTTTTATTTCTTTCAGGAACTGCACATTAGAGTCAGATTAGATTATATCGTTTTCCCTCCCTTTTTTCGGATAAGAAGTTTCATTTTAGTTCCTTCTAACAATCACGGTTTCTTATTTATTTAATTCTTTTTTACGGACTATCACTAGTATACTTGAGGGGCTGGTGGGTAAGAGTGAGCCTTTCCCCTTTCCCTTTCTCTCTCTCTCTCTCTCTCTTTTTGTAACACGTTCTGGTTCGGTGTTTCTTGCAGTTAGATTTACCGCGGCAGACAGCCTCATTTTAGGGCAATTGGCCACAAGGAATATGTATTTCCGGTGCAGTCACTTCAAGTTCTGTGCATTCCAATGGTTTTCTCTGACAGTTACAAAGTTTGACATCTTATTTCTACAACCGCGCTAGCAAAAACAATATCGAGTTTTATGTTATTAGAGCGTAGTGTGTGTGTGTGTGTGTGTGTGTGTGTGTGTGTGTGTGTGTGTGTGTGTGTGTGTGTGTGTGTGTGTGTGTGAAAAACAAAACAGTTTTTAACCTGTTTTAGTAAAATTTGGTGTAAGTCCTGAGGGTCAGCCAAGGAGTAAACCTATTGCTTTTTAGAACAATAGGTCAAAGGTCAAAAGACACGGGGCAAGATCCGCTTAAAGTTTTTATCTGACTTACACCAAACTTTTTGAAAATGGTTTGGGATAAAGCAGCCATAAAAGGATTTGATTTTGAGAACAATAAGTCAATGGTCAAGGTCAGAAAGAAAAGTTAAATGCAAAGGAATCGCAACAAGTTCCGTTCAAACAGCTTTGTTCTGAATTAAACCAAACCTCGTATAAGGGTTAAGGGTCAAGCAAGAACAAAGGAATTAATTTTAGAAAATAATCAGTCAAAGGGCTAGGTTACAGGGAAAGGTGATTTTTCGACTTAAGTATATGCTTTTAAACAAAATAAGTAACATGGTTTTTTACCTGATTTGGTGTCAACTTGATGGATGAGTTGACGGATGAGGTAAAGCCCACATGCTAAGTCAAATTAGAATGCTTTTATTCGATGTAGACTGAGCTTTGTGGAAAACCTCAGGTTAAAAGAAGAATAGACAGATTCGATTTTCAGAACAATTACTCAAAGGTCAAAGTCACACAGAAAGGTCAAAGGTCAGAGTCACTGGACAAAGTCAAGTCAAATAGTTTCAATCTGATCTGAACCACGTTGATGGAAGGGTTAGAGGTTAGGCAATAATGAAGTATGTCGATTTTGAATGTTATCTGTCGAAGGCCAAGGGCACAGGGCAAAGTCATATTTTTGGCCGTTAGACCAATTGGAGGGCGTGTGTGCTGCATTCTCTCAGTTTTTCTTGTGTGTAATTTTTACGGGACCTATAAAATCATGTGTGAAGTCAGGTAGAGGAATGGTATGACTGTGGTTGAGATTCGAGGTGGAGTGAAGTGAAAGATATATGAGGCGACAGAATCACTACTTTCCCTCCACTCCCTCCATCCCATCCCCTTCAGTACTTCCTTCCGAAGTCTTCAGGTGCAACGGGCTAGGGTGATGGACTAGCGAGGATGAACGATGGTCAAAGTTTGGCAGAGTTGACTCCGCTTCACCAGGGAGTGAAGAGGTGGAAGAAATGAGGGAAGGGGCAGTGCAGATTGGGAGGAAGTAACGAGGGAAGGAGGAAGAAGTGGTGAGGGAAGAGCAGGGAAAAAAAAAAGAATGAAAAAGAAAGTGAAAAGATGAAAGTGGGATAAATGTACTTTGTAAATCTATCAGAGGGCATGGAAGTAAATGAGAGAGGAGGAAGTGAGGGAGAGGAGACAAGGCAATGCAGAAAAATCAGTAAATAAAAGGAGAACGAGTACAAAGAAGCACTAAAAAGAACTTAACCAACAAGCCTATAATTGTTATTGAGGTTGTTTGTTATCCAGAAGGTTGTCACTGGTGTCTGGAGCCAAATGCCAGGACAGAAAAGCAGGAAGGGTCGTCCTGCCATCCGAAACTGGCAGGAAAAAAGGAAAAGAATGTAAAAGAGAATGGAAAACGTGACACTCAAATTTCCTTGAAAAGGACGACTAACTAGACAGCACTCAGAGAACGCATACCTCCGTCAATGTCATTGCCATTGAGAATGATACGGATTCGGATTCGTATCCGTGGACATAGAATCCAGGTCCGAATCCGCCCCCAAATTTAACCAATTCTTTCTTGGCCCATGGCCCACCCTTCCACCAAACTTCATCGAAATTCGTTGAGAACTTTTGGAGATAATGTGCGGGATACTCCGAAGCCAGATCCAGATCCGCCCCCAAATTTAATCATTTCTTCCCTGGTCCATGCCCCACCATTCCACAGAATTTCATCGAAATCCGTTCATAACATTTTTAGTAGTCCTTTATCCGGATCCGGATCCGTGCAAAAGGGATCCGGATCCGGATCTGAAACCACCCCAATATGTAATCATTTTTTTCTTGGCCCATGGCCCACCCTTTCCCAAAATTGCATCAAAATCAGTATTTAACTTTTTGAGTAATCCTGCTAACAGACAGACAAACAAACCAACGCGGGGTGAAACATAACCTCCTTGGCGGAGGTAAAATTCGTATTCTACACTATTTGAACCTGTATGAAAAAGTCTTCTTGTCACTATCTCTATTTTTCGGACTCCCTAACCCCAGAATGGAAGACACAAAAAAGAAAAATAATCGCCTGCATGTCACCCTGTCATCTGCCACAAAGCAGCCCTTTCTCCACCTCAACCCTCCATCTCATCATCCATCTTCCCCATCAGCTCCCACACTCCACCATTGTCACTTACACTCTCCCAGTCAACCTTTAATGCAAAAATCTTATGATATAAATATGAGGTATAACAAGGTTGCCCTTTGGTTATCTCCCATGCCGTGCATTATAAAAAAATAAATAAACTCTATTACTGAGATGATTAACCATTCTAACAGTTTCAGTCTGGTGGTGTATGTTTCTTTTTATATTTATCCTTCTACCAGCCTACCTTATTTTATTTAGTACAAACCTCTGGCAGTAAAGGGACAAATGAACGCCATATCTTTAATCCCTTCAACCCATTATGCATTTTTTAACATTTGTACTACTAACAACCGAATTTATTTAGCAGTACGGATCTCTAGCAATAAAGGGGCTGATGAAGCACTGTCAACCTCTTCCTGGTAGAAATGCCACTCTTAAGCCGAATAAAATCACGTGGAGATAATAATGTACAGAAAAATGAGTCATGGAATTGAAGGAGTTAATCCACTGACGTCTATTTCGTTATTGCCAGTTGACCATCAGTTAACCTAATGCAACTTAAGAAGCATCTCCCGTAGTAAATGGACTATATTATTTTTACTCTAACTTGACTCACTTTTCCGTCCTTTTGCAGCTTAAGTCACGTAGGCCATTGGTAGAAAAAGTCAATACTAACGCTCTACATCCTTTGCATAGCACTTCATCGTAACTATAGTCGCGGTGCACAACTCTAAGGTTGTCATTATTGTACCCTGGCAACCTACCCGTCAACTGTGCTTCCGATTTCGTGTATAATATGGTAGCGTGTGATCTGTGTATAATATGTTCGTGCATAATAATGTCGTGTATAATATACTCATGTATAATAATACGAAATCGGAGGCACAGTTGACGGATAGGTTGCCAGGGTACGATAATGACAACCTCAGAGTCGTGCGTCGCGACTATAGCACTGTATAATGGTATTAATCTCTTGTTACAATTCAGTATTCAAAGTGGAGAGACCGTAATGCTATGCCAAGTTTGAGGAAAAGGGGTATAATGAAGGGAATAATTAACCCTGCAAATTAAGTAAAATCTCTGCTATAGTTACTTTCCCTTATCCTGGCCCAGATTTTGTCTTTCAGCGGTCTGCCTCACACAGCCTAGGGATAGAATAATGTTGTGGCTCTACATCCTTTCCAAAACACTTCTAAGTAGCAATGTATTCCAGTGCTAATACGTCGCTTCATCTCAGTATTCGAGGGGAACAGACGGCAGTTCTAAATCAGATTAAAGTAAATTGAGGTATAACATCAACAGTATAATCTGCATGTATCAAGAAAATAACAAGAAATTAACTTTCTCAAAATTTTATTATGTAAGAGAAAGTGATTTTAAAATATGAATTAAAAAATAATGAGAAAGAAAGAGAGGGAAAGCGTGAAAAAGGCAAAGGAGAAAAAGACTGAACGATGAAAAAAAAAAAAAAGTATAAAAGGACGGAGAAAATGAAGAGAGAGAGGATGAGAAATGCTGGAAGAAATGAGTTTGAGGCAGGGGGTGCGAAATGAAAGGAAGTGAGAGAGAGAGAGAGAGAGAGAGAGAGAGAAAATAAGAGTGTGGAAGCAAAGGAGAAAAACAAGCCTATAGAGAAGAAAAAAAAATAGATGACCCAGGAAAAAAAAAAGTAATGATGGAGAGGAAAGAAATAAAACGACTGAACAAAAGGCGAGGAAAGGTAACAAAAGGTTTAATGAGAGGGAAGAAAAGGGGAAGAGAAACGGAAAGGGAAGACAGTAATGAAAAAAAAGGGGGGAAGGAGTGGAAAAGAGAGAGAGAGAGAGAGACAGACAGACAGACAGAGACAGAGACAGAGACAGAGACAGAGAGACAGGGACAGACAGACAGAGAGACAGACAGACAGAGAGACAGACAGACAGACAGAGACTTAAATAATATGAAGGAGAGAACAATGGAAGACGGCGATGAGAAAAAGCATGAATAGAAGGAGAATGGAAAACTTATGAGCATAGTGCGAAAAATGAAAGGCACGGACAATAAGTGACTGAAAAAAGAACAAAGGAGTGATGGAACAAAGGATGTGAAGAAAAGATGACAAATTAGGTGAAGCGAGAGAAGAAAAGAGCGTAAGTGAAAGGAGGCGAATAATATTAACAGAGGAAGACAATAACTTAACTATGCCTGTAACTTTACTATAACTTTAACTTTACTTAGTCTATTTCAGCTTGGCACATAGTTTCCCTTTCTCCATTCTAAATACTGAGTTGTTGCAAAAAAACTTACACTAGACTACAGTGCAAATATAAGACACATGTAAGTTCGTAGTATTGGTATAATCTAAGCTAATGGATATAAGCTACAAAGGGACAAGATTCTTCAAGTTGTCTCTCACGACCGCTGCAACTCTGGCATTCTTTCCAAAGCGACGCCAGAAGGTTTTATTCAGGTAAGAGGGAGTATAGGAGCCTGAGAATTTCAATACAATCATGAAACCTTCTCCTTGTCTAAGCCACTGATGTTCTTTCTTCCAGCTTACACCACACAATTACACTCAGCTTACTTTGAGCCATAGTAACCGGATCTATAAAACCTGCCACTGTTAACTTCTTCATAGTCGGGAACTCTCTAGTACTGTATCCTTCCTAACACCAGACGATTTTATTCTGCCGCAGGTTTGTCAGAACAGACTGGGAGTGTTAACCATGGACGAAGTGTACAGCAAGTCTTGGTTATTTGTCGGGGAGTTGTTCCAGAGTCCTTTTTTTTTTCTTCTATTATATACACCTGCGACCGGGAAAAGCTTGGAACTAAGCGTTATATGCCGTGGTGGAACTTTAATTGTAATTATTATGAAACTGATTGTGGACTTATATTATGAAAATGACCGTGGACTTATGAGAATGACTGGACTTACATTATGAAAGTGACTGTGGACTTAAATTTCTTATGTGTCCGGCTCTGGGTGCAGGCTTCACAACCCTTTCCTTGAGGACCAGCAGTCCTCCTACGTGCAATATACCTCTATAAGCCACCACTTCGGCGCTAACACCCACTGTCCATATTGAATACATGCCAGGGCTGCCTTATACAGGACTGGTGTATTGATATGGTGGGGGGGCGAGATTACATGCCGGTGAGTCTTATGGTAGATAAGTAAAGTCTGCATAAACTAAGTTCATATCCGTAGATGTTCCCTGCCCTGGTCAGGATTCGAACCTGGGTCCATTTGAGCTGCAAACCATTTCTCTACTCGGCCACCTCCATTTGTGTGTGTGTGTGTGTGTGTGTGTGTGTGTGTGTGTGTGTGTGTGTGTGTGTGTGTGTGTGTGTGTGTGTGTGTGTGTGTGTGTGTGTGTGTGTGTGTGTGTGTGTGTGTGTGTGTGTGTGTGTTGCAAAAGGTGACATATGGTAAAGTTAATTCTATAGCATCAACCACTTCGCCGTCTAACTTTGTACCGTATAGTGCATCTCAGTTATGTGAATCAGGGTTGTGTGCATTTTCTTTGACGCTTCAGCACCGTCTGTTGGTTATGACGCTCAGAATACCAAAAGCAAACCCAGAACCTTGAAAATACATAGGACTGACCCTTGCCATAGCCCTACTACGTGTATAAAACTTCCACTAAACGAGGACTGGTTACTGAGCTACATCCTCTATAAACTGCATTATCATGAATGCGTGAAGATAGCAATGGCAACTCACTTCCTCTATGTATATTATAGTGTTAGCAGAATAACTACAGAGGAGTTGGTTTTCCATGATGAGAACCGCTTCAAAGGTAGTTCCTCAAAATCGCAGGAATCAGTTCTTACCTAGTCCTGCCTTCTACATCGATAGGCTTCGTACTTACCATACCGTGTGTACAAAGCTGCACAAGCAAAATGTGTCCAGATAGATGAGGTATGGCGTCACAAGGGCCTAATATGTAGCGGCGTTCCCAAGAGCATGCCACCAAAGCCATTCGATAAAAGATTAAAAGTTATGTTCATTTACACCCTCTCATGGCTGGAATATCTAGAGTATCTTTTCCATCTAAAACCGGACATTTTATTCAACTGAGAGTCATTCAGATGAGTCTATAAGCGTTAATGTACCGTAAATGGAATTTATGGCAAGAATGTGGTGCTAGAAAGCCTCCTAAGCTGACGAGAATGCAGCCTCAGGGACAAGACAAAAGACGAAACACAAGCAACAAGAGCCAGGAATCCAGACTCCTTCCAAGACATTCCTAACTTGGGCAATTATTTACCTTGAGGGACTTCTGGTGGCAGCCCGTGATGACTCTGAGGTGTGTGTGTGTGTGTGTGTGTGTGTGTGTGTGTGTGTGTGTGTGTGTGTGTGTGTGTGTGTGTGTGTGTGTGTGTGTGTGTGTGTGAGAGAGAGAGAGAGGAGTTACGAGAACATGTAGTACCGGAAAAACTCTCAAGACTCATACCGAGGAAGTACCATGGGTGGAGTTGTTGGGTACATACTGCTCCTCTAATACTGAGAGAAAAGACTCCTGAAAATGAAAGCTCTCCCTACCTGTCTCTCCCATCAGCAGTACCGGTATGGAAAGGTAAATACTCGTAACCCGGTGAAAACTAGCAAGAAATTTTACAGGAAAGTAGGTATCATTCGACCTTCCAAGAAATTTGGCTTAGCCAAATTTTATGTAACCAAGTCTTTAAATGTTGTATTAAAGAACTGTTAAATACCTCCGCAGATAGCCGACTCCAGGTATTGCAGACCTTTCAGATGTAGAAATTGCCTAATGTATAATGATGGAAGCACTGCCATTCAAGCTTCCACCCTCTTCTCCCTGTTATGTTGGCATTTAACTATACTCGTATATATATATTGATGGTCAAAGTGAAAGATTTTGAAAAACTCAGATTTCTACACTCAAATGTAATGAGCCCGATACCTACAGCTTTCTCTTGTATTACATGTCCCTAAAGAGTGGAATAAATATGTTAACCCATGCCTGAAGCCTTTCAAGCCTCACTATATCCTTTTTCAAGGTCAGCAGACAGGACCACACAGCATATTCCAGATGCGACCTTACAAGACAGCTGTGCAGAAGGAGAGCTGTATCTCTACCACTGTATTTAAATCATCATCTTGGATAGCATAAAAGCCTTTGAATTTTTTCCTCTACTTCAGTAGTGTTTAAAGAATTTAAGGTCACTACTAATCAGTACACACAGGGCTTTCTCGAAGTCAGTACTGATGGTTGAGCAGTTAATTACTGGATCTGTAATTTCAGGGTGTATCAATTGGCACTTGTCCAAGCTGCACAGTATTTACACCATTCAGACCACTTCTCTATCTTAACTATGTCTGCTATCTTCTCGAGTGATGAAGCATTACCTGCTAGCTTCGTGTCATCCACAATGTTTTCGATTTGGATGACGATACACCTAAGTCATTTACCTGAATAAACATCTCGAATCCAAGAACTTATTTAGTGATAGACAATATGGTTTTCGCCAAGAAAGATCCACCAGTGACGTACTCAATCTTCTGACTCATACCATCCATCAATCAGTTGACCTACATGGTGAAACTCATGCAGTAGCCCTGGATATTTCTAAAGCTTTCGACAGCGTTTGGCACCGTTCCCTGCTGTCCAAACTCCCTTGCTATGGACTAAACTCTTTTATTCCTTTGATTTCCTCATATCTCAGCAATAGAAAAATAAGAGTAAGAGTAGATGATGTATATTCCACTTTCCACTCAGTTAACGCCGGCGTGCCGTAGGGATCAGTTCTGGCATCAACCCTGTTCCTCGTTCATATTAATGATCTCTTATCTGCCACCCACAGTCCCATCCATTCATATGCAGATGACTCAACACTTCATAGTTCATTCACACTCAGACATCCATTTACAAAGTCCGATATCTCTAACTCTCACCTCAGTACAGCCATCTCTTTAAATCAAGACTTATCCACGATCATTGAATGGGGACAAAATAACCTTGTCTCATTTAATACTAGTAAAACTAAATATATACAGTTTACTAATAGACAGGTATTGCCAGAATCGTATATTACCTTCGAGGCTACAAATATTCCCATTTCCAAAAGTATTGAAATTTTCGGCGTCTCGCTTAACAATGCCCTTCATCTGGACCTCTCATGTTAGATCACTTGCTAAAACCGCCTCAAAGAAACTTGGATTATTGTACAGAGTCCGTAACTTCTTCACTGACGAGCAGTTAATTATAATATTTATAAGAGTCACGTGCGCTCTCAGCTTGAATACTGCTCACCCTTGTGGAGTGGATGTGGAGAGGTTGCATTAAAACAAGTAGACAAAATTCAGAACAAAGCTGTTAGAATTATTAATAACCCTGCTATTACTAATAAACTACCTTCCCTACAAGTAAGAAGGAATGTTGCCTCCCTTGCATTATTTTTCAGATATTACTACAACAAATGCTCAGACGAAGTTGCGTCCATGGTGCCACCTCTCCATGCCTTCCCTCGTGCTACACGGGCAGTTGGCAGCGCTCATGACTGGAATGTCACTCAGCCATACTGCAGAACTTCTGCCTATCAGAATTCTTTCATTCCCCGAACTGCATCTCTCTGGAACTCGCTTCCCCAGAGTTGTTTTCCTCCAAACTTCAACCTACTGCTGTTCAAGTCTAACTGTTACAGATATCTTATGAACAGAGGACACCAGTAATCTGGTGCATGGATTTGTTTTGTTTTTTTATTCATTTGTTTTTCCTTCCTCTGTTCTGTTATTTAAAAAAATATTTATAATAAGAGACATAAAACTGAACCCTGACGCACTCCAGTTATAACGGATGCCTGTCACAACTAACCAATTCCCTCTGACTCTGGTCAGCCATTCAATTTACCCTCCATCAAGCGAATGCATTTCGAATTCCTAATGCACGATATTTTAACGCCAACATTCAAGGGGGTATTTTTTCGAACATACTGTATTCTGAAGGATCTTTGACCAATTATATTCAGAATGCGTGCAGTGGAATATCTAATAAAAGTCATCAAATGCAAACGTCGTCCCCTGAGCCATTTTATAATTCAAGGAGTATATTAACCGATTCTAAACGATCTACATTCCTGTCTGCAATACCTTCCCTGTTGTAGACGTATGGATGATCGGACAGTAATTCCCTGGACATTACTAATCGCTCTTACTCCTGATTCATTAGCAGCGATTTATTGAACTCGGCAGGCAGATAAGGGGCAACCTGGTTATGTACAATTGGTCTCAAATATGTGTGGGGCAGGGACTGTAACTTTTAGAGATTCATTTGCCTAAATTCACTTTATCCCTGGCGGGGAAAGACTTCCGAAATTAGGGAGTATTTTTTGATGTTGAGAGACGAGAAGACCACCACCGAGGAAAAGGGGCTTATACAACTGATTGTATGTAAACTGTATTCAAGTAGGTAAAGTGTCAAAGTAGGTAGGAGGAGAACAAGTATATTAGTACAGTTCGTTACTTGCAGCCATATGTAACACCACTGCACTATCAGCAGTGGTTCACTTTAAAATCTCAGCTTCCTACGTACAAATAACCTGCATTTTTGTGATGTTATATTTTCAACTGTTACAGCTCTCCTGTTTTTGAGATAAATGCATTTTCTATGTAACGTCAATAAGTGAAATGAGGGTAGTTGTTGAATTAACTTACCATTTTTTGTTTTGCTTGAAATTGTACAGGGGAGGATATTCTCCCGACCCAGTTGTAAAAGGAATTTATCCATCATTCTCCCAAGAGTCTATGCCCATGTATAAAAATGAAGCATGAGATATGACGATGGACTGAGTTAGGTACTGTTGATTATTTAAAGATATTCTAGTGGAAAGTTCCTTTCCCCTGTATGATATGCAGTAATACTTAAGTCAGAAACTAGGTGTGCCATAGCTTATTGCAATGATTGCTGAAGGGTGTGTAACGGTGGATGCTGTTAAATGCGGGTAAATGTGTAACAGGTGGCTTATCAGGGTATGAACGGATCAGGCTAAATACTCGTATATTGTTCAGATAACTGATGAATAGAAAGAAGAGACATGTTGACAGGAAAGAACCCTAAAAAAACATCACAAATAGTTTTGAAGAGGAACCGTAGCCATCTACAACATCAGTATTTGAATGATCAGAAGGAAAACTAGAGCTGGAGTTCTATACCCATTACTACATTCCACACTGTACTCACAAAACGTATCTGGTGGAATGTAGTAGTGAGTATAAAACACTGAAGCTTCTCCCCTCCTTAATGGTCTCTCTCTCTCTCTCTCTCTCTCTCTCTCTCTCTCTCTCTCTCTTTTATATTCCTGCCGTTAACAGTAATTTCAGAACAAAATAATTGTTTTATTGTTTATCTTTTTATGAAATCTAGCCACCAAATACATATTACTCACTGCCGGCACATAAACCCGTCTTTGGCTACTCCCTCTAGGTGCCAGTCTCCACCGAGCAGTTTCCCCCAGCGATCTGTTCCTTCCTTGGCAAATTTTACCTCTTAGAGTTATATTCCCAGTCAACCTATTTATCCAAATGAATCCAATTTCCTTGGACCTATTTTTCCCGTGGACCTATTTTCCCCATGACAATTTTTTCCAAAGGACCAATTTTCCCAACTGGGATTTTCCCCTTTGATCCCAGTTTCCCCTGTGGGTCTATTTTACTCCAAGAATCTATTTTACGCAGTGGATCTATAGTTTCACCATGGACCTAGTTTTCTAGCGAACCTATTTATTCCATGGACCTATAATGTTCCCTGGACCAATGTTCTACCATGGATCTACAGTTTAGCCTTAAGTGAAATAGGGCAACGCGAGTCCGTGGATTTTTTTTTTTTTTTAAATAAATGAATGGTATCCGAGTGCTATAGAATGCTTTTAAGTTGTACGAGTAACTCGCATACTGAAGCTTGAATGCTGCTCTACATAAATAGCAAACATCCCAAGCTGTTATGAAGCGTTTTGCTGCCAAGCACGCTTATGTACGACTTCTCGTTTTGGAGTCATGACCGATGAAGAAATAAAGAAGCTGGAGGGAAAGAAAGACGGAAGAAAGAACAAAATAGTTATTTTTGCCACCCGGGTTTGCGAATCCTACGGAGGTTAGCGGGACTCTGCAAATGGGTTTGCACTTAAAGAGCGAAGGTCTGTTAGTGTATGCATAAAGAGGGGAATCACAAGTGTTTTCATGCACACGTGACGCCATTGAAGTTTAAGCCGTCCCTACATGGTAAGTGCTGCCTCGGTTACTGATAGATGAGACTGATTAGCATCAACTCACTCCATGTATTTATTTTTAATGTTCAGTTCTGACGAATCTGTCCCAGTAGATCCGTCCATCACAAATACGCAACTGCCATTACTGGGCTGTACCATCGGTATCCTTCATAGTTGTTGTGTCTGCGTTTTAGTGTGGCATGTGCTGTGAAGTGTATCATTACGTTAATTATGTTGTGTTAGCCTGTTCTACAAGTGGGGCATGTATCATCTGTAATTCCATCCAACTCAAATCTAGCCAATAACTCAGTAGGGCTCGGTAGTGTCATGATCTAAGCCTAGCTAGGGTACCTGTGATGCATAATGTAAGAAGGGGAACTTGTAGTAAAGTCTTTTGATCGAGAGTTATGTTATCCTGCGTGTGCAATAATGAGCATGTAAGTGTTTCTCTACTGTTAGTGTTGGTATGTCCGGTGGTAGGATGTGGTCGAAGAAGGTCTGGTACTGTTTGAGTGGCGTTTATTTTATGGGCTCAAATCTGCTGTGTTACTTCGTCATGTAATGGCAGAGGTGTTGCATGTGATAACAGGCTGCCATGTAGAACTGTTCTTATGTAATGATACCAGGCTAGCAGTTCTCCAATGAATATCCAGTCAAAAGTTTTTCTGCTCACCAGCAGTTCATTAATTCAGATTAGATGGTAACCTTATCATCATTATCTAGGATACAGGAGATAAAACGCTGCCTCTGTAATCGCCCCATTAGCGATGACGAAAAGGGAGAGGTTATTAGAGATTCCCCGGCCAAGGAAAAACAGGGAGACGCAGTGTGGATTTGAGGAATCTGAGGCTTATGAATGATAGAGGTAAAAGAGAGGAATTAGAGAACGTGTTCGTGAATGCGAGTTATGACATGACGGTGCTTTATGCAACTAAGATGATAGAGGGTGATGAGTGTAAAGTAAGGCACAATAGCGTAAATATATTAAATTCCCAAACTGCCCTCCTACTGACTTAACCATCTTCCTATGCTTCCATCTCTTGTTTTCTTTCCAGCAGTCCTACAGCTGCAGCTTTCGATGGCCAATGATCTAAGCTGTCAGTAGTAGTGTTTCTTATGGTTCTATCTATTCATTTACTCTCTTATATTCATCAAAGACTTTCTGAGCTGTACTAATAACTCTATTCACCAATATACTGATGACTTCAGCTTTTACTTATCCACCAACGTTCCACAGCAAACTATCAGAACCATTATTACAAGAATCAATGGCTGAGGCATTTGCACGCCTCTGATCCGTCTCTTATTTCTGACTGGGGTTTCAGCACACAGCTCAGGCCTTCATCATACATTAGTATTGCTGGTGCATCTTTGTCTAATGTTATGTCTTTGATAATATAACATCTGTCACAAGAAAAGCTTCACAGGGGTTCGGTGTGCTGCAACATCTCTGTTGGTTATTTGACCTTTTGAATGCAGTTGACCACCTAACCGATTCTTGTTTCCACCAAATAATTTCGTTAAACGTAGGAATGGCCACCAGAAATTAAGAAGTATATCACTGTTTTATCTAACCCACCAGTTCGAAACATCTACCCTAATCTGAGTAACTTCGTCAGGAAATGAAAGAATAAAATAAAAAAGACATCTCTGGACTCAGTGGTTCAGTACCCTAAATTACTAACAATGTGATGATCAGCAGGAGCCTATCTGTGTTACTCTGTGCACTCCTGGCAAGGAGAACCAACTACAACTTATGCCTTGGAGTGGAGCCTTCCCGACTTATCCTGAGTCCTGTGAGGAGGGCGCCGTCTTCCGTGTGATGGCAGCTGCTCCCTGCACCCTAGCCGTTTCTTATTCAGAGGTCCATTTTCATACATTTTCATATTTGCTAGAAACACTGAGAACAGTCCCAGGCCCCTAACACGGTACACTTACCCAGTTTGCTCCCTACCCGTCTAAAAAACAAAACGTACATGTGGAGATGTTCAGTGTAAATTTACAGAGAATGGATCCACATTACATGAACTAAATTTACTAATATCATACAACCATAGCCCATGGGTATGTGGCAAGTGCAACACCTCCACAAACACTGCTTCTGTCCCACCAAAAACAATTCCCCCCTCCCCCCACCAATAACCATTCTATTCACACAACCTCTGCCAACACAACTCAGCCCCTGCGCACAAACACTATACATACAAAACAGACCTCACTAGATGCACGCCATCCTAAACATGCACACAACAATGCATATTACAACTAAATGTCGATGATCTGTACACCAAAACACAACAATCTGAATATCTTCACAAGCACAACATACACAGTGTACTTCTACATGAAACAAAGTACACACACACACACACACACACACACACACACACACACACACACAATCAATCACTATTCACACATCCGCTCAGACAGAACTGGTGGCTATGGTGGAAACTTTATCAAGTAAATTCACACAATAATTCGTTTCAAAGACACACCACAAACAACACGACCACTTTTCCAGAACGGCATCATATTACAAGTTGAGTCAATTATTGTCAAAATTTATCATCATCATCATCATCATCATCATTATCCGGACCTCCTTTCCCATCCTAGGGCAGGGTGAGCAGTAGCAATGTCCAGACAGCCCAAATTTGCCCAGTCCAATGGGGGACGCTTCCATTCATTCCCGGAATCTTGGCTCTACGGATACGCCAAAAACATTTGCCACGTTTTGTAGCTTCATATAAACGTATCCGCTAGAGTCAGTTCGGACGCTGCCACGTTAAAAAGGGGTGCCAGATCCCTGATCATGCGCTTCTCCTTACAACATTCATCCAGCCAGCTCGATCTCTTGTCAGTTCCCTAGCCTCACCGAATTCCAAACCTCTCTTCCTCACGCACTTATCCACCATATCTCTCCATCTTCTCCTTGGCCTACCTCGCCTCCTCCCTCCTTCAGATTCATTCAGATATACCTTTTTCGCCACTCTATTGTTATCCATTCTCTCCATTTCACCATACCATCTCAGTACACTCTCTTCAGTTCTGGTGTCCACCAACTTCCTCACTCCACGTCTTTCACGAATCACATTATTTCGTATCCTATCCATCCTCTGTACTCCACATACATTCCTCAGCAGTCCCATCTCCACTGCTCTTACTCATGACTTTTCATTTTCATGCCACACCATAGTCTCACATCCGTATGATAAAGTTGGCACTATCACCTCTTCATGTAAGCCTCGTGCAGTTGCAACACTCAAGCCTCTGTTTCTTATCTAGGCCTTCATTGCACCAGCTACTTTTCTTCCTCATGTCACTCTACTTTCAATTTCTTTTGCACATTTTCCTCTCTTTTCTATCACTGTATCCAGGTATTTTGATTTTCTCACCAATTCCAGTCACTCTCCATTCACTATAACATCGCACTGGCAGTCACCTTCTCTCTTCATAACCATCACTTTACTCTTCTGTACATTTACCCTCAAGGCACGACGCTCACAGATCTCAAAATAACTGCACTAGCCTACCAAGTTCTTGTCCTGTACTTGAAAGCAGTACTGCATTATCAGCATACAACAAATTTGAGATATTACATCCGTCACCCATTCATTACCAACGCCATCCCTCTTTCCATTACTAGTGTTTTTACTTCTCTCATCACTCCATCCATATATATAATGAACAACCAGGGGGACATCACACAACCTTGTCGCACACCCACACCAATCGTGAACCATTCACTTAGATGCCCATTAACCCTTTCACATGCTTCACCACCATCATAAAAACTCTTGACGGCACCTAGCAGCTTACCATCTACACCGTACATGCGCAAAACTTTCCATAATCTTTCTCTGTCCACTTTGTCATAAGCTTCTTCCAGATCCATGAATGCCATAAACACCTTATGGTCCTTCTCACAAGCCATCTCTGCTATCTGTTTCACTGCAAATATTTGATCCACACATCCTCTACCACTCCTAAAGCCACCCTGTTCATCACTCACTAGGGCTTCTGATATCTGTCTTACTTTTTCTATAAAAATTGCCCTCCCCTCTTCCTATTTCTCCCATCTTTCCTGTCACTTCTTATTGCTTTTCTTTTCTTTACAGGTGGCTTTACATTGAGTGACAAGCTAAATGGTTTCCTGTAAGCCAAGAAACCGTTTACAACGCTGGGTGGTAACCATATAACCAAACCATACGTGCTCCCTACGTGTCATCAAGTGGGTTGGTGGAGGGTTAGTGCCCCTCCCCGTAAAACAAATAACTCAAAGTCAAATGACCACCCCTTACGGGATTATAGCGTCAGGCGATAGATAGAATTCTTCCCTATACCTTCCCTACGACACTCAATAAACTTATGTCACAGAAATTCTTGCACTCACATCGCTCACCTTTATTTTTGTACAGGAGTACAATCATAGCCTTTTTCCCACTCTGTGGGCACAGTTTCACTCATCCATGCCTTCTAACATATCTCCAACAAGCACCTCATTCCACTCTCTCCACTATACTTAAACATCTCTGAATACGCTTCATCAGCCCCAGCTGCTTTCCCATTTTTCAGTCTTCTCAGCACTCTTCACCTGTGCGAGTGTCACGTCTCCTGGTACTGCATTCCTTCTCTGCACACCCCCAAACCCAATCATGTTTACAGCCGCTCTGCTCTCTGTATTCTCATTCATCAGGCTTTCAAAATATTCTTTCCATCTGGTTTTTACTTCCTCCCCACGGTAATAATTTACCACCTACATCCTTCACATTTCTTTCTGCTTTCACTTCTACATCTCCGTACCTGTTTCCAGAATACCTTCTTATTTTCAGAGTAGTTTGCATTCATTTTTCTTCCTAGATCATCATTTACCTCCTTTTTCTCTTCACTATTCTCTTTAGGTGCTTCTTACTCTCAGTATATTCAGTTCTTATTTCAACTGAACCCTTTTCCTGTAACCACTTTAGCCACTTCTTCCTCTTTCCCACCACTGCTCTCTTAACCTCCTTATCCCACCATGCTGTACCTTTCTTATTTGTTGTTACTCTTGCCACACCACACACCACTTTAGCATTCCTACCTAAGCAGTCCCTATATGCATTCCATAGTCTGTCCAGACCCATTTCATTCCAATTCAGTAATTCGAACTCCTCCTCTACTTTGATCCTGTATTCATCTGCCATATCTTTGATCCTCAGCTTCTCAACTTTCAGTCTTTCTCCCTGACTGCTCCTCTCTCTCCTGATCCACCTCACTCCTCTCAGCTTGATCTTGCATACCACAAGCATATGATCTGACAGACCTCCACATCGTCCTCTCACAGCCCTTGTATCAGCAACCATTCCCATCATCGACCTCTCTACGAGCACGTAATCAATCAGGCTTCTTTCAACACGATCCCCTTTCCCTCTGTACCATGTATATTTATGTGCATCTTTGTGTTTGAAATACAAGTTACAAATGCACAGCCTCCTCTCCTGACACATATCCTTTAGTCACTTCCCATTATCGCTAACCTCCACATCGTCCTCTCACAGCCCTCGTATCAGCAACCATTCCCATCTGTCACGAGTCGGTTTGTGACATTAAATTTAGTACGAAACCGCGAACTGTAGTGGAATCCCAGTGTTTATCGTTCAGTTTAATAGCTGCGTATTTACCCGGTTGGGAGTGTTTTCAGAACAGTTTTTCACTGTCATAAATGATCGTCTTTGTGCGAGACATTAGCACTTTTGCTGAGCGATTTATTACGGGCGTGTTTCGCTCATTCTAGCCATTACTAATGCAGTTGGACGCTCGCCTCTTTCCCACGATTTGGAGTCAGTCAAGATTTGAGCGCCGCGGAAGCAGGTAGTGTGTGGCAGTGTCCTTCCTACGACGCAGTTCCCACCGCCGCCGTATTCCCACCTACAGTAGTGTGATTGGCGAGAGACTTAGCGAGTGCAGTGTCCTTCCAGTAACTACGCCAGTCATCCGCTTAGTCCACTCTTTGACCAGTATTTCTTTTCGTTTTTTCCTAGGTTTAAGAGTTAGCTTTTGATTGAGCGAGTGAGTGCGATCTCCTTATTTTCAATTCATTTTGAAATGTAATGTAAATTTATTTCTTTGTAATCAATAAATTTAACAGTTCTTTTTCTCGATCTTAATGTAATGTAAATTTATTTTCCATATTAAGTTTATTCTAGTTGCAGCTTCTAGCTTGCATAAACGCTTTGCTATTCATAATTGGTATTTAGGCCAGTCTTTTTGTATTAAGCTTAAAATCCGTTGTGCCATCTAGGAGTTATTGCATCAGCAAGAATCTGTTATCATTAATAGCATTAGTTATTGACTGTCAGGGATGAAGTCACTTTCTCCAGAGGCTAACAGTACTAACAAACAGCAATTGTGAGGAATTAGTCTCTGCTGTGCACTGTTGAGAAAGTTTATAAATTCTTGTTCTTAGAGAATTGGCGAAGCAAGCCAGTATAAAGTAATCATTGCTTGATTTTTAGCAAGACAATTCATTGTCCTGCTATTCACGAGATAATACTGACTCGTTCATACTTAGGTATTTATTATTAGAGTCTATAGGCACTACTTTACTGGTGATTATTGATTCATTTTTATTAATTTACATAATAGTTTTCACAGTCAGTTGTTTAATTTTCTTTCTTTACCAGTTTAATTAGATAAAACTGGTCACCACTAACCTGTGCCTATATTCATTATTCTCGATTATTGACATCTTTCTCTGAAAAAATCGCAGTCAGTACTGAGTCGCTAGTTTATTAGATTGAGTTAGCATCATATCCACCAGCGTCTATGTACAGAAAGCCAAAGATATGGGTCTTATGGACCCAACTGAAAATAAGGAGTTTGTCCTCTCTCGGTTTATTTACGAACAGCAGCGCGAGATTGATGCTCATGAAGAGCGTCGAATTCAGCGTAAGGAACGCGAAAAGGAACGCTAATACGAGTGAGAACTGCACGAACACGAGCGAAAAAAACGCGAACTCGAGATAGAACAAGAGTGACAACAACGCGAATACGAGCAAAAACAACGCAAACTCGAGTTAGAACAAGAGCAACAACAACGTCAACATGAGTTAGAACAACGAGAGAAAGAACGTGAATACGAATGTGAACAACAAGAACTGAAAGTGCCGAGTGAGAAGCACGCGAAAAACACGAATTTGAAATGTTGAAGCTCAAATGAGATTCCTTGGTTTCAAATACATCTGGTGCAGCTGGTCCAAGCTCCACGAGCGTTCTCCCTGCACATGTTATGGCGACCCCACACATCAAGCTTCCCCCATACAAAGATGGCGAGCGAATCGAACCATACATAGCTTGTTTTGAAGACATGACTCAACTTTACCAGCTGGATGATGCAGCTAAGCAGCTTCAGTTTCTTAGCCTGTTTGAGGGCCCTGCCCTCGATATTCTCCACAGAATTCGTGGAGACAATCTCACGTTTGAGATGATGAAGGCCGCACTCGTCAAAGCATACGGTCTCACAGTTGACAACGCCAAGAGTCAGTTCATGAGGGTGCGTTTACAGGATAAAGAGACCGCTGTTCAGTTTCTTGACCAGCTTACTGCTTACTTAGGTGAGTGGATGGAGAAAGATGAAACTCCTTCCACGCATGAGGGGATAATTGACCTTATGCTGTGCACGCAGCTGGAAAAGTCATGGCCTACTGAACTTATGGCTCAGCTTAAGATCTGCCAGGTAAGAGATGCCAGCCAAATGGTGAAAAAGGCTGACGCATTCTTTACTGCATACGGGTATCAAACTCGTAAGCAGTATACCTGGAACAGAAAACCTGATAAATCTGGGAAACCGTCTCAGACTGAACCCCAGCAACAAGGCCGTTCTCAGAATAATGGCCAAGGTCCAAAACCGCAGAGGAAGGACCAGGGGCAAAACACTCAGAAACCTGAGTGGAAGAGGTACAACAAGTACCCTAACCAGCAGCAGCAGCAGCAGCCACGCAATCGACCCTCGGGACTGTCCTTTTCACCACCAGCTCAAGTGAATAGGAAGCAGGAGGCGAACGCAGCCTTCATTCCTCAGCAGCAGCACGGTGGTCACGTCCCTACCAGTATGGGTACTCCCCCACAGTTCTCTAGTCCCACAGCGACAGTGAAACCCCCTCCACAGATGGCCAATGTTCCATCTCCCCAGGCAGTGAGTACAACCCCTCATGCATCTAGTTCACAGGGCACCATGTTTGCCGCAACATTTATTCAGCAGCCTAATTAATGGCTAGCTGCTTCCTCCACAGGCCCTCCCACAGGTGACAGTGCCTTCCTTGTTCAGCCAGGGTTTGTGGGAGGCATTCCTGTGAAGGTTCTGAGAGACAACGGGTCCTCAGGTTGCTCTGTCAAGCAGAGTTTAGTTTGGCCTGAGCAGTACACAGGTCGACAGATCCAAGTTAACCTTATTGATGGATCAGTGAGATTGTTCCCTGAGGCACGTATCCAGGTGGCATCTCCATTTTATACTGGTACGACAGTCGCAGTTGTCATGCCAGAACCTTTATTTGACTTAATTATAGGCAATATTCCCGGTGCCAATGATAGTTGCACCGAAGATGACGCTACTCAGACTTCGGCTACAGTAACACGAGCCATGACTGAGGCTTCAGCCTGTGTCACCCTGGTGACCATTGAATCACCGCAAGATCTGATGTGTAGCCAATATGTTGTCCAAGAACAATCCGACCCAACACTTGCTGCCGTGTGAAAGAAACAAAAGGGTAGAGTGATAAAGTATTCACGGGGAGGTCAAGCCAAATTCCTTCGTAAACAAGGATGGCTCTACCGTGCGTCACGAACACCCAAGGGCGAGGTTCAATTGCAGTTTGTCATTCCTGCTAAATACCGCCTAGCAGTGTTAGAATGGGGTCATTGTTCAGCCTCAGGAGGTCACATGGGCAAAAGGAAGACCCAGGGCTGTATACGAGCTGACTTTTTCTGGCCAGGGATGGGACGAGACATAGACAGTTTTGTGCGTTCCTGCAATGTGTGTCCACATAACACCAGTCAGGGACACGTCCTTCCTGCCCCGTTTGAACCCACATATAATCTCTGAAGCAGTTGAAAGAGAGGGCAGTGGTAATGTGGGTGTAGACCTGATGTCTCGCCTACTAACTGATGACTAATACGGGCAACTGTTCTATGCTGGGTTCTGTAAGATAGGCGTTCTCAGAGATTTGAGTAATCCAAGGACCAGCCTGGTTCCCAGTTAAAAGTGTAGACCTGACGTCTCACCTGTTGACCCCACAGGACTCAGTATGTCCAGGGCCTGTATATAGACATGTATGCCATAAGTTAAGGGGGAAGTTTGAGAACCCTGCAGAGACAGTCTGAGGCTGTGTATGAATTACCTTGTGGAATGTCTCGAGCTGTGGGCCTCTGTGAGGATTCCCGGAGAATGCACAATATCCACATGAGTGTTCACAGCCACAGTGGGTGTTAAAACGTGACCTGCCTGAGACTGCGTAGGGATTCTCAGCTTCCTGTTATTAGTCGTAAGTGTAGTGTTAGGTTAATCAGTAAACTGCCCGTTTTAAGAGATTTGAGCAATTCAAGAACTGGCACTTTTCCTGGTTATTTAATAATGTTAGGTTAACTAGTAAACCGCCCATTCTAAGAGATTTGAGCAATTCAAGAACTGGCACATTTCCTAGTTAATAAGCATTAACCAGTAAACTATAAGAGTTCAAAGCAATTTGTGAATTCAAGAATTACATTTCCTGGTTAATAATAAGTACTGACTGCTAGGCAGAGAGAGAAACGACATTTTTGATGCTCCACCTTGATTCCTTTCGCAGGTGCAGCTGGTGGGTGCAGCATTGACGTGTAAATCAGCTGGTCGTCCCTGTTGCATGCTGCCGCCCCTTCTCTTCTGCCTCGTCGTCAGTATTTACTATAAATTTGTATTACATGATTTTACACATAGGTACAGACACACCACAACTGTCACACCTACACTGTGTATTACACACATTACGCTACATAACAATTAGTTGTTAACGTAAATGTAGCGAACTTTTCGCTCAGTTTGACCTGAGTACAGGATTTTTCACCATCGTCACAGAGTTTTTCCCTCAAGCTTGCTTCTATTAACATAAATACGAGTTTTTTTTTCGCTCACTGGCGACTGTGACTTTCTCCTGTAGCAGGATAGAACACACACACCACAGTGTGAATCTTGTGTGATTGAGTAGGATTTATATGTACGTACATTGAAATTTTTTTCCTGGAAAAAAATTTCAACTTTTGATGGGGCGTAATGTAATGAGTTGGCTCGTGACATTAAATTTAGCGGGAAACCGCGAACTGTAGTGGAATCCCAGTGTTTATCATTCAGTTTAATCGCTGCATATTTACCTGGTCGGGAGTGTTTTCAGAAAAATTTTTCACTGTCATAAATGATCGTCTTTGTGCGAGACATTAGCACTTCTGCTGAGTGATTTATTACGGGCGTGTTTCGCTCATTCTAGCCGTTAGTAATGCGGTTGGACGCTCGCCTTTTTCCCAGGATTTGGAGTCAGTCAAGATTTGAGCACCATGGAAGCAGGTAGTGTGTGGCAGTGTCCTTCCTACGATGCAGTTCCCACCGCCGCCGTATTCCCACCTACAGGAGTGTGATTGGCGAGAGACTTAGTGAGTGCAGTGTCCTTCAAGTAACGACGCCCAGTCATCCGCTTAGTCCACTCTTTGACCAGTATTTCATTTCGCGTTTTCCTAGATTTAAGAGTTAGTTCGAGTGAGCGAGTGAGTGCGATCTCCTTATTTTCAATTCATTTTGAAATGTAATGTAAATTTATTTCTTTGTAATCAATAAATTTAACAGTTCTTTTTCTCGATCTTAATGTAATGTAAACTCGTGTTTTATTTTCCATATTAAGCTTATTCTAGTTGCAGCTCCTAGCTTGCATAAACGCTTTGCTATTCATAACTGGTATTTAGGCCAGTCTTTTTGTATTAAGCTTAAAATCTGTTGTGCTATCTAGGAGTTAATGCATCAGCAAGAATCTGTTATCATTAATAGCATTAGTTATTGATTGTCAGGGGTGAAGTCACTTTCTCCAGAGGCTAACAGTACTAACAAACAGCAATTGTGAGGAATTAGTCTCTGCTCTGTACTGTTGAGAAAGTTTATAAATTCTCGTTCTTAGAGAATCGGCAAAGCAAGGCAGCATAAAGTAATCATTGCTTGATTTTTAGCAAGACAATTCATTGTCCTGCTGTCATATACTTTAAATATAGGCTACATTAAAAACCCGTGACACCATCATCGACCTCTCTACAAGCACGTAATCAATCAGGCTTCTTTCAACACGATCCCCGTTCCCTCTGTACCATGTATATTTATGTGGATTTTTGTGTTTGAAATACGAGTTACAAATGCACAACCTCCTCTCCTGACACATATCCTTTGGTCACTTCCCATTATCATTTTCTCCTGGTACTCCATAACAACCCATTTGTCATCCTCAGGACCAGTGCCTACTCTTCCATTCATATCCCCCATTACGATCACTTTATAGCTCCTGGGCATTTCTCCCACTACTTCATCCAGCTCATCCCAAAACCTGTTTTTCTCTCTCTCACTCCTGTCCTCACACGGTGCATATGCAACAATCACTGCCACTTTCACCTTCTCAAAATTGAACTTGACATACGTACACCGCGAGCTGACACATTTGTAGGCTCTCAATCCACTCTGCCACACCTCATTCATCCACAAAGCAACTCCTTCCTTGCATCTTCCTCTCCCATTCATGTCCCTTCTTACACATTTCACATCCTCCCACTCCACCACTTCACACCCTTTCATCTTTGTTTCACACAGTGCCATCACGGCATATCTCGCACTCTTGAACACATTCACCACTTCCACCCTCTTGCTTTCCTCATTCACACCTCACACCTCTCACATTCCACATGGCCACGCGAATCTGCCCATTTGGTTGAGGCCCTGGGCAGGTATTGGGCACTCCGAGGCTCTCTGAAACGACCTTCCGTGATTAAGTGATTTTGGATAGGGGAATCTGGTGACACTTAACCCTGCCAGACACCCCGGTTTTATGGTTACCACCCAGCGCAGTGAATGGTTTCCTGGGTACAGGAAACCATTCGGCTTGACACTCGGCGTAGAGATCGTATGGCATCTTTCCACTGAGTGAGTGGATGATGAGCTCCCCATCCACCACAAAATTCATCACCAACTAATTAACATTTTTTAAGCTTTACATTCCCTCTGACACCTCCCACGTCTTACCAGTGCTACCCAACCCTCAGCTCCTCCCTTTCATACTTACACTGAAGTCTATAATTGCTGGGGCCTTTAACGATAAAAACACAGTCTGGTACTAACAGAGTGAGAACAACTGCCGAGGCCTCAGTACCGTATCACAACAGGTTTGTTCATAGTGACACCTGACAGCATACATCCCACACAAAACACATCGTTCCCCCTCATCCCGTCATCACTTCTTGTATTTGCCACCATATTCACTCACCATCACCTGGAAGACAGAACCAGAACTCGCTTCAGAAGATCATACTGTTATCACTACAGGAATACAGTCCAAACCACAGCAATTACACATCTCTTACACAAACTACAAAGATAGAGACAGGACAAATTCACCTAAGAAAGAGAACAACACTTCAGCACTGTAAACAACAATTCACTCACCATCACTGACAGATACATCATGAAATTTCACAATGATATACTTTTCAAAGAAAAACAACATATTCTACGACACACAAAAGGTACTACAACCCAAACTTTACGCCAGAGACTATTCGCCTCATATAAGCAATGCAACTCAAACACAGTCAGCTCACCCCCTTCTCTCTCTCTCTCTCTCTCTCTCTCTCTCAGACACACACACACACACACACACACACACACACACACACACACACACACACACACACACACACACACACACACAACGCACACACACACACACACACACACACACGCACGCACACACACACACACACACACACACACACGCACACGCACACACACGCACGTTTGCAGGGTCGACGTTTGAACAATGAGATTAACAACAAAATTGGGACAAAGAAAAAGAGGAAAACTGTCATGCCTTCGTAACGACCTTCACCCTTTCGACAGACACTCTCTTGCCTCCATACAAACGCAGAGAATCGCTATATCACAGACAAGTACGACTTGAGCCCATGCATACACTCACACACCACTGCAAAAAGTAAGTCACCTACACACACAAACACATTGAGTCTATAAATATATCTAATCCGTATAGGCAATTGTTTCCACTTGACACACACACATACACACTCTTCCATTTAAGAACAGGCATGTAACATTGTCACAGAAATCAACAGAACTCTACAAGCACAGGACTGGATGTCATCGGCAAACTACCTGTATACACAGACACATATCCTAAGCCCTCAAAAACATCAGCAAATACTCATAAACATAATGGAGCATTCGCACATATTTGGAAACAGGGAACAATCATCACTGTTTTAAATTAAACACCCACACACACACACACACACACTCACACTTCGAAAAGACCCATACACATTACTCAGCGCACACATCACAGGTAAATGAATGTCTGATTTAAAACAAAGTCACTCACTCATGTCCCTCTTGCACTCACTCAGACACGAGTTTGGAATACTACACTCACAAACACACACTTACTGCCCACACACTCACACACACATGTATCTGAGTGCATCAACTCTGCCAGACTTGCACAGAGTACAGTTCTTGCAATAATATGCATCATTAAGTCTCTGATGACATCCTCCAATGCAGAATCACCAAAATCTACAACAGGAACATGAAGAACAGTGCCAAATGTTGATTTGCACACTTATCATCTGGCAGACAAACATATGTTACACACCAGGGTAAGTCATCACGTAACACAAAACTTCCTTAATGGAGTTCCACAGGGCTCAGCTCTTTTACCTACACTTTTCACCCCATACAATCTTGCAACTCCTAAATCCCAACCGCCCTCAAATATTACCTCTATGCATTAGACTTTACCATAACAACGACACAACATTTCAGACACACCCTGTGCACTGCAACAAGACAGCCTCAACACATTTCAGGGATGGGTCAAGGACAACAGACTGGCGATCGCTACAGCCAAATCCTCTACAAAACTTATCACCAGCAACAATCATGAGCACAGGTACACCCCTAATAGCACATTTAACAATATACCAGTGCCACACACTCTCTTTTCTAAGGTCCTTGGAGGAGCATATGATGCTGAACTCACCTCCAGGGATCACATACAAGACATCAAGTGGCGGTGCATCCCTTATTTCAGTGCACCCAGGACAATTACAGGGTCTTTGGGCAACAAAAAGAAACAATCCCCATACTCAACAAGCAGTATATTACATTTATGATGTATACCTCCCTGACATTGGCCCCCATCTTTTTTAACACTCACTACAACTCTTGGCGACCATACAGAAGAACACTTTATGCAACATCACTGGCTCACCAATACCATCCCCACAGCTCGCTAACACTTTGAAAACAAAGTCCTCCCTCTTAGAGTATATCTTGATATGAGAGGCATACAGCTCTATGCGACAGCCTGCTCTTGCATACACCTTTGTCATTAAATGACAATGCTACATAACAAAGCTATGCACATAGAGCAATCACCAAGCATCTATTAGCAGACCCACTTCAGCAACATTTCACCTGCAAAATATGCACCACTGGCTATGAAAAAACACCTACATACTCATTTCGTTCACTGAACACTATAACACTTCATTTGGAATACTGTAGTACAAGTCCCCACTCCTGACATCCACACATCATAGGTATTCTTAAATATTACTGATCAACTTCAACTAGCTAGACTTAGATCAGGACATAACCCAAAGCACCTCAGCCACCAGCTTAGGTGTGAGTTGGTTGGAATCACATTATGACATGTGCCCCACTTGTACAGTAGGCCTACTCAACATTAGCCACATATTGGGGCACTGCATAATACAAACCACAGTCAAACGCAGACACAACATTAATGGTGCAAGGAAGTTATGGGACAACTCCATGGTGGCAGTTGCTTACCTACAGTCGACAGGCCTTATCTGCCCTTGCATGAGTTACGGCTCTCATGTGTGTCGGAGCTTGCCACATACAGTACTTGTAAAGAGGAAGGAGTTAAAGCCTCTTTGTGTCATCAGTTCTCCTCGTCTCACTGACTTCTTTACACCTCTATCTCCTTACCACAGTGTTGCATCTCTTCCCCATTTTTATCACTATTCTGATTGCTGTTCTTCTGAACTATCTTCTTGCTCCCTTCTATTACGACGGTTATGCAGCATCCATCAAGTTACAGTTTCTCACCCCTTTTATATTTAGCTCTCGAAGAAAAAAGTCAATCAAGCACAGTCTATAATATAGTAGGCAACTGACCAACTCTAGGTCCTCAGTCAGGTTTTCATACCGCCTGTGCCCGGGTTATTAAAGACTATGGATTCAAACATCTTGAAATGAAGTAACCTTGAATTTGGATTCTTCGTTGTTGATCGTGCTGCTGAAAGGATATTTTTATCGTAATCTTTTCGTAAACCAAATAAACCTCCCTGACTCATTTTTCTACCTCCCTTACCTCCATGACTTACATACCCTCCTGCCTTACCTTGCTCCCTGACTCATTTACCTCCCTCACCTTCCTCCTCATCCGTGTCTCACCCTCACAGGACAGAGCCGCTAATGGGTAAAACTTGGCCCGTTGGAGCCTCGTATACCAAACAAAGGGTGAAAGTTCCTCCCTCCCTTCCTGCTTTCCTCTCCCCATCCTTGTTTCCCTCCCACGCCTCCTCCCTGTTTTCCTACTCCCTTTTCTCTCCCTCTCTCTACCTACAATACTTTCTCTCTCCTCCCTCCCTCCTGCCTTGCTTTCATCCTCTCTTTCTTACTTACTCTCCATTCCTCCCTTACAGTGCTGCTTCCTTCCTTTTTTCCTCCCTCCTGGTTTGCTTCTCTCCCCCCTCCCATTCTACATACCTTCCTCCCTCCCTCCCTTCTGGCTTCCCTCCCCCCGCTTCCCTCTTTGCTTCCCCTCTTGACGCCATTCCTCACCGTTTCCTTCCCTCCCTCTCTCCATCTCTGCTTGCTTTCCTTAATCCCTCCATACCTTCCCTTATGCTCTCTCTCTCTCTCTCTCTCTCTCTCTCTCTCTCTCTCTCTCTCTCTCTCTCTCTCTCTCAACCTTGTTTCCCTCTCTCGCTCTACCTCTTACTCTCCCAGCTTGCCCGCTTCTCTCACTGCTTCCTTACCTTTTCCGCTTTCTTCCTGCATACTTTCTTTCTCTTCTTCGTCTTTCCTCCCGTCCCTACCTTCTCCATGCTTGCTTCCTCTTCTCCTTTCCTCCTTCCAAACATCCCTCTTAGCCTCCTTTCCTCTTTTCCTTCTTTCTTCTCCCTCTTCTTCCCTCCATTATTTTCCCTCACTCCTTCCCTTTTCACCTTCCAATCCGTCACTTCCTTCTCGTTCTGTGTCATCTTCTTTCTGTCTTCCTCCTAATCTCTACCTGCCTTAGTCTTAATCTATCCCTGTTTTATCTCCATTCCCTCCCTGTCCCTCCTTTCCTTCCCTTCCTTCATCTCACCCTTGCTACTAATCCTTCCTCTTTACCCTCTCCATTCCCACGTTGCCTCTCCTTTTCCTTCTCTTCTCCTTCTCATCCTCCTCTTCCCCTTTATCTTCCCTTTTCCTCCTCCCTTCCGTTTCTTATTTCCTCTCCCCCCGAGCCCTCCTCTTGCATCTCTCCTCATTTTTCCTTTCATCTTTCTCTCTACCCCTCCCTCCCTTCTTATTTCTCTCTGTATCTCCATTATTCACTACGTGTCTCTTCATTCCCTCCCTTCTTCTTCTCCTTTCCTCCCTTACTTTTTTCTCACAGTCTTTTCCCGTCTTTTGTCCCTTCTAATTTCTACTGGCTTCTCTCTAGGCCCTTACTAATCTCTGTCTGTTTGTCTGTCTCCCAATACCTTGTCTTCTTCCTAACTCCCTCTTACTTCACTTCTCCTCACGAACATTCCTACGGATCCACCTCCGGCGGCCAACAGCATCTCTGCGCAGGATTTTGTACCAGCGCGAAACGAAGCGAGGGCTGTGTAAACGCGAAACGTCATCTCGATAACTATTTACAATAAATTTCAGATCCTTGCGTAGGTAGAAGAGGAGATCCAATAGTAGGGGACTCCATCATCCGAGACCAGTTGAATGTTTTGCGGAGGGCACCTCCTAACAGAAAACGTTTCTGAATTCCAGGTGCAGGTGTTAATGATGTCAATGTGGTCCTCGATGTGGTAACTAGCGGTTCCTCCAATAACCCACTTGTCATACATACAGGAATGAACGACGTGGTCCGAACCACGATTCTGGATGATGATCCAGCAATACAAGTTTAAGACTAAAAACATATTCATTTCAGCGGTACTACCTAGGATTGCAGCTGGCAGTACATTCTACAGTAACGCCTTCAGTCTTAATAATTGTCTAAAGCCTCTTTGTCAGCAGGAAGGTATTGACTTTTTCAGCACATGGAACACTTTTACCAACAGCCGGGTTTGTTTTCATGAGATGGTGTGCACTTGCATACAGTTGGCTCTGTGCGCTTAGGCCATATTCTGGATGAACCCGTGCGGTCCTTGTGGAGAAAAAACTGACAGCACTCAGGACAAACAGACATGCTGACATAAACTGTAATCAGGAATGGCCAATGTCCCAGACTACCCTCGTAGGAGTAAGGAAAATGTTAAAGTTTTTCTTGTAGATGCGTGCAGATTGAGAAATAAGTTTCCAGATTTAGTGAATCGTTTTTTTTTTTTTTTTTTTTTTTTATGTGTCCGACTCTGGGCATAGGCTTCACAGCCTGCTATCAAGGCCCAGCAGTCCTCCTACATACCATACACCTCTACATATCACCACTTCGGCGCTAACGCCCACCGTCCATACTGAATACGTGCTAGGGCTGTCTCATACAAGACTGGTATATTGGTATTAGAGGGGGTGTTTTTACGACATGTCGGCGGGTCTTCTGGTAGATTAGTGAAGCCTGATTTAATGAAATTCAAATCCTTAAACTGTTCCCAGCCCCAGCCGGGATTTGAACCTGGGTCCGTTAGGACTGAGGGCCACCTCTCTACCGATTGAGCCACCGCCTTGTTGATGAGTACGATATTGTTGCCATTACTGAATCTTGGATTGATACTTAAGAAAGAGATTTTATAGCAGAATGTAACATTCCTGGTTACAGTATTTTCAGCAATGAGAGGAATGGGAGAATGGGAGGTGGCGTATGGCTATAAACTATATTAAAAGCAACCTTCATCCACTTGTAATCCCTAAACCTTCCATTGACAATATTGATATAACTTTTTCTGTTCAGAAATGAATCATGCGGAAAAATGACATTTGGATTAATTTATCATCCACCAGCCCAGTCGTACGAAATTGACACTCAGATATACGAGCAAACAGCGGAAGTCTGTTGCACCCAGAATACTGTAATTGTTGGAGATTTCAATTTACTGGTAACAAGATGGACTAGACCCTTATCTTCTCACACAAGGTTCGACTTGTATACTAAAGTACTTGAAAGCTCATTATATTAGTTTGTAGAGCAAGCCACATATGGAGAAAATATCCTAGATCTTATACTGGCAATGTCAGAAAACTTAGTTCATAATGCTCAAGTAGAAGAATTTAGTACTAATGATCATCACATAGTCACATTCAACCTCAACTTCTGTAACACCGACCAACACTGTAGTTATGAGAAAATCCCAGACTAAAAGAAATATGATTTTCACAAATTAAAGCTAACTTTACATAGCAATGAATGGGAACTGATTATTGAAAGTACAAATCTATACACAGTATAGACAGGGTTCACAGAAATCCTTAATAAGGCCGTTAAAGAAGGAGTACTGATGCGTAATAGAAGACCAGTAAAAAGTAGTAAGCCAAAATGGTGGAACAGCAATATTAAGATAAGTCATTAAGCAAAGAAACTTGTTTATCAGAAATAGAAAGCCACTAGTAATGAGGAGGATAAAGATAGTTACCATAACTTACGTCAAAATGCTAAAGTGTTAATGAAGCAAAGTAAGAAAAACCTTGATGCACATATTGCAAGCATCAGTAAATCAAACCCCAAAGGATTTGCAGTTATATCAGAAATAATTAAAAATTAACACCAACAAGGACCACCAGTATCACCAGATGGTAAGCATACAAATAATAAAACGAGATGGCTAAAATTCTTAATACTTTCTTTACATTTGTATTTACGGTAAAAAATTCGTGCTTGATCCAAACATTGTTCTCCACACGCGTTGATGAAGACACCACACTCACAGAAATTATCACTTATGAGAGAGGTGTTCTCCTTGTGCTAAATAAACTAAAAATAAATATAATACCATGGCCAGATAGAATATCTCCAAGAGTCTTAAAGGAGGCAAAAGGTGAAATAGTGAAACTCTTAGCACATATATTCAAAATCTCTCTTAGAAATGGCACTGTACCAAGTATTTAGAAATTAGCAAACGTAAATCCGATATTCAAAAAGAGAGACAGATCTCAACCCAGCAAATACCGACCAATAAGACCGATATCAGTTGTTTGCAAGTTTTTGAAAACCATAATCAGAGATAATTGGCCAAGCATTTAGAACAGAACAATCTTATCAAAGACTTTCAGCATGGATTCCAAATTTAAACGTTCACATCTTACTAAAATACTTGATTTTTTCATTGACATCATCAACATGTACAACAGCATTAACTCAGTCGATGTGCTTTACCATGATTAAAAAGAAAAGCTTTTGATAAAGTTCCTCATATGCAACTTGTCGAGAACCTGAGCATCTGTGGTATTGGTAGCAATGTACTGAGAAGGACTGAAAGCTGGCCTACGATGTATAAACAAAAAGTTGCAATAAATAGTAATGAATCAGACTGTAAAAATGTTATAAGTGCAGTACTGCAAGGCTCAGTTTTGGGTCCTCTATTGTTTTGATTTATACAGACGACATTAATGAAGGCGTGTTTTGTAAAATATCAAAATTTGCTGATGATACGAAGATTGGTAATAGAGCAGATACCCCAGAACAAAGAATGTTGATTCAAAGGGATCTTGATATATTGCTTAATTGGGCTAGAAAATGGCAAATGGATTTTAATATTGATAAATGCAAAGTTCTAAATATTGGGAGTAAAAATGAAAAAAGATCAGTAATACACTGAATCATTCACAACTCATGAATGTAAACTATGAAAAGATCTAGGAATAATTGTAACAGATGATCTGAAACCAAGTAAACAGTGCACAGAAGCAATAAGGAAAGCTAACAAACAGTTGGATTTGTAAGTAGATCATTTTAGTTCTGATCTGAAAATGTAATTCCTGCCCTGTACAATTTCCTAGTGCATCCACATCTAGAGTTCTGTCCGCAGTTCTGGTCACCGAATTACAGGAAAGATATAAAGAAATTAAAGAGAATGCAGTGATGAGTGACAAAAATGATACCCAGCCTGAGGAAAAATCATACGAGCATCAATTAAATGAACTAAAGTCATTTAACCTATCAAAGTGCAGACTACGAGCGGATCTGATTCACGTATTCAAGATTATTAAAGGAACTAAAATGTGGATGTTGACAAGTACTTTACAACTGGTCATTCGAACTGTATTAGAGGTAATGAGTATAAGATTATTGGAATGCATCTCCAGTCTAATGAGACCAAGCACTTTTCTTCAACAGGGATAATATTTGGAATAAAGTGTCCAGGGATGTCGTTGATTGTAGTACAGTGGTGACATAAAAAAAATCGCATGGATAAGTATCTCGCTTCAAATCCCCAGCGAAACACCTTCATGACTGAATAATAATGTAAGCTGTTTTTCTGTATTTCAGATCGTGATGAAACTATAGCAGGGAAATACTATGTAATTGATGATACTTGTAAATTATTGACACTTGTAGTGTATAGGTATGGTAAAACAGAATATAGTTTACCCCTTCTCAGGCTACCCTATGAAAATTCCATGTCAGCTTTTCCATGCTGCATGGTGGTCCTTCTCACTTTTTTCCTGCCAGCTTCGACTGGAGAGTTTGGTGGGTGGGGGGGGGGGATCATTCTTGATTTACTATCTTTACCTTCAACTTGTAGAAGTAGATATCATAGTAATAGTCTTCTCTGTAACAAGCATCCTTGACAGGACCATTAGGTATGTTGCTGTGTGCTTTCCTTTGTACTCCTTTTGTGCTTCCTCCCTGCCCACCTTCTCCTCCAGTCTACATTTCCTCCCTGCACCCCTTTCAACCTTCCTCTCCTCCCTCTCCCTGTTTCTTTCTCCCGCTCCCTCTCCCTGCATTCCTCCCTACCTGCTGATTCCTCCTTACTTCGTCGTTAGTTTCTCCCTGCTTCTATTCCTGTGCCTTTCCCCCTCCCTCCCTCTCACTTTGTTTTCCTCCTCCTCTCCTTCGTTCTCTTCCTCATCTCTGTTCCTCCTATCTCATTTCCATTTACCTCCCTTCTTTTTTCTCCTCATACTCATTTCCCTCTTCCTTCAACTTTCCTAAATATCTACCCATCTCTCTCTCTCCCTTCTTCCCTTCCACTTTCTCCCTCCCATTTTTTTTTTTTTTTTTGTCTCCCTTCCTCCTTCCCTCTCTCTCCCACTTCTCTCCTGCTCCCTGTGACCTAGTAAGGAATTATAGCTTATGGCCTGATTCCTTCCCACGCACCTCTCAAAACACCTCCCCGCATCTCATCTCACCTGGCACATAACGTCATGTCTCCTCACTTCACCTCATCTAGCCTCGCCTCGCCTCACCTCACCTCACCTTACCTTACCTTACCTTACCTTACCTTACCTCGTCTCACACATCACGTCTCCTCATCTAATCTCACCTTGATTAACTTTTTGTTGACAAATTGGAGAATAAAGAATTCTGAGGAAGCCGTGAGGCGAAACGTCAATACACACTTAGTCCCACATCGGTGTATCTTTTTCTCTAATCTCACCTTACCTTATTTCACCTCACCTCACCTCACCTCACTTCACTTCACACATCACGTCACATTAACTCATCTCACCTTACCTTACTTCACCTCACTTCACCTCACGCTCACCTTGCCCCACCTCATCTTACCTCACACGTTGCTTCACCTTTCCTCACCTTAACTCACCTCACTTTTCCTCACCTCACTTTACTTTAACTCACTCCACGACTCACCTTTCCTCACCTCACATCATTTTACCTCACCCCACACAACATAGCACTTCACCTTTCCTCCCTTCCCCTCACCTCACTTCACCTCACACATCACATCACTTCGCAGCTCTTCGCTTCACTTACCCCACCGTACCTCAGGTTACTCATACCTTAGTTCTCCCCACCTCACCACACCTCACCTCGATTCATTCAAGTTCATCTCATATCATCTCATCCCTTTCACCCTTCAACCCTCCTTCATCCACTCCTCACCTCACTCACACCTCAATTCCCCTCTCCTCAGCAGGAAGATATTGACGCACCTCTCGCTTCATAACCTTCTTTCTGACCGCCAGTCTTGGTTCTGTCAGGTACGGTCCACTGGCGATCCCCCACATTCCTCTCAGATTTCTGGTCATCTTTTGGGAATGTCGGTGACATCTTTGGTATTGTGCAAAACATCTCAAAGGTCTTCAGCCAAACCTGGCACAATTTTTAAATTTACAAATTGCTTTCCTATGGATTAACACTCATTCTGTGCCTGCAATACAAGCGTCCATTTTGATCGTTCTACTGTTTATGTTTTAGGTGGCCACTATTCTTTGTAAGTTATGAATGGCGACGTTTCTTAGGGTTCTGTCCTTTCACCAACTCTCTGCATCCTATTCAAGGCCAGCTAGACCAAACAAGAGCCTCGCAGTCCTATTGGGTAGCAATGCATTTGCCCAAAGGAAAGCAATTTTTGAGCAGCTACCACCACCACAACGCTACTGCCACCAGCTACCACAACGCTACTGCCACCACTACCACCACAGCTGCCACCACGACCATCATCATCATTTTCATCACAGCTACCACCATCCCACCATCACCACCACAGCTACCACCACCACAGTTACCATCACCACAGTTACCATCACTACAGCTACCATCACCACCACCACAGCTATCATCACCACCGCTACCTTTACCACTCCTACCATCACCATCACCACAGCTACCATCACCACCGCTACCATCATCACCACCACTACCACAGCTACCATTACCACAGCTACCAACACCACTGTTGCCATCACCACCACCACCACCACCACCACCACAACTACCATCACCACAGCTACCATCACCACCACCACCATCACAGCTACCACCATCAAAAATCATTACAGATACCACCACCGCTGCCAACACCATTACAGCCACCACCACCACCACCACCATCACAGCTACCACCACCACCACCACCACCATTACAGCTACCATCCTCAACATCACAGCTACCACCACCACCAATACCATTACAGCTACCACCACCACCATCACCATCACCACTACCACCACCTTCACCATCAAAGCAACCACCACCACCACCTCCATCACAGCCACCACCACCACCACCTCCATCACAGCTACCACCACCACCACCTCCATCACAGCTACCACCACCACCACCTCCATCACAGCTACCACCACCACCACCTCCTTCACAGCTACCACCACCACCACCTCCATCACAGCTACCACCACCACCACCACCATCACACCTACCACCACCACCACCATCACACCTACCACCACCACCACCACCATCACACCTACCACCACCACCACCACCATCACCACACCCACCACCACCTCCATCATCACACCCACCACCACCTCCATCATCATTACAGCTACCACCACCACCACCACCACTATCACTACTGCCACCACCATCAGAGTTACCACCTCCACCATCACCACAACTTCCACCACCATAACTACCACAACTATGACCATTGTGCTGAATAAAATCGTCTGTTCATTGCATCAGTGAAGTAAGAGTCATAGGAGAATAGATATACAACGCCCCCCCCCCTCTACTCTCTCTCTCTCTCTCTAAAGATGTATAAAACTCCAAGTGTGAATATTGTAATGCCAGTAATGACAATTATTAGGGGCCAAAAAAGACTCTGCAGATAGTTTCAATCAACATGAAACTGAATCTCGACCATCTGCGACCCAATTCGAACCTTCCTGCCAAGTTTCATTAAAATCCTTTTTCCAATTTTGGTTGTGCCACACACACACACACACACACACACACACACACACACACACACACACACACACACACACGCACACAGGATTGTAGTATATTAAATTTCTTTCCCAATCCTTTCATAAGCTGATGACTCCAATTTTCACTTTTCACCCTGCTTCTCACCCCATCCATTTTTATAGTCACTTAAACACCCACGGGATAAAGCAGAGGTGCAAATGACTTCCGATCTGTCTTACTTTTAACCTGGGCAAAAGAAATCTTGTTGTTCTTAAGGACTCAAAAACTTTGTTCCCACATCATTCAACTCGAACTAGTCTTCAACATGGCCATCCGCCCACTTTCAAAAACACAATACTTGTTTTCCATCACCTCTCAGTTTCCTCAGAATCTCTTTCACTTGTTATCTCTTCCGTAAAAAAAGAACATTACGTCTCATGCAAAAATAGCTTCACAGATGTTAAGTGCGTTGAACTGACTACATTCTTTGTTTGACCATACTCAGTTGTTAACTTTGTGCTTTGGCCTTATTCGGCCACGCGTGGAGTACAACTCGCATCTTTGCTGAACAGGTGTAGTCAAAGTCTTTTCGTATCATCAGCTTGACTCACTGACCCCCTACAGCCTCTTCTACAATTACAATATTCTGGCAGCTATTCTTGTAGTTGCTTCATTCATTATCTCTCGATTACAGTGGTACTGGTAACGTAGAGTTGGTGTAGCTACATAGTCTCACCTTTCTCTGTCAAATTATCTGATGTAAAAGTTAACTAGTATATTCGTACACAGTCTTTCATGCATACAACTAGCCATCTCTGGAACTGTCTTCCTCTCTTTGTCATTTCCAGTGTTTGTGTCCTCCAGTGTCCTAAGCACAATGAAGCCAGGTATATCTAAATAATCGGATTTTTCATTTGGCGCTGTGTGTGTGTGTGTGTGTGTGTGTGTGTGTGTGTGAACAGATAGATGGATATATATATATATATATATATATATATATATATATATATATATATATACAGTATATATGGAGCCTCTGTGGTACAGTGGTAAAGTGTGCATTTTCGTACACTGAAGAACGAGGGTTCGCGCCCCGCCGGGGTAATAAACTTTGGGAGCATTCTTCTGACCACGTACTGCATTGGCGGACGTAAGGGGTGCTGTGGTTGAACCAGTGTCGCATACTTTAAGTATGCTTGCACCCAGTCGGCTTGTGCAGGCCGATTACACTTGGTTCACAGACAACACACATCCAAAGCCATTCCAACACAACAGTTACACTTACAAGCACTTCTCACCCTACATACAATCTCTACCAGACAGCCTAAGCCACTTGGTAGAGAGACATTGGCTGTATCGTCCCCACTTCAGTCGGGATTGGCCGGTCCTGCAGTGGACACTCAAGACTGCTGATGAGATAAGATAATATATATATGTATATATATATATATATATATATATATATATATATATATATATATGTGTGTGTGTGTGTGTGTTGTGTGTGTCTTGTACAGTGGACAAAATTTGTTTGCTTTAACCCCTTAACCGCGGGGCGTCACCTTCGTGATGCTCGGCTACAATGGATCATACCGCGGGGCGTCACTTTTGTGATTCTGTGTTATTTTGAATTATCCCGGACTCTCAAGTGGTGGCTTGTATCATCTATCAGTACTGCCAATGTCCAATACTAGTCAGCGCTCCAAATCTCATCTGTACTCCCATCCATTGTTGACATTTTAGCTATTTTACCCCCTTCGTGACTCCCCTCCCTACCTGCCCTCCATTACCCTCTCCTCTCACCTCCCACGCCGCACTGCGCTACGGAAATTTCCCCCTTCTCTTTCCACAGATTTCATCCATTGAAATAAGCCCTATGCCCTATATTTTTACCCAATAATATATACCAAAAAAAAAAAAAGGTAAGTGATAGTCTTATACTCCATAAATTGGCTAATTATCACCTGACAACACCTCACGTGCATTCATTCGCTACATTACCACGGTAATTTCTCCTTTGATTTATGCCTTGTAATCGATGTCTGTAATAAAAATATATATCAGAAAGGAAGGGAGAAACCTAATTGACATTTACATTCACCTGGAACTACCTATTTCTTTATTTATTGCCGAGATTTTCTACCTATAAAAAATTAGCCTGTAAGTTAGCAGCAGTAAGCCCAAAGTGTCATTGTCAACCCTTCCCTTCTCAGATAATTTACCCCCTTCGTGACTCCCCTCCCTACCTGCCCTCCATTACCCTCTCCTCTCACCTCCCACGCTGTGCTGCGCTACGGAAATTTCCCCCTTCTTTTTCCACAGATTTCATCCATTGAAATAAGCCCTATGCCCTATATTTTTACCCAATAATATATACCAAAAAAAAAACAGGTAAGTGATAGTGTTATACTCCAGAAATTGCCTAATTATCACCTGACAAAACCTCACGTGCATTCATTCGCTACATTACCACGGTAATTTCCCCTTTGATTTATGCCTTGTAATCGATGTCTGTAATAAAAATATATATCAGAAAGGAAGGGAGATTCCTAATTGACATTTACATTCACCTGGAACTACCTATTTCTTTATTTATTGCCGAGATTTTCTACCTATAAAAAATTAGCCTGTAAGTTAGCAGCAGTCAGCCTAAAGTGTCATTGTCAACCCTTCCCTTCTCAGATAAGCTGCGGCATTTAGTTCCTTGTCCTCCACTGCAGAGACAACATGTCGCACTCGCGCCCCGCCATTCCTGCCGCTTCTGCGCCCATTGCAAAGGGCCCCGTGACCTCTATGCCAAAGAAAAGTGTTGAGGCAAGCAGGAAAGGCCTCAGTGACTCTGCAGTGGCACGAGAACTTGCTGAATTGTCCATGATAATAATGGACAGCGATTTTGACGATTCCGGTGAATCGTGTGATGAGCCGGGTGAAGTTATCGCGCCAGAAACAGCGACAACAAGTGCTCCTACCAGTGAATCAGTGTCTAGCTCCAAGGGAAAGGAGCCTTTAGTGCAGGAAGGACAAGAATTTGGGAAGGGAGTGAAAAGGCAGCGTGTTAGCCCCAGAACAATGCCCCCATGTGACCCAGCCCGCCATGAGTCACGAGAGCATTCACCTCCCTGTTCCCCAAGCCCCGCTTTACTCATCTCGTCATCATCGTCGGCTGAGTTATCTCCGGAGTCTTCGTCGTCGGAGTCACCACCAGCATCAACAGTGAAGGCCGGCCGTAGAGGTAGAGGTAGATCTAAGAGAGTGAAAAGTAGTGTAGCTAGTAGGGTAAGGGCTGCTAGTGCTGTACAGCAACCTAGGGTCAGTGCGAATGACCTTGACAGAGATAAGCCTCCCTCTCAGCCAACCTCCACCACCACCACCATCACCATCCCTCCACCGCCACGCCAGGGAATCCTGGACGCCTTCGCGTGGACGGAAGGGTCAGATTTTGTCCCCGAAAACCTGGTTTTCGATGAGAGCTCGTCAGGAGTTCAGCCTGCCTTCACTATGGACGAAAATGCTGAGTGTGTCGACTACCTTTTGGCCTTCCTAGATGACGAAGTCATGCAGCACATATGTGATGAGACCAACAGGTTCGAATCACAACGTGCTGCTAGTGGTACAGGTGCAGCCAAGATGCAACAGTGGACCATGCTGGGAGTGCAGGAGCTGTATGTGTTCTTTGCCCTCATGCTTCTTATGCCACACTCCAAGAAGCATGAGTTGGAAGAATACTGGTCCATGGACCCCTTACTACCCTCACCGACCTTCAACAAGTACATGGCCAGAGATCGCTTCCGGAACATCATGGGAAACCTGCACTTTGCCGATAATGATGTACCTTCCCAAACCGACCCACTCTGGAAGATCCGGGAGATTCTGAACAGAACGAAGGATAAGTTCATGTCATTCTTCCACCCATTTCAGAAGGTTGTCATTGATGAGTCCTTGGTTCTGTTCAGAGGACGTCTTCGGTTTGTTCAGTACATTCCAAGCAAACGCCATCGCTTTGGAATTAAGTTCTTTGTACTGTGCGACTGTAAGACGGGGTACATCCTTGACTTCGTCATATATTCAGCCAGCACTGTCGATCTCGATAAAACACACCCCCTTGGCTTCTCAGGCTGTGTAGTGAAAGTGCTCCTAGAAAAGTATTTTGGTGGGAATCATGTGCTGTATACAGACAACTACTATACAGCACCGAAACTTGCCAAATACCTTTCTGAGCACGGCATTGGCTCCTGCGGCACTGTGAAAAGTAATCATGCCAACTTCCCCAAATTCCCAGAGGCGGGAAACTCGCAGCGAGGAGACGTGCACCTACGCAAGTCTGAGAAGATGCTGGCAATACGGTGGCATGACAAGAGAGTCGTGCACATGCTCACCACCGTACATAAGGGGGAGATGAGAGACAGTGGGAAGGTCGACCGTAGGACAGGCGAACCTGTGATGAAACCTGATGCTGTGTTGGACTATAATATAAACATGCGGCTGGTGGACAAGTCCGACATGATGATTGGTGAGATCGACTGCCTCAGGAAGAATACTAGGTGGTACAGGAAAGTTTTTCTGCATCTCATAGATATGACGATGCTGAACGCCTTCATCCTGTACAAGATGAAGGTAAAGCCACCCAAGTCCTTCTCCCTGAGGTTGTTCGCCAGGACTTGTGTCCAGCAGCTGCTGGAAAAATATGGTAAGGTGCAAGCAGCAACTCCAAGGCGCCATCCAGTTACACTTCCCGACCGACTTGAGCAGAGGGCGTATATGGATCGGCACAGACTTGAGCTAATGCCTGCCACAGGGAAAAGGAAGGCTGCGATTCGCAGGTGTCAGGTATGTGCGCATACCACACGCTGCACACCTGAGCATAAACGCACCTCTTGGCAGTGCGCTGAATGCCAGGTTCCCCTCTGTGTAACCTGCTTCTTCGATTATCACAGCCAGAAGCAGTTCTAACAGTGCAAGTGTGGAAACAGAATTATTTGGAAATAATGTGTAAATAATGTGTAAATAATGTGTAAATAGCAGGTGAAAGCAATGGATGTTCAGTTCATATGATTGAACAGTGTATTATAGTTTTATCTTACTGAAAGTGACAGTGAATAACATATTGTAAGTAAAATAGAAGGGTAAATATTGAAAATAGAATAGAAAATGTAAATAGTAATGTAAGTAATTAGTAATATAAGAATATGAGTACAAATAATTTATGTTATAACAGTGAGAGTGAATCCGTGGCTCTCTACATATTTTACTGACTGAAAAATTGAATGACTTCAGTGACAATAAAATAATACGACTGAAGGAAACTTATGGAGAAAGACTCCAGATATATATAAGTGTGATATAGTAATAGAAATATAAAGTGTGAGGGGTTTTATGAATAATAAATGACAGAGTGCCTAGAGCGAACTAGCGCAAGTGCGGCGATCAGACGCGCTCGTAATTTCCATTGCTTTCACAGTGTTTTTTTTTTAGTATGGATCCCAAACTACTTGAAAATGGTAGAATAGTGTTTATAGTGTTTGTATCTGGCTGTGGTAATCATATAACGGGTTGTCGGGAAGTGTAAAGTGGAGACTTAGTTACCCTATTTCAGAGGTCTCCACAAGTCCTACGGAAACAGACGAAGGCTCAACAATCATTCCAGGAGAAAGCTGAAGGTATGTGCAATAAGCATATATAATTTTATTATTCTAGGACTAATAACTGATTTTTAGCAAATATTTTTTGAGAGTCTGTCGGAGCCCAAATAACCCCGCGGGACACGCAAGTCATTGGTAAACAAGCCCGCGGTGTAGGGGTTAATCCTATGGTTCATTTTTAAATTACCAAATGGATCTCATCTCTTTTGTCTCTTATCTATCCATATTTCATTCATTTTTCGCCACACTAACTCCTCGCACATCGCTTACCTCTCCCATCTCCTCACTTCATTCACCTTTCACTTACCTCATTCGCTATTCCCCTCTCATCTTATCTCAACAGCTCTATATTTTACCTGTCTTATACTTCACTGTATTCCCACTATACCCCACCCCACGCATCCGTCTTCATCCCACCTCGCTTCATCTCAGCTCCCGTTGCCATCCCAGCACTTTGTCTCACTCATCCCCTCATCTCACTCGCACATGACCGCAGTCACCTCATTTCACTCATCCCTCATTTCGGTCGCTTCTCATCTCACTCATCCCCAATCTTGCACACCCCTCATTTCATACACCCCCCATCTCGCTCACGTTTCACCTCATTCACCAATCACCACACTCACCTGTCATCTCACTTATCCCTAAGCTTAAACATTTCATCTAACTCACCCCACACCTCACTCACCTCTCATCTAACTCACCCTAAATTTCACTCACCCCTCATCTCATTCATCCCTCTCCTCACACATTCATCATCTCATTCACCTCTCATCTTACTAACCCCTCATCTAACTCACCCGTCACCTCACACACCGCTCATCTCACTCACCTCTAATCTTACTCATCTCTCATCGTACTCACTCCTCGTCTTACTCATCCCACATCTCATACAATCTTCATTTCACACACTCCCATCTCACCCACCTCTCACTTCACTCATAAACCCATCTCACGCACATCATCTCACTCACCTCTCATCTCATACTCTCAACCCTCATTTCACACACCCGTTATCCTCCACTTTGCCTCAATTTATGCTCCCTTCACGTCGTCACTTCACCCACACTCACCTTTCCTTACCTCAGCTCATCTCATATAGTCATGCTACTCGCCCATCCACTCACTCATCTCACATTATTTAACTAGCAGTTCATTAATGCTTCCCCATTGTTTTCAACCATCCTTCCCCTTACCTTGTAGCTTACCTCACCTTACCTCACCTCATCTCATCTCATCTCATTTCATCACTAGCCCATTTCGATCACGCCTCTCTTTGCTTCACTAAGTCATCATCATTCCTCTTCATCTCACCTCCTCACCTCCCTTCCCCTAACCTCTTCACGGCATCTTATGTCTCTCTCTCTCTCTCTCTCTGTATATATATATATATATATATATATATATATATATATATATATATATACAAACACATATACTGTATATATACATATATATATACATATATATATATTTTAGTGCAAGGATGAAGGAACCAAAGGCTAGAAGCCCGCAAATTGTTCTCTCCAAGAAAAAATCCAAACAAGATAATAGAGAGCCAAATTCAAGATATCGAGGTGCCTGGACACACTGCATTTAAAAGGCTGGAGGTCATAAGTAGTAGAAAATACAGACAGAGGAAAACAGTTCCAGAGCTGACCTATTGCATATATGAAAGACTTGGAGTAACGTTTAGTTCTTGCATTAGTGGATTCACAGAAAAGGGATGAGAGTTTGCTGTTAACCGGATGCTACGCAGCCGCCGTAGTGGTGGAAAGATGCAAGCAGACGGTTCGGAGGAGCAGTGACCATTGAGGCAGCGGCGGAAAAAAGATAAAGATGCAAAAATGTGGCGAACAGATAGAGGGCGAAGACAACCAGTAAGAGGTGAAGAGTTAATGAGACAAAAAGCCTTTGACTCCATCTTGTTGAGAAGAGTTGTATATGGGGAGCCTCCCCACACACGCCAGTTATACTCTAAACAGAGGCGAATAAAACCGTGTATAAAGTCAAAAGCCCGTACAGAGGCGAAGAAGGGGAGGAGTAGGAGTGTCACACCTAATCTCTTGGAAGCAGATTTTACAAGAGAGGCAATATGATCTTCCCAAAGATGATGCAGGATTGAATTGGGTATTATTAGACATAGAGGATATTCCTGTGGTAGATTCTGATGGGACGAAATATGTAGGAACTGAGTTTCTTATATATTAAAAACGGCGAGATTACTTTTATCACAATCAGATATATGACCCAAGTCAGACATTAAGTGTGCCATTGCCTCATACCTTGTTTGTTGAAGCAGCTGTTGAGATGGAAGCTGCAGTAAGCAGAAGGAAAGGTGAAGGATCGAGTCATCAGAGTATGAGTGGACCGGGTTAGATGTACAGCTTAGAAGGTCATCAATGAATAGAAGAAAGAGATTTGGTGATAGGACAGAGCCATGTGAAAAACACCACTACTGATAATCTTAGAAGAACGGTGGCCGTCTACAACAGCTGCTATAGAACAATCAGAATGATAGTTAGAGATGAAGGCATATATAGAAGGATAGAAACCGTAAGAGGGCGGTTTGAAAATTAAAGGTTTATGCCAGACTCGATCGAAAGCCTTTGAGATGTCAAGCGCAATGGTAAAGGTTTCGCCAAAGTCCTGAAAGAAGGATGACCAGGAGTCTGAAAGGAATGTGAGTGGATCGCCAGTAGAACGTCCCTGGCGGAACCTATACTGATGATTTGAAAGGTTATAATAGGAAAGGTGCTTTACATTTTTTTTTTTTATTAAGAAAAGATTCAAAAGCTCAAGAAACAAGAAGTGGTGCCAGGGCACAACAAACCTGTCCCCGGCAGTCGTTTTAGTGCTGACGTATTAACACAACAGGATAACTAGTCAAAGATGTCACATATGAAATTTTGAGTAAATCGAGGGAAAATTGACGATTTTATGCCCACTTGAAATTTTAGGTCCCACTCACCTGACAATGAACCCCCTACTGCTAACTGAGGGTGACTCCCCTGATCTAATGAGGCATGTTATAGGACGCAGATTTGAAAGATGCGCCTTCAGGGTTGGTGTCATGTCACTGACGAATCTGAGAGTTATGGCGAAAAAACTATTTTTTTTTTTTCTACTTTTTTCTACATGTTATGGCCTACAGCCTGGGTTTTGGCCCAATTTGACCCAAAACTTAATAAGTTAATCTTAAGGTCATAGCCCATCATCCTTGTAATTTTAGTCAAAATCGCACCAGTAGGTTTCGCGTAAAGTTGTTAACAGACAGACAGATAGACAGACAGACAGGCAGACAGACAGACAGACAGACAAACAAACAAACAAACAGACAAAATGAATGAAAACAATACCCCTTCCCGAGTCCCTCCGGGGTGGGGACGGGTAATAATGGATGTTAAAGCAATTGGGCGAGAGTGCAGGGTATGGTCACCTTTTTTTGGGTTGAATGAGAACAAACTCCCAGCAGTATGGAAAGGCAGAAATTGGCAGACAAATGCAAAATAGTTTACCTAGGCAAGATGTAAATACAGAAGCACAGTTCTTGAGGACAACAGGAGGGACCCCATCAGGCCCATATGCCTTGTTAGTACTGAGGTCAGTGATGGCAGAGAACACATCTATTGAAGAAATTTTAATGTCATCCATTTGCAAGTCAGAATGAGGAAGTGATGGAGGAACAACACAGGAATCGTATAAGGTGGAATTGGAGGAGAAAGTATGAGTGAAGAGTTCTACTTTATCCGTAGAAGACACAGCTACCGAGTCATCAGAGCGGAAAGAAGAGGGAAGGATGATGAAGCAAAGTTGTTTTGAAAGATTTTTGGCAAAGGGCCAGAAAAACCTGGAAGAGTTTGAATCAAAGAGTTCAGAATATTTTGTACTAATTAAATTATTTTTAGCAGAGCGAAGTACAGACTTAGCACGATTCTGGGCAGAATCATAAAAGAGATGAGATTCAGAGGTGGGTTGACTCCGGTACTTTTTGAAGGCCCTCTTCTTGTTGTGGACAGCATTAGAACAAGCGTGATTAAACCAAGGTTTATTTGCATTAGTCACAGGATAGGAGAAAGGAAAGAATGCTTCCTAGTCCAAAAGAATAACCCCTATAATGTGCAAGGTGCACTTAGGCAACTCTCGGCCATGGATGCAATAATCATTCCAGGGAAAATCAAAGAAGTACTGCTTGAGGGTCTCCCAATCAGCAGCTCCAAAACACCACAGTGACCGCTTCTTGGGAGGGTACACAGGCCTTATTGGAACAACAGAACAGGTTAAGGTGATAAGGTTGTGATTGGAGGAGCCCAACAGAAAAATGATATTGACACCACAAGCAGGATTAATTGAAAGGAAAGGGTCAAGTATGCCGGAACTCTTTCCAAAGTGGTCTGGGATACCATTAGGATGCTGTACAAGCTGCTCTAGGTCATTAGGATGAAAAAGATGTAGGCTTTTTCACCAGCTGGATCAATAAAAGGAGAGAGGAGGAGAGCCAAAGGTGGTGCTGTAGCCTACACCGAAATCACCTTGAATGGAGATTTCAGAGAAAGGGGAAATTGATAGAATGTGTTCCATTTTAGATGTAAAAGAGTCAAAGAATTTTTCATAGTCAGTAATATTAGGGGATAAGCACTGACATATTTAATCAAAGAATGACAGCCTGAGCCAGGGGATAGGGAATTCAAAAGATTCAAGTTCAGAAACATGAGAGCAAGATACTCGTAAGTTGTTGCGAACGTTTACACAACAGCCACCTTTGGCTTTGAAGTGAGTATAGAGAAAGTAGGAAGATGCAGAGCAGAGCTACAATCAGTCACCTCATACATTTGTCTCAGTAAATAAGAAAAGGTGAGGTTTCGAGGAAGAGGGGTGGTGCTCAAGAAAGAAAAAATTAGAAGAAAGCCCGTGAATGTTGCAGAAATGAACAAGAAGTGAGTCAGCCAGTGGTTCCAAGCATTTCTCTTGGCCCTCAGCGGGAGAGGGGCGGATGGTGGGGGCTTATATGGTCCCCCTGCTTGGGAACTCCAAAGCTGGATGTTGAGATGCCATTGTCTTTTTTAAGAAAAGGAAGTGTGGTGAGTAATGTGCATGTAGTTTGGTGCTGACAGTTGAAGAAAATTGTATTGGAAGAGTATGCTGGCCAACTCTCTGTCTTACTGAAACACTGAACAAAGTTCAGGAAAAGGGGGATGGTCAGAAATTAGTCCCATGGGGTGATGAAATGAGAGCTCCAGCTCTATCATCAGCTTTCCATCCACCCTGGGAATACTGCCCTTTTCAACTGGTGCTCTGTCGACTCCTTCTCATTTCAGTCAGCACCACTTCCTCTTCCTAAGCTCCAATTTCTTTCTTATCTCATTATTATGCTTATTTAACTACATTCACCCCTCGTACCTAGTTCATCTGACCTACTCCTCACTTACAACTCACGTCACCTTTCTTCATCTCACTTCACTCACCTTACTTCATATCACCTTCCTTTCTCCACCCCTCACCTCACATCATCCACTACACCTACCCTTTCCTCAAGCCTCACCTCCCCCCACTTCACTCCCCTCCTCACCTTACCTCACCTAGCCTCCACTTCTCCTTCCTCATTTCACCTACCTCATCTCACTTCACCTCCTCTCCCCTCACTTCACCCAATCTCCCCTTCCTAGCCCTTACTTCACCTACCTCATCTCACTTCTCTTTCCCTTCCCTAACTTCACCTAACTCACCTCACTTCCGCTTCTCTCCTCTCATTTCACTCACCTCACTTCATCTCACCTCACCTCACCTCCCCCTCCTCCCCGTCACTTCACTCATCCCACCTTACCTTACAGCAAAACCATACTACCTTCCAACCACACAGATATCATCCCGCTGACTTCACCCGATTTTATGTCTGATTTGGAGAGAAAATATTCCATGTTTGTTCTTCAGCGCTAGCATGAAGACTGGAAACTGCGCTGGAATAAGTTGTATTCCCAGAGAACAAGAATAAGCCAAGAACAAGAAAAAAAACAGCAAAAACAAAAGCTTTTCATCTTTTTGTGTTCCATTATAATTATTCCACTCGGCTGTTTTATATTACCCCCCCCCCCGAATATAAATGACATCTTTTATTAGTTTATTTTTTGCTCTACACAGCCGTTTTAATAAAGTACAGTCTAGCCTATATATGATGGTTTACTTACACTCCGTCGGGCGATTTTTTTGTGTTGCAGGGACGGCTCATTCAGTATTATCACTGTCTATCCTGCATCGCTTAGTCATTTTACAGCTTCACATCCACGCCCACACCAGCAGACTAAGCCGTTGCCGCAATACACAGAATACCGCCAAATGTGTTTCTGGTGGAGCGCTCTACGGAACATCCTGTATTTTGAACTAGAGAGGTAAGATACAGCATTCATTAACTCTTCAGTATCACAGATGGTGATAGCCTAGGATAAATGGAAAATGCATCACCGTAGAGAAGCGGCAGCATTTAAGGGAGCTTGCAGATTTTTATGTGCTCGACTCTGGACACAGACTTAAAGACCCGTTCCCTGAGGCCCAATAGTCTTCCTACGTACCATGCACCTCCACGTGTGGCCACTTCGGCGCTAACACCCACCGTCTATAATGAATACATGTTCTATCTATCTATCTATCTATAGCCCGACGCCCTAATCCCGCAAAGGGTGGCCGCAGACAAAACGCCTCCAAGTCACTCTGTCACCCACCATTTGACTCCCCTCCCCCCAAACTCACCCCCCCCTCCCTCATATACCTCTCAACTCCATCCCTCCACCTCATCCTCGGTCTACCCCTCCCTCTCCCTCCCTCCACCTCATCCTCGGTCTACCCCTCCCTCTCCCTCCCTCCACCTCACCTACATACACCCTCTTAGTCAGTCTTTCATTCTCCATTCTCTCCACATGTCCAAACCACCTCAGTGTATTTCTCCTAATCTTTTCAACCACATCCACATCTACCCCACAACGTTCCTTCACTTCTTCATTCGTCAACCTATCCCTCCACGTCACTCCACATGCTCCTCTCAAGTAACTCATTTCCACTGCTCTCACTCTTGACTTGTTCCCCTCTTGCAATGTCCACGCCTCGCTTCCATACGTCAGGGTAGGGATCACAATACCATCATGCAGCGACTTCTTAACTTCCATACTCACCTCCCTATTTCTCATCATTGCTTTCAGTATACCAACCTTTCTTCCCTGCTGTACCCTTTCACGTACTTCATCCCCCAAAGTTCCATCCTTACTCATCACACTACCCAAGTACTTGAATGCACTCACATTCTCCATATCCTCACCATCCAACCTCACTGCACACTCTGTGACTTCATTCCTCTCAAACACCATAACTTTACTTTTGTTTACATTAACTTTCAGATTCCTCCTCCTACACACTGTCCCAAATTCATTCACCAAACCTTGCAACTCCCATTCATCTTCACTCGACAGCACTGTATCATCAGCAAACAGCAACACCGGAAGCTTCCAAATCTCACCCTCATTAATTAGTGCCACCCCCACATCCACTGCCCTACCTTGTACCTCCTTTACAACCCCATCCATATATATATATTAAACAGCCATGGAGACATTACACACCCCTGTTTCAGTCCCATATTGAGATCAAAGAACTCACTCAGCTCCCCATCCACTCGCACCGTAGCCCTAGCTCCCTCGTACATACTCTTCACAGCACTCAACAATTTCCCCTCCACTCAATATATTCTTAATACCTTCCGCATACCTTGCCTATCTATTCTGTCATAAGCTTTCTCCAAGTCCATGAAGGCAGCATACACTTTCCTTCCCTTCTCTAGATACTTCTCCACTAAACATCTTAGAACAAATATCTGATCTACACACCCTTTTCCCTTCCTAAATCCCCCTTGTTCTTCTCCAACTAGCTCCTCTGTCATATGCCTAACCCTATCAATGAGTATTCTACCATATATTTTACCAGTCACACTAAGAAGGCAAATACCCCTACTTCTCTCTCCCCTTTTCCTTTGTACAGAGGAACAATTATACCTGATTTCCAGTCCTCTGGAACCCTTCCCTCTTCCCAAGCCAATCTACACAACTTCCATATCCACTCCACAACAATCTCACCCCCATACCTAAGCATTTCACCACACACTCCATCAATTCCTGGGGCCTTTCCCAGCTTAATCTTCTTCATCGCTTCCACTACTTCCGACCTACTGATCTCTTCCTCCCTCCTCTCAACTCTTCTTCTCCCAGCCATTCCCCAACCACTTATACCCACACTGCTCTCACTCTCTACATTCAACAAATCCTCAAAGTGCTCCTTCCATCTCCTCAATTTCTCTCTCTTCTCCACCAACAATCTATTATTCCTATCTTTCACTCCCCTACTATTTCCCCTTTCACACTGCCTTACTTTCTTTACCTCCTTCCAAAACAATTTCTTACTCTCCCTCCATTTCACACTCAGATTCCTCCCAAACTCTTCATCCACTTTCTTCTTACTCTCCTTCACCAGTCTCTTAACCTCCCTTCTCCTGCTCACATATACCTCTCTCTTCTCTCTCTCATCTTCTCCCCTACCTCTACTCGCCAACCATTCACCATATGCCTTCTTTTGTTCCACAGCTCGTTTCACCTCATCATTCCACCATGCTGTCCCTTGCACACCCTTGCATCTCCTCCTCACTCCACAAACCGCCTCACACGCTGCGCTTATCTCTTCCGTGAATATCTTACATACATCTTCCACCCCTTCCATCTGCTCTAGCTCATACCTTCCCAATCTTTCTTCCACTATGCTCTTATACTCTGTCCTTTTCTCACTATCTTGCAATTTCTCCACTCTTCTCACAGGAGCTGCTTCCTCCTGTCTTCCCCTTCGCCTCCTCAACCACTTTCTTTGCAGCTCTACCTTGGCCATCACTAAGTGATGGTCTGAGACTCCATTCCCCCACCCTTCCACACCCTTGCATCCAACACTTGTCTTCTCATTCGCTCATCCACACACACGTAGTCTATCATTGCCTTTCGTTCAACAAGTTCACCATCCATCCTCCTCATTACTCTCCATGTATACCGGTGGATCATCTTATGACGAAAGTAGGTGTTGGCTATTGCCAACCCCTTACCAGCACAGATATCCACCAAAGCACTACCATTCCCATCTACTTCAGCTGGCACACCCCACTGACCAACCACTCCATCCACTCGTACATTCCCAACTTTGCCATTCATGTCTCCAATCAACAGCACTCTCTCGCTCCTCTCAAACTTGTCCATACATGCTTCTACTCTCGCCCAAAACTCATCTTTCACTCTTGCCACTCGATCCTCTGTTGGAGCATACACACATACAATCGCCCATGCTTGTATACCTACTTTCATCCTCACCCATACAATCCTTGCACCCACTGTTCCATACTCTCTTATATTCTCCTTCCACTTCTTGCTTATCATCAGACATACTCCCTCTCTTGCCCTCTCATTCTCATTGACTCCCGCACATATACCTACACTGTATTCCCATTCTCTCATCCTTTCACCTTTCCATTTAGTTTCAGTCAATCCACATATATCCACTTTTGCATCCTCAAGCACCTGGACAATCTCTCTTTCACTTCATCATTCACTCCTCTCACATTCCACGTTCCTACCCTCAGAATGTCCTTTGTCCGTTCCTTAGTCGTCAACGTATGGTCCGTCCGGGTCCGAGGCGCTTTATTTGCTTTTTTGGTTAGTTCTTTTTACGGGGTGGGGCACTAACCCACCACCAACCCTTTTAGTCGCCTCGTACGACAAGCAGGGATACTGGGGGAGTATTCTTGAAACCCCCCTACCCCCAGGGGGGAACATGTTAAGGCCGTCTAATAGAGGACTTACTAAATGGCTTAGTACTCAGGCTCCTGTGGCTCCCTCTCAACTGAATAAAATCGTCTGGTGTCAAAAGGGAAAGAATTCGCGACTTCCTTCGATTGTGGGACTTTTAATAAAAAACAATAATTACACTTACAGGCTCTAGTGGCACATTCTGCTGTATAAAATCGCTAGTCATTGGACAGAATTGAATACGGTACTAGTCTTGGGCCCGTAATTTCGTCGGTTAAGGAAGATTCCTAAACACCACCTCCAAAACGATTTAGTTTTGCTTATTACAGCTTACTGTCCTCTTCTGTGTTGCTTAAATCCTTCTAATATTACCATAATCTCCATAAATAAAGTACAAAAGGATATTCACCAACCATATCCAAAATTAAATTCCTAGGGAAATGGTGTTAGGGAGCTTCCTTACTCGACTCTGATCATAGACAGGGTTAGACTGTCCAGGTAATATCATATCACACCTCCAGTCAGTCACCATATAGGTTTTCGAAACAGTCATCATCATCATCAAACATCATCATCATCATCATAATCATCATCATCATCATCATCATCATCATCATCATCAACAACAACAACAACAGTTATCATCGATTTCATTACAAATCATCATCATCATCACCATCATCAACAGCAACAACAGTTATCGTCAATTTCATTACAAATCATCATCATCATCATCATCATCATCATCATCAACAGCACTTCCTTATTTCTCACACACACAAAAAAAAGGCGGGATAAGTAGGTTAATTCATAAACCAATAAATATCCATCACTGTCCACACTTTTCCCTAACTTATAAATATCTAATGCCTATATTCCCAGGGCTAAAGTTTCCCTACACCGCCCCTACATCACCATAAGAGTGAGCTCCGCATCCCATCTAAGTCTCACCAAAATATAGGCTGACACTGATCTTATGTCGGCTTTTTCATCTATTTTACCACTAACGACTAAACTTAGCTAAGAGCTCCTGGGGCAAAAACATTAACCTATGCTAGTTAATAATGGGGTTTATAGAAAATTAAATATGTAATGATTTAGTTCTAGGTTTATGGTGTCACTTATGCTTCTGTTAAATGTGTTTGACTTTTTACTAATATATACTGGTTAGAGAAATTGTTTGCTGTCTGAAGCGACGTGAATTCGATGCCAGGCTGGGTCAGGGGACAGATTAATTGCCTAAATATCGTTAAAAACACACGACTGATCCTCTTCTAGACCCACCGACACATTAAAAAAAATCCGTAAATACCATGACAGGTGAATGAGACATCCCCAGCGTGCATTCATAATAGATGCTGGATATTGTCATTGACGGACATGGCAGTATACATAATGGAGGGATGGTGGAAAATGGTCTGGGGATGAATCACTGTATGTTCCTGGAGATTCTTGGGCTGAAAAGAGTAAGACAATTCCTTGGCTATTGCGACCTATTTCATATTATTTTCTTGTTACTGTTAAATAGGTTTTATTACCCGTCTCCGCCCCGGAGTGGCTCGGGGACGGGTATTGTTTTCACTCGGTTTGTCTGTCTGTTTATTTGTTTGTTTCTTTGTTTGTCTTTCTGTCTGTCTGTCTGTTAACAACTTTACGCGAAAACCACTGGTGCGATTTTGACTAAAATTACAGGGATGGTGGGCTGTGACCCTCTGATCACCTGATTAAATTTTGGACCAAACTGGACCAAGGTCTAGGCTGTAAGCCACCCCCCCCCCCAAAAAAAAAAAGGGAGGCAGGTAAAAATCGGTTTTTCGCCATATCTCCTTTCAGATTAGTCATATCGACATGAAACTAAAACCTAAAGGTGCATCTTTCAAATTTGCATCCTATAATATACCTCATTAAATCAGGGGGGTCACCCAACAGATGGCGGTAGGGGGGTCAATGTCAGGTGGGTCGGGCCTAAAATTTGAAATTGGCAGAAAATCGTCAGTTTTCACCCGAGATACTTCAAATCTGTTATGTGACATCTTTGACTCGATATCCTGTTGTGTTTAAACGCCAACATTAAAATGACTGCCGGGAACGGGTTTGCTGTGCCTTCGCACCGCTTCTTGTTTAGCACAGAAGTGCCCCTTAGTTGTAAAGGAATTAATGAAGGATGTATCTATTGTCAGTCTTCTTTCGTCTGATAGAACTGGGTCACTCTCACAGCTTGACTGCTAAGTCGTGGTTGCGTAAAATTCAGTGAGCCTTAGTTATGAGGTAGGAGTGAGTCTTCTTGATTACTAGTCAAATGTATCCTTCAATCCGACTGCACTTGGCCATCAACTGAATTGAGAAGAGTTAGAGATCTTTGTCAGATGAAAAAAGACTTTAATCCATCTAGTTCGATGAGCTTATCTTTGTCTTAGAGATCTTTGTCAGATGAAAACAGACTTTAATCCATCTAGTTCGATGAGTTTTTCTTAGAGGTCTTTGTCAGATGAAACAAACAGACTTTAATCCGTCTGGTTCGATGAGTTTATCTTTGTATAAATACGATCACCAGGAATTAGCAATAATGAAACATATCTGACGACCTGTGAGTAAAGGGATGAACAGATAAAGAATCAATTGGGAAATCATGAGAAAGGCCTTCGTTATGCAGTGGGTAGTTTCAGGATGATGTTGATAATGACGTTTTCTTTTATATAAACTTAATGTACTTGTGAGTAAGCTATTCATATGCTGTAAATATTCGTTCCTGGACATATATTTTTACCGTCATATTTACCATCTGGTTCTCGGTTAATTGAAGGAAAAGTTACATGTTAACTCCGAGGACATCGTTTACAATAAATTCTTATCTCATGATTATATTCTGCTTTGCAGAAATTTTTTGAAATCATTGGACAGCCTTAATAAGAACATAAGAAAAGAGGATAATTACAGAAAGACGGTTAACCCATGTTTGGCGGCTCTCAAATGAGTGGGAGTAGTTTAATACGGTCGAGTCCACACTAAATGCTTACAGGCTCAGGTGGGAGTTCAGCATCATTATAACCAATAGTCGTTCTCCCACACCCACTCGCATCCGATGGGGACACTTGCTTGAGTTATATTGATGCAAAATTCCTACCCGCTCCAGCAAGCATTTGGTGTTGACGTAGATCAGACAGGGACATTAAAGCAAAGGACTCTAATTAGACCCTTTATGATCACGTTCTCCTCCCATCTGTACTGAATCGTTTGGTAACAAATAGTATATATTAGATAAAGTCTTCCTAATGAAAGGGCTAAAGCTTCATTGCTACTTGCAAATTTGATTTGTCAGTTTCCCTTAACTATTTAAGATTCCGATGACGCATTTTGGAGTAAATTCGAATCCAACCTCAGAGATTCCGATGACGAATTTATTCGTCATTTTAAGGTACTTTTATAAAATATTCACCAACATCATGTTTACGCATCATAACAAAGAAACTCGGCCATGATATAGTGGAATGCTTTCTCTGTGCTTTTGCATGGTTTAACCCAGATTTACATGTCTTTACTAGCCTTTCTTTAGCCACATATTGAGAAATTTTGGTTTTCATCAAACTTCAATTTGTCATTATGACTTTATTTTCTTTGTTTTTCCTTTTTAGAACATACTACGATACAGTACAATTAGTCAGCATCGAAATAACACAAACAACCAGCATCGTATAATAAAAGGAGTATTTACACTGACCGATCAAAAAATAAATAAATAAATAAAATGCGGAGTGAATATGCAGCCAAAAATAATAAAAAATAGTGCATATTTTTCCTTTCGCTTTACCGTGCAATGAAATGCAGAAATAACCATAATCTATGTATCACCGTAAAGGCAATCTATTGTAGTTTTGCATGGTTTAAACCATATATATATATATACATATATATATATATATATATATATATATATATATATATATATATATACATATATATATATATATATATATATATATATATATATATATATATATATATATATATAAAATTTTTTGTCGAATATTATTCCACGGCAAGGAATAAATTTTTTGGTTTTCGTCTAACTTCAACCCATCATTTTGGATTGGCTTTTTATGTTCTTTGTTTTCCGTTTTTGAACATTCTACAATAAAATACAACTATTCTGCTTTAAAATGACACCTAAACCAGCATTCTATCATGAAAAGTGTATTTACACAGAGCGAACAAAAAAGAATATCGCGGCGCAAAGGTGTGGATCAGCGCGAGTGCGGCTGAGTCCAACGCAGACATAGTCTGCCTTGCCCAGAAACCTGATAAAGTCTATGTAATGGAAAACCTAAAGCTCCATTGCTACTAGCAAAGCTGATTTACCGCTTTCCCATAATTTACAATATCAGTTGTATGGAAAAGTTGTAATATTCGAGAAAAAATCCCTGACATACAATAACGGTTGTTTGCCATCAAATAATTAGTCTCTTCAGACCACTGACAGAACTTATACTTTACTCCTGTTACAACCAAGTGATTTTACTCACCCTGCAAGACACTGTTCAAGCGTGAGAGATTAAATATGGCTTTCATAAAGCCCTTGTCACTGCAGTGTTCTTCTGAACTAAACAGAACAGTTTGGTAGCAGTAGGAACAAGGTGAAGCACTCACATTATAGTTTTGACTTTGCCCTGTGACCTTGACCTTCGTCGATCGTTCTCAAAATCGAATCTCTTCATCGTAACATTACCCTGAATCCAAAAACAAAGTTTAGCCGAAATCACATCGAAACTGTTTAAGTTAACCTTGCCATGCGACCCTGACTTTAGCCTTTCTTTGACATTAAACTGACTGGTTTAAAATTCTATAATTATTCATTCACGTCTTACTCTGACCCTTCCACAATATTTGATTTAATTTGCACAAAAACTGTTTATGTTGACCTAGCCAAGTGACCTTGATCTTTGACCTTACCCTTTGTCTGTTCTAAAAAAAGAATCCTCCCCTTTTGCCTTATCTTCAACTCCTCTGCCAAGTTTGATTGAAATCGAATAAAAGTTGTTTAAATTTACCTTGCCCTTTTACCTTGACCTCTGACCAATTGTTCTAAAAACATCTGGCTTACTCCTTAGCTGAACCTTAACATTTCTACCAAATTTGGCTAAATCAAAATCAAAACTGTCTACTTTGCTAACCATCACTCACATACGACGAACTCTGATCTTGCTCCGTGAGACATAAATTTCAATAATTGTTTTCAAAATTAGCTCACATTGTTCTCACAATAAAATACACCATTTCACGAAAAAGGTCCAGATCGAACAAAAAATATTTTAGGTGATTTTTACTTTATTTTAGAGCAACGTTTAATCTAACCTTGTGAACCTGACCTTGACATACTGTAGTGTTCTCAAAAGCAAAGAATTTCCTCGTTGAGTAACCCTGGACCATTTCACCGAGTCTGGTTGAAATTGGATGAAGCTTTTTGAGTTAATTTCTTCTCTCTCTCTCTCTCTCTCTCTCTCTCTCTCTCTCTCTCTCTCACACACACACACACACACACACACACACACACACACACACACACACATCGAGTAAAATATAATTCCAGCTCTTCGAGTGGGTATAACATTCTATCAAACACGTCATCGTATTGCAACATATACGCCTGATTTGCCAGTCTCTCCTAATTCACAAAGTTGTGGCATTCTGGACCAAATCCCTGACGTGTAATGAGGACCGTCCGTCACCAAGTATTTCACAGTAGTTCTCCCTCCCTCATATGCCACCGCTGTGAATCACCTCGCCATTAAACCGCCCCCTAACTTTTCACGCAATTGACTTTTATCTGCCTTTGTGGGTTTCATCAGCAGCCCCATTGTTCCCTCACTTCCCACTATTCCCCTCCACCCCTCTCCTCTCTTCCTTCACCCGCCTCCGCTGCAACTACCCACACCCGCCACATTTGACGCATATTTAGGTCGCATATGTGATTTTCCAGGCGGAAATCATAAGTTACATAGCTTATGATTTCATCATCCTTTGTGTAATTTTAACGCACAGTATGCTGCATGTTTGATCACGAGCGTGTTTTGCCTCAGTCCCCCCCTTCTACCGTTATAGTAGAGTAAGTCGTCCTTTCTGTTGTTCAGTGTAGGATTGTCAGCTCTTTGTCCCCTATGGCTTCATTTGCGCGTCCTTCTTACAAGTTGTATCAAGCTCTGCCGGTCCCTATATAATGAGCTCAGTCTCTGCATCATTGCCACTTAGATCTACTCCTCATTTTGTTCACATCTCTGTCCTCCCCTGTACCGTTATTATTATTGTGAGTGCTCCAGAAGTCTCCAACCATCTAGCAGCTGTGTAATTTGAGTATAACTATTATTGCATTTTTTCCTTGTACTGTGTAGTATGAGTTGTAAATTTGTGGGCCTAGAGAGGTTATTGTAATTCATGTAAGGTTCTTTATGTCAGTCATCATTAATAATATTTTGTAACTGTAATAATTTATCCTGCATTAACTGAGCATTACCCAGTGTATTTTCATTTTATCAGGGCTGACTTAGAGAAATTTACTCTTGCTAATTTCGTGTTAATAGAGGCTATTGCAGTTAACCATATATTTAACCTGTTTTTTGCCATTACATTATCCTTATGAGTCCTGAATGTTTTGTTGTTAGTTTGAGCATTAAACTTTAGCTTGTAATTTTACCTAACTCTTTTGTTTTGAACCTGGAACTTTACGGGACAGTAGTGATTTTTAGTATTCTCACTTAAAGTGTACATTATCTTTCTCTGTTCCGTAACATAAATTTGGCGACCTCTTATCAGGATATTCAGGATATTATCATAAGGATATTGCTTGATATTTTGTGACTGTTACTTATTCATGATGTCTACTATTACTACACTTGATGAAGCCAAAGATTTTTTGTCAAATGTGCAAACAGTGTGTGACGTAGAAAACAGAACAAAGAATGAACTTAAGCTTGTTGCTCAACCATTGGGAATTGTTGTTCGCTCTCATCATTCTAAAGATCAAATTGTTGACATGATTAATGAAAGCTTGTTTAATGTAACTCCTCCAAATGAGCGAACGCAGATTGAATTAGCTAAGTTACAGCTAGCCCTGCAGGAGGCTCAGGCTAAGGAGGCGGAGTCTCGTGTTAAGGAGGCTGAATTTCAAGCAAATGCTAAGGAGGCTGAATCTCAGGCTCGGATTCAGGAGGCACAGATACACGCACAAGTTGAACTTGCCAGGATTCAGGCAGACCATGAGTATCGCATGAAACAATGTGGAACTGGATCATCTAGCTCCGATGATTTTGATGTGGCTAAAAATGTTAAACTTGTCCCTCCTTTTAATGAATCTGATTTAACAAAGTATTTTCATTTGTTTGAGAGGGTAGCTACAGGTTTTAATTGGCCCAAAAAGTATTGGCCAGTACTCCTTCAAACTGTTCTCACCGGTAAAGCTCAAGTAACTTATGCATCTTTGCCTCAGGATCAATCTGATAATTATGATGTAGTTAAGAGCTTGATTCTTAAGGCCTATGAGCTTGTTCCTGAAGCCTATAGAGTAAAATTTAGGACAACTTACAAGCAAGATAAGCAATCCCATGTTGAGTATGCAAAAATCAAAGAAGATCTGTTAGAGCAGTGGTTAAATTCTAAGAATGTGGATTCTGATTTTGGTAAATTTAAGCAGATGATTTTGCTGGAGGACTTCAAGAGGTGTATTAATAAAGATGTAAGCCTATATCTTGATGAGAAAAGAATAGATAATTTGTCTGATGCTGCAGTTTTAGCTGATGAATATGTTCTCACTCACAAGAGATATTCTAGAGAAAAAGGGAAAGCTGAGAGTAAGTACGTTGCCTCTACTCAGAGTACAGGTAACAGGAATGAGAATAAAGATGATGTTTCTCAGGAAGTAAATACCAGCTTCACCTCTAGATTTCAGAAAAGTAAATGTACTTATTGTAGTAAGCTTGGTCATACTACGGAGAAATGTTTCAGGAGACAGCGTGATGTGAACAAAAAGGAGTCTTTAAATATTCAGTCAATTGGTCTAGTGTCCACCCTTGAGAGTTCCCAGAATTCTTTAACTGAGTTAACTGAACCTGCTTTGAGGGGTAACTTAAATTCTCATGATGGAGCTCCTCTTTTGAGCAGTAACGTGGGTGACACTCTCAAGAGTTCATGTGCTAATTTCCTGTCTGATGGTTTTGTTAGTCCTCTGGACAGTAATGACAGGAAATCAGTTAAAATATATCGTGATACAGGTGCTTGCCAATCCCTTATGCTGACCAGTGTTCTAGGCTCTAATGTTAATTCCTCTGATGAAACTGTAATCTTACAAGGTGTAGGGAATAATTACTTCTCTGTCCCTCTGTGCAGAGTGAATTTAGAGTCTGGTTTTGTTAATGGTTCCGTTATGGTTGGGTTGGTTGAGACACTCCCAGTGTCAGGTGTAACTTTCTTACTTGGAAATGATATTGGTGGAAGTCAAGTGTGTCCAGCTCCTCAGTTGTCTAGTGAGCCAGTGGCTTCGTCACAGGATTGTGATGTCCCTGATGTGTTCCCTGCATGTGCTGTCACTAGGGCTAAGTCTAAAGTTACTGGTGATTTAGAGGATAATGATGATGATGATGTTATCCTAGCTGACACTTTTCTTGCTAATTTGGACCACTCACCAGATGAGGCAGTACCCCGTAGTGTTGATAATTTGTCTCGTCAAGAGTTGGTTGAGTTGCAGGTTGCTGACCCTGAGTTGAAAGGTCTAGCTAACTCTGCTTACAGTGAAGAAGAGTCAGCCGGTGCTTCTACTTGTTATTATGTAAAGTCAGGAGTACTTATGAGGAAGTGGAGACCCCCAACAGCATCAGCCGACTGTGAATGGGAGGTTGTACATCAAGTTGTCATCCCTCGTGTTTGTTGGCAGGATATCATTAGAGTGGCTCATGATTCCAGTTTGGCAGGACACCTTGGAGTGAGGAAGACTGTGGCACGCATTTTGAAACACTTCTACTGGCCAGGTATCTTCAGGGATGTTTCCTGGTATTGTAAGTCTTGTCACACCTGTCAAGTTGTGGGGAAGTGTAATCAGACCGAAAAGGTTGCACCTCTAGTTCCCATTCCTCCTTTTGAGGCGCCTTTCACCCGTGTGTTGGTGGATATTGTGGGCCCTCTTCCTAAGACTTCTTCAGGATTTTCTTATGTGTTGACCCTGATTGATATGGCTACTCGTTATCCTGAAGCCATTCCACTTAGAAATATCTCAGCAAAGAACGTGGTTAAGGAAATGCTAGGGTTCTCCACAAAGTTTGGTCTGCCCAAGAAGGTACAGTCAGACCGGGGAAGTAATTTCATGTCAAATGTTTTCAAGCAGTCTCTGAAAGAGTTGGGCATCACCCAGATCACGTCTTCCGCTTACCATCCCCAGACCCAAGGAGCGTTGGAGAGATATCATCAAACACTCAAATCGATGCTCAAGAAATACTGTTTGGAACATCAGAAAGACTGGGATAAAGGTCTTCCATTCGTTGTGTTTGCTGCAAGAGAATCTCCAAATGAATCACTGGGCTTCTCACCTTTTGAACTACTGTTTGGCCATGAAGTAAGAGGACCCCTTAAGCTACTCAAGGAATGCTGGCTGTCGGAGAAAGATGACGTCAACCTGCTGGAGTATGTGATGAAGTTCAAAGAACGGCTGTCCACTGCTTTACAGCTGGCGAGAGAGAATTTAGGAGCTGCTCAGGAGAAGATGAAGACTTGGTATGATAAGAAGTCCAGGTTATGCCACTTTCAGCCAGGAGATCAGGTTTTGATTCTGCTACCGGTGCATGGGCAACCTCTTCAAGCCAAGTTTAGTGGTCCTTATTTCGTGGAGAAGAAACTCAGTGATGTCAACTGTGTCATCGCCACACCAGATCGTAGAAAGAAGAAGCAACTTTGTCACATCAACATGCTAAAGTTATATCACAGGCGGGACGAAAATAATCCAGTCTGCACTGTAGCTGTTCCACCCGAGTCTGCAAGTGAAGCTCTCCCATGCAGTATGAGCCTGAGTGATAGTTTGGGGAAGAATCCTGATATTATGAATGATCTCCAGACTAAGCTTTCTCATCTAGCTCCCGAGGAAAGGCAGGAGTTTTCGGCATTACTGCAGGAGTACCCGCAAGTGTTCCATGCCACTCCAGGAAGAACTACTGTGTTGATGCATGATGTCGATGTTGGAGACGCAAAGCCAATTAAATTGCCTCCTTACCGTGTGAACCCAGTGAAAGTTACTCTCATCCAGAAGGAGCTTGGCTACCTGTTGGACCACAAGATGATTGAGCCCTGTCAGAGCGAGTGGAGTTCTCCTGTCACTCTGGTCCCTAAGCCAGGTGGGTCACAGCGGCTTTGCATTGACTACAGACGTGTTAATCAGATAACTAAAACAGACACTTACCCTCTCCCTCGTGTGGAAGATTGCATAGACAAGATCGGAAAGGCTAGGTACATAAGTAAGTTTGATTTGTTAAAGGGATACTGGCAAGTACCTATGACTGAACGTGCTAGGGAGATCTCATGTTTTGTAACACTAGGAAAGACTTTTGCATGTTCGGTAATGCCATATGGTATGAAGAATGCACCAGCCACATTTCAGAAGCTCATGAATGTTGTAACAGAGGGTTTGGCAGGGTGTGTTGTTTATATTGATGATGTATTAATCTTCAGTGACAACTGGAAAGATCACCTGTGCCACGTCAGTAAATTTCTCGAGCGTTTGGTTCATGCTAATCTTGTAGCTAATTTATCAAAGTGTGAGTTTGGTCAAGCTAAAGTTCAGTACCTCGGGTACGTAATTGGTGATGGACATGTTGCACCACCAGGAGCTAAGGTTCAGGTTATAAGTGATCTTCCCAGACCTAAAAGTAGGAAAGAGCTACAAAGATTTTTGGGAATGGTAGGTTATTACCGGAGATTTGTTCTTAACTTTTCTATTCTTGTATCACCACTTACAGACCTACTGAAAAAGGGAGTTAAATTTGTCTGGACCGATAACTGTGAATCCACTTTCAACAAACTTAAAGCTATCCTATTAAGTCAGCCAGTGCTCGCTACTCCAAATTTTGCTAAGCCTTTTAAGATGTCTGTTGATGCAAGTGATACATTAGCTGGGGCTGTTTTGCTGCAAGAGGATGATCAGGGTATTGAACACCCTGTATCTTATTACAGTAAGAAGTTCACTCCACCTCAAAAGAACTACTCAACTATTGAGAAAGAGCTTTTGGTCTTGATTTTGGGTTTACAGCATTTTTTATTTTATTTGTGTTCTGGTTTTGACCCCATAGTAATTTATACCAATCATAACCCACTGAAATTCCTTAGGAAGTTTAAAGATAAAAATCAGAGATTGACAAGATGGAGTCTACTTCTTCAGGAGTATTCATTAGACATACAACATGTCAAGGGGAAAGAAAATGTTATTGCAGATTGCTTATCTAGAGTTTAGACAGATTGTTTTAGAGTAATAAGAAATTTCCTTTGTAAATTTCTTTTTCTTTGTGGGGAGGTGTTACATAGCCTATGATTTCATCATCCTTTGTGTAATTTTAACACACAGTATGCTGCATGTTTGATCACGAGCGTGTTTTGCCTCAGTCCCCCCCTTCTACCATTATAGTAGAGTAAGTCGTCCTTTCTGTTGTTCAGTGTAGGATTGTCAGCTCTTTGTCCCCTATGGCTTCATTTGCGCGTCCTTCTTACAAGTTGTATCAAGCTCTGCCGGCCCCTATATAATGAGCTCAGTGTCTGCATCATTGCCACTTAGATCTACTCCTCATTTTGTTCACATCTCTGTCCTCCCCTGTACCGTTATTATTATTGTGAGTGCTCCAGAAGTCTCCAACCATCTAGCAGCTGTGTAATCTGAGTATAACTGTTATTGCATTTTTTCCTTGTACTGTGTAGCATGAGTTGTTAATTTGTGGGCCTAGAGAGGTTATTGTAATTTATGTAAGGTTCTTTATGTCAGTCATCATTAATAATAGTTTGTAACTGTAATAATTTATCCTGCATTAACTGAGCATTACCCAGTGTATTTTCATTTTATCAGGGCTGACTTAGGTAAATTTACTCTTGCTAATTTCGAGTTAATAGAGGCTATTGCAGTTAACCATATATTTAACCTGTTTTTTGCCATTACAATTACATTATCCTTATGAGTCCTGAATGTTTTGTTGTTAGTTTGAGTATTAAACTTTAGCTTGTAATTTTACCTAACTCTTTTGTTTTGAACCTGGAACTATACGGGACAGTAGTGATTTTTAGTATTCTCACTTAAAGTGTACATTATCTTTCTCTGTTCCGTAACAATATATATATATATATATATATATATATATATATATATATATATATATATATATATATATATATATATATATATATATATATATATATATATATATATATATATATATATATATATATATATATATATATATATATATATATATATATTGTTACGGAACAATGGCGGGGGACAGGGCGACTTGGAGGCGAATTGTTTGTGGCCACCCCAAACGGGGATTGAGGCGTCTGGCTCTATATATATATATATATATATATATATATATATATATATATATATATATATATATATATATATATATATATATATATATATATATATTTAAATTCTGGCGAACGTCAGACGATCTCACTTAATTTAAGGGAGACCACGGGCAAAGAAGGAATTAGAAGCAATCTCAATAAACACTTTTAGGGGTACGACGAGAAAAATTATTATATATTCCTGAAGGAATGCGGTGTTTGACTATATTTATGTGTAATTTTACTGCAGGACTGAAGCCTCTCCTTGGAGGGAGGGTGATTGTTAGAATTAATCCTTTCCATGCTCGTCAGGTATGAATGGGGATGGTGATTTGTAGGAAGAGTAAAGTATAATGAATTCGAAGTGTTATAATGCCAGTGCTTGTGAAGGTTAGACTCAGTATATGTCATAGGTAAAACTGGTAAGTTGCAGTCATATATAAGGATGTTAAAGGATGTACTAACAACATTGACTTTAAATTTTCACCAGTTCTTAAGCTAGACTCTTAGATTCAACGATCAGAAACCACGAGTTGATTATGCGAGAAACCAAAACATTGCAGCTCCGCTTCCGAATAAACACACACACACACACAACACACACACACACACACACACATAGGCTAGGACTACAATAATTACATTAGATGCCCAGAAAGCAAGCAACGCCGTGCCCAAACTTTGATCTTGAAAGTGACCTTTACTGTTGATCAGCCTACACAAACCCAAATAATTCCTTTCCATCTCAGCACACAGGACAAACACAAAGTCTGGTGGAAATTGGATGAATTATGATCGAGATTTCGTTGCTCGCTGGCGTTTGTTTGACATGCAGAAAAATGTACTTATTTCATCGCATTCCCTCATCCAATGTTCGTGCAAAGTCTATTCCAAATTGTATCAAATGTCGATGAGAAAAAGCGCGCTTCTTATATGCGTCCACGGTGTTGCTCCATGAAACCGTCATAGAAAGAGAGTCAATGAAATGAACATAAAGAAATCGACAGGAATGGTTTGGATGATATGGGATGTTAGTGGGCGGTATGGATGAGGCGGAAAAGCATCCCTGTGAGAATGGATGATGTAGGATTAGTGATTTGAGTGCAGTGAGGGTTTATTTGTAAGCACCCTCCAAGAATGGAGGTGTCTAGTGGGGGAGGGGGGTAAAGAAATAGGCAAAGGGAATTAACAGCTTGATGGGAGAGGAGGAGATTTTGCTGGAGGAATGGGTTAGATATGAGAGTATTACAGTGAATATAGGCGCTGTAGGCTGAATGGCTTGAGTGCAGTTCAGTTCACCCCCCTCCCAAATAAAAAAGAACACGGTAAGCTCGCGTGTCTCTCATTGGCCGGTGTCTAAGGATGCAGGCAATAGCGCGGCATCCCAACATTTAATCATGATCTTTAACGGTTGATCGTTCTGCACTGAAATCGAATCGCATTGATACTGTATGTGCCAAGCTTGATTCAGACCGGTTCGGTCAATGGAGGGGTATTTTGTCAATGCCGATGAATATATATACAGCATACATGCATCATGATACAAACATACGTAGGTAGAAGCCGACTTGATTATAAAACTACGCCTTCCATGCCGCTAACAGCACCACCAACATCACAACTACCACCACTATGACCACTGCCACCACCACCAACAACAACAACAGCTACAACTATTAACTACTATTACTACTGCTACTATTGCTACTACTACTACTACTACTACTACAACTACTAATGATAATAATAATTTTTTTTACAAAAATCACCCCCATCCATTAGGGAGTTATACTGCGATACTCAAAATCAACTGTCATAATACTGTTCACCATTTGGAGCTGTACTGTGCAGGTTATTACCAAAGCCCTTGCCCATATTCAAGTTCATCTTCGAGAACGGCCCCGATCACCTCGATCTGACCCTCGAGGTATGATCTTGGTGAAATGCCACGATCATAATATGATCGTGTCATTATAGTCAGGGAGTAACTTCAGGCTATCGTGCAAAAAATGGGGTTTTGTTGGACCCGACAGATAAACTTTTTGCAGTGCCTTAGCTAAGGATAACTAAGGTGTATCGAAAAGTAAGATACCTTTCAAAACTGCATTGCGAAACAATTTTTTGAAGCGTTTAATGCGAACATCCCGATTTTCCCTCCAAATTACAAATTTGCTAAAAACTTAACTTTGAATGATCAGATCAAGCTCAAATTTGGTCCACTACCGCCGACTGGGCTGTTAATACGACATATAAAATTGCAAAAGGACATATGAATTACAACACAATTTATGCCGGCATATCTGTATGACATGCAAATGTTAGAAGTCACTCATCCGGATGTTTTCCAGAAGTTTTCTGAGGGACAATTTACTGTGCGTCAATCAGAAAGGGCCTTCTGTGGAACATGGATCGAGCTAGCACTGGAACAGACATATAATAGGAAAGGAAAGACATCTTTATTTAAAGGCATCTCACAAAACCAAGCTGCTCGTGACATATATATCAAGGCTACACCAATATTAACCAAAGATTCAGAAGCAGTGAAAAGTATGGTTCACATAGATGGGACATCTAGAAGCCATCATGGAAGTTCAAATAAATGCATGAGGATGGTGATTTGATTGAAAAGGTGAAGCACATAGTTTCAACTGCGGTGATTAATCCATTTGCTTCTATGAATATCACTGATCTGGTGAACATTGCTACTGGAGAGAAAAATCCATCAAATGATATCATCTTTGCAAAGGCAAAAGGCATTGCAGCAATGAGAAAAGTTCAAGAAACAGGATCTGCAAAGATTATTCCTCCAGAGATACAACTCTTTCCACAGCAAAAGAAATCGGTCTGAACAAAAAACAAACAATTCTGAAAGTTTACCAAGAAGAATCAGCAGTCACAAGAACTTTATGCTACATACAGAAGAGTGATGAAGCGACTCGAAGGGAAGCATTTTCACATGAATGGACACCTTATCCAAGCTCACTGTTTCAACCTGATCCCAAGTTTCCAAGAGGCTTTGCCATGACCAAAGGCAATAAGTGCGATTTTATTGCACACCTGGTGACTGAAAGTGATGGAGTCACCCAAACAGACATGTTGCCTGCATCTGAGTTACCAGCTGTTTAAATAATTGATGCCATGGCATTTATATAGAGGTTCCAAACCCTTAGTGCTAAAACCTTTGGTAATTTAGTCAAACGATATGGAGCAAAGATAATGGAAATGAAGCCAAAAGGAGTCAAAGCAATCCATTTTGTTGGCAATCGTTATGATTTTTCAAGTGAAAAAAGTCTTAAGGCTGATGAAATAATTCTTCGCGGAAACACCAGCACACCACAATTTTTACCAGCAGGAAATGTTAGCATTCCCAACAAGAAAGTCCTTATGAAAAGTTCTAGGAACAAGCCTAGCGCAAAAAAAAAAAAAAAAAAAAAAACTATGCCAAATGGTATCGCCCTTGTCCTTGGTGGTACATTTTCCAGCAAAGATACGACTGTAAGGATTAGTAGAGGCAGTGTTCATGAAACTGAAGAACTCAGATGTGAAGAACACGAAGAATCGGATACCCGTATAATAGCTCATCTTGCACATGCAACTACAGTAGACTTCATGAACAGTCACGTCCAAGCAACAGACACAGACATTGTTGTCCTGTCTATCATTACTGTCATTTACAGTCCATGACAGAAATATGGATCCAGAAGCTGGATTAGTATTTATCAGTGCATGAACTTGTACAGTTGTTGTCACATAAACACCAAACAGAAAAACAGACCCTTGCACGTGCACTGAAATTCTCTTACGTGCTTTCTGGAGGTGACAACGTGAGCTACGTTTACCTTCGTGGAAAAAGGAAGGCAGCCAAGATAGCTTTACAGAAAACTGGACAGTTTTCAGAGATATCATGTTATGGTGAAAGTGGTGCTGAACTGGATCTACCAGACGGCATTGTTAAAGAAGCAAGAGCTTTTATGGTCAGTCTTTATGTTGCCGAGACATTTGAAGACCTAAATATGTTGAGGGAACATGCATTTGCATCAAGTAGAACAGATCTGCGAAACTTACCTCCTACTGAAGATATTTTTCATCAGCATTTAATTCGTGCACTGTACCAACTTATTGTTTACAAGCGAGCCAACATGTGCAAATTGTCTCTGCCGCCTGCCACCCAGTATATCAGAAGAGTTGTCAGTGGCATACTACAACCCATAATGATGACCAAACCAGAAAAACCAACATCATCAAAACCAGCTTCTTGCAGGTGCAAAGTATCAGAGGTGCTTACGTAACTGCCTATGCGCAAAAGCACAGGTACCCTGCTATATAGGATGTACATGTCTTGGAAGAGCTGATAAGTGCTTACGCACTGAGGCCAAAGAATCATCTGAAGATGAAGATTTGTTCATTTGATATGATGTCATTACCTTTTTTTTCATATTCATATGTCTCTAGCTTACCATAGCAAAGACATAAGACAGTCACCCGTTTGGTAAAGTCAGTTCATGTTATACAGATAACAAAGTTCTGTGTCTGTGACAATAGTCATATGATGATTCACTTTTAGAGTGTCTCTTATTTGAGATAATGTAATTATAATTTTCATATTCAGATATATTTTTTAAGTTATGAAAATCTCAAAGAAACTCACCCACTATGGAAAAGTCAGTTCAAGTTATTGGCTACAGTTAGCAAAGTTCTGGGACTGAGACAATAGTCAGTTGATTCACTTTATGAGCCGGTGTTGCCATAGATATAATTACTAATGTATTTCTCTGTTGAAGAGTGCTGTGACGCGGCTGAAAAATGGGAAAACAGCTGGGGTTGATGAGGTATATGCAGAGATGCTTAAGTGTAGTGGAGAGAGTGGAATGAAGTGCTTGTTGGAGATATGTAGGAAGGCATGGATGAGTGAAACTGTGCCTGCAGAGTGGAAAAATGCAGTGAAAGTACCCCTGTACAAAAATAAAGGTGAGCGAATTGAGTGCAAGAATTATCGTGGCATAAGTTTATTGAGTGTGGTAGGGAAGGTATATGGAAGAATTATTAGAGAGAAAGTAAGCGAGATGCAAGAAGTCCTAGTGAGTGATGAACAGGGTGGCTTTAGGAGTGGCAGAGGATGTGTGGATCAAATATTTGCAGTGAGACAGATAGTAGAGAAGGCTTATGAGAAGGACCATAAGGTGTTTATGGCATTCATGGATCTGGAAAAAGCATACGACAAAGTAGACAAAGAAGGATTGTGGAAAGTTTTGCACATGTGCGGTGTAGATGGTAAGCTGTTAGGTGCTGTCAAGAGTTTTTATGATGGTAGCGAAGCATGTGTAAGGGTTAATGGGAAGCTAAGTGAATGGTTCAAGATCGGTGTGGGCGTGCGACAAGGTTGTGTGATGTCTCCATCGTTGTTCAGTATACAGTATATATGGATGGGGTGATGAGAGAAGTAAACACACGAGTAATGGAGAGAGGGATGGCGTTGGTAATGAATGGTGATGGATGGAATATCTCAAATTTGTTGTATGCTGATGATGCAGTACTGTTTGCAAGTACTGGACAAGAACTTGGTAGGCTAGTGCAGAGTTTTGCTGACGTCTGTGAGCATCGTGCCTTGACAGTAAATGTAGAAAAGAGTAAAGTGATGGTTACTGAGAGAGAAGGTGACTCCCAGTGTGATGTTACAGTGAATGGAAAGAGACTGGAATTGGTGAGAGAGTTCAAATACCTGGGTACAGCGATAGAAAAGATGAAAATGTGCAAAAAAAAATTGAAAGTAGAGTGACACAAGGAAGTAAAGTAACTGGTGCACTGAAGGCCTTGATAAAAAACAAAGGCTTGAGTGTTGCAGCTGCACGAGGCTTACATGCGGGAGTGTTAGTGTCAACATTAACATATGGATGTGAGACTATGGTGTGGCATGAAAATGAAAAGTCAAGAGTAAGAGCAGTGGACATGGTACTGCTAAGGAATGTATGTGGAGTACAGAGGATGGATAGGATACGATATAATGTGATTCGTGAAAGGTGTGGAGTGAGGAAGTCGGTGGACACCAGAGTCGAAGACAGTGTACTGAGATGGTATGGTGATGCGGAGAGAATGGATAAAAATAGGGTGGTGAAAAAGGTATATCTGAGCGAATTTAAAGGAGGGAGGAGGCGAGGTAGGCCAAGGAGAAGGTGGAGAGATATGGTGGATGAGTGTGTGAGGTAGAGAGGTTTGGAAGTCAGTGAGACAAGGGAACTGACAAGAGATCGAGCTGGCTGGATGAATGTTGTGAGGAGAAGTGCATGATCAGGGCTTTTGGCACCCCTTTTTAACGTGGCAGTGTTCGGATTGACTCTATCGGATACGTTTATGTGAAGCTACAGAACCTGGTGAATGTTTTTGGCATATCCGATAGAACCAGGATTCCGGGGGCTTGAATGATGAGTGAATGGAAGCGTGGCCCATTAGATTGGGTAAATTTGGGCTGTCTGGACATTGCTACTCCTCACTCTGCCCTTGGGTGGGAAAGGAGGTCCGGATGATGATGATGATAATATCTCTGTTCAAAGAACATCAGTAGTTTGACATTTTTTGATGAAAGAAGTGATACAATGTACCTGGTAGTTATTTTAGACATCAGTCAGAGACATGTATATTTTGTTCAGTAAATCTCATACTTCCGTATGTATTTTTTCAATAAAATATGAAAAAATATTTTTTTTACAGAACTACCATCTTGCAGTAGGTTTAATGAAGGGATATTTTGTGCATTCAAGCTGCAAAATTAATACTGTGAGGTTATGGCACTACTGTGTTGCATGTAAAGTGTTTCTTACTTGAACGCTTTTGACAAGAAGAGTCACTTCTAAACTGTGCTTCATTTTATGGATTTTGCAATGAGATTTTTATTAGTATCTTATAATCCCGTGCTCCTGGAATGTTACAGATTACATAAATGTAAGATGCAAAAGCTTATCTTTCAGTGCCACTTTTTTCAAAATTTGAGGGGCTGGCTCCCTGGCTAATACCTCAAACGGTAGGTCTAAACGGCCATTTCACGACACAGTCACGTTAGTGCTAAGACACACAAAGACTTTGCTATGACAAGCTATGACAACCCACGACAAGGTAAGACACGCTAAGACACGCTAAGTCAGAGCTAAGACAAACGACGGTACCATCACGACATGTCATGTTCTTGTCGGCGCCCACGCTGACAATTTTTGAACATTCCCAAAATTGTCGTAGTGCGCCAAGAACCGTGAAGAATGACCAAGGTCTCCACGTCAGTGCTACGTCATCGCTGTCATGCCACATTACTCATGACGACATGCGGCGACACACGACGACATGAAGATCGTGGAGTGTCGTGGGAAAGTTCCTGACAGTGGGACATAGGCCTAACCTTCATATTACAGTCTGTTGGCCCCAAGCAAGCCAACGGCTGTGGTTACCAACCATCTACGCCTACTTTTATTACTTTGTTTATATTCATTAACATTACAGCATTAAAGACATTAATCTATTGGAGTCACTGGTCTATGTGACTCGACCACAGAAGCTTCGTAATCCATACCCGCGATAGAGACAGGCCTGAGGCCTGATAGGCTTGTGCCCCTGAGGCATAGGAGAGCAAACCTCACGAGGAAGAATGATAGCTGACATCTCATCCAGCCCATAACGGAACTCTGAGGTTGCTGCTCTTTCCCAGAAAGAACCTCTGTCAGTCTCGAGTAGAATCTCCCTGTCACTGGACCCATCCCACCTGATACTGTGAGCACAAGAAGAGTGAATCGACAGTGGTCCACATGTTGGATCCTTTCTTGATAGTTTCTGTTTTTTACTTGTTCATTCCTCTTGTATGCAGCCTCGAGAGACAGTTCTCGATGACATGCTGCCATGGGATCAAATATCCTAATGTTGAAAAAAGCCCTCTGCCCACATGTCCAGAAACCTCAAGCAGTGACATCCACTCTTGCATCATGTGATGTATTTTACTTATCTGTGAATAAAGTGCTCACCGTCTAGAGGTAGCAACATGGCATGTTTCCTATAGCATTTTCACAGTGAGGTAGAGTACTTCACCAAGTCAAATGCAAACATAGCCTCCATTCTTGCAAACCACTGTATGGTTTGCATCAAAGACAGTGCCACAGGCACATTGTTAAGGTAGGTTCTCTACTGGTCACCCATAAATGGTGACTATACAGTAAATACTGCTCAACCTCATGTCTATAAATAACGAGGCAGAGAGAAATGGCCTTTGAAAACGAAGTGATACGATCATTGGAGCGCATCACTCTCTCCAGAATTTCATGGAAGCGTTCCATAATTCTTTGACCAAAAAGTGGCGGGGCCATTTTTGTCTGTAACTGTACTGTATATGTTTGCGTGTGTCAGCCTTTTGCGCCTAATGGTAGTTCTCCATGCGACACAACTTATGACAAGTTGTTATCAATATCTCAAGTGTGTGGTTATTATTATTACTATTTTTATTATTATTATTATTATTATTATTATTATTATTAGAAGAAGAAGAAGAAGAAGCAGAAGAACAACAACAAGAACAAGAACAAGAACAAGGACAAGATGAGGAAGAAGGATGATTAAAGCAACGTTTGTGTGAAGCTACAGAATGTGGTGAATGTTTTTGGCGTATCAGATAGAGCCAGGATTCTGGGGACTTGAGTGATGAGTGAATGGAAGCATGGCCCATTGGACTGGGCATACTTATACTGTCTGGATGTGTTATTTCTCACCCTGCCCTATGGTGGGAAAGGAGGTCCGGATAATAATAATAATAATAATAATAATAATAATAATAATAATAACAATAATAACAGCTAGAAAACGAAATTGCCATTAGCAGTTTCAATAACTCACCACATGACAAGCTATCGTAGGATCTGGTGATTTCAACACCCTTTATAGAGTGAGCACTTCAAAGCAAAGAGCTGGTGTAGGCCCCCTAGGAGAGTGCCAAACACGTTGGGCGAAGGTGAAAGCAAAAAAAGTCCTTGCAGAGCAAAAATGACAGAGCCCAAGCTACTTTCCATTAACCCCTGGGAGATCTCAGAAACTACCAGCCCAAATGGGCTCAAAGTCATTTCAGACCTTCTCCCCGACCTTGGCTATGTCTCAGAAAAATTTCAAGTCTGTACCTATAACGGTTTCTGAGACGCAGCGAATAGGCTATTTTTGTAGGTTTTTGGCAGTAACTGGAAAACCAGTACTGGGAACTGGATGATAATACAGTAAGCCTTATGAAGACGCCAGCTGGGGGACTCAGATGGCCAAGTACGATGGCCATAGCTTTGAAACTGAGCGAATACGACGAATTTACTTCTTTGTAATAATAATAATAATAATAATAATAATAATAATATAATAATAATAATAATAATAATAAATATAATAATGATAATGACAATAATAATATCATCATCATCATCATCATCATAATAATAACAATAGTTTGTTCCCTAGTCATATTGTGTAACCACAATAAGGAAGCTTCGCCATTTCTTTTTATTATGGCTTAATGGCCATCGTCCACTGTGGAGGGCATTAGGCCGAAAAAGACTATTTGTCAAAATAAAACACCAGCAGAGCACTAGCACAGCACAAGATGCCAGTCTAAGGGGCCAAGCGTGATGGCAGCACATACTAAAAAGCTCATAGATCGGCCCGATGCACCTCCTCCCCCTTGACATTCAGACTGGGTGGAATCCCCTCACCCAGGCTTCCGCCCAGAGCAGATTGTATAAGCTGGAGTAGGTCGTGTCTCAGAGCTGATACAACTGGGTGTGGATGTCGAATGTCAGGAGGTGACAATGGGAAGACACATCTAACCGATCCTTGTAACCCACAACAGGAGGGCAAGATGTGCTGCCTTTCTCTTCCTGAGGAGGGGAGGGCTCATCAACCTCCTCCCCAGCCAAGGAGCCAGTTGACATATCTTCAGCCACGTAGACGATGGCAGAAGAGTCCCGCCCCTCCTCGGTCATTGAAGCTAGTTGTTGATCTTCAGCGGTAGTCTGTATCATGGTCATGTCCGGAACCGGGTTGAGGATCAATGCGACAATCGTCCGGTTGAGGGAAGCATCCAGCTGCAGCCTCTTCCATGGTTATGTGTGGGGGGCAGCATGCCACGGCAACCATGCCCGTCGCTCCCGGTGGCAGGGGGCAGAATGTACTTTGCAGGCAAAGAACTCTGGAACAGTAAGGTGAGGCAGTCCGTTCTCCTCAAAGATCTTGAAGATGAGAATACACAAAGCCCCCTTATCACCCTCAAAAAAGCCCTCGCCATTCCATGGTGGTGCTTATCACCTTAGGACTCTTAGGACCCCTGGCCTGGCGTTCCATGGCCGCAAGACATTGCCGTGGACGGGCAGAACCCTGCATGGCTACGTCTCCCTGCCCAGTAATATCCTGAGCCTCAGGACCCTTGGGAGTCCCCCAAAGACTAAACTCCCTGTGTCACCATCCCCGTGGGAGCATTGGAGGTGCCGTGGGTTTGGTGTAACGACAGCCTGGCAGTGCACGAAAACATCAATGTCAGTATCCTGGTGCTTGATGAAGCTGTACGTCTCCCCTACGTTAAACCAAACCACAGTTCCCCTGATCTTTGTCTTGGCCACCAGAGGCTGATCTGCTTTTTGCCCCCCTCAACAGGTCGCAGACAGTAGAGGAAGATGCGTCATCCATCGCTGCTGGTCGTCCTCTCTCCTCAATACCATATTGTACATAACGTATTTGTATTACAGACCAAATCTGAAGACCCTAATGTAACTCCTTGTGTAACATCACCAAGGGGTCTGTAGACAAAGGTGCCGTAGAATGCATGTGTAAATTGTACGTTTGTTCTAATATCTGCCTAAATGTATGCTTAACTACAACCAGATATCTTTCATAACATAAGTGGAACCACAGCTGTATATATTTGAAAAGCTACATCTTTTAAGCTTTTGTGGTTTTCTGTATAACGTGTTGCAATGAAAAAAAAAAAAAACTGAGCAGATTAATTTGGTACTTTCCACTAGGCTAAATGGGAAAATATTAAGTCAAAATTATTCAGCAAACATTTTTATAACAGGATTTTCAACCAAATATCTGTATCTCAGTTAGTTTCTAAGATATTTCAGTTTCAAATATGCAACTTTTAGAATACAGTAAAAATGAGTTTATCACCTTCAAAAATAGGTCAAGGACATTTACATTTGGCACAAGCATTTGTGTTACCATAGGGGACTTTTATGTGAAATACCATCACGATCGAAGAAAAATAAGCGAATAGAAAAATGATAATAACAATAATACTGACGCATACAATAAGCTTCGCCGTTTATCTGACGAAGCTGAATAATAATAATAATAATAATAATAATAATAATAATGATAATAATAATAATAATAATAATAATGATAATAATAATAATGATAATATAGACAAGAACAATTTAACTGTCCATTGGTATGGTGAGTTATAATTAAAATAATAATAATAATAATAATTATAATGATAATAATTATGACCAATATCATCATCATCATCATCATAACAAGTTACCCATTTATTCATTGTGTAGCCATAATAAAGAAGCTTTGCCACAGCTCTTTATGGTATTGTATATAAGGTATGATATTTTGGCATCACAAACAAGTCTGTGACCTTTAAAAGTAGTTCAAGGTCATTCCTATTTGGTACATGTACTTAGATTAACCTAAGGTAACTTCTTGTGTAATATCAACAAAATCTGAAGACAATGGTGTGGAAGAAATAAATGAAGCATGGGTACATTTCACACTTGTCTCAAAAACTGGCTAACTGTATGCCTCACTGCAGCAGTGCAACTATATTCCTTCCAGCTAATAAAAGGGACCAAAGTTACATTTCTTTAAAGTTACAGCTTTACTGCTTTTGTGGTTTTCTCTAAAAGTGTTACAAAGAAAACATTGAACAGATCTGAATATGGCTAAATGGCAAAATAATCAGCCAAAATTCTCAGCAAACTTTTTTATCATAGGATTTTCAACCAAATAATTGTATCTCATTGGTTCCTGAGATATTTTAACTTCAAATATGCAATTTTTGCACCATAAACGAGTATATGACCTTCAAAAATAGGTCAGGGTCATTTACATTTGGCACAAGTACTTGGGTTACCCTAGGGTACCTTCCTGTGTAATACCATCAAGACCTATAGGGAAAAAAAGTGCAAAGAAAAATAACAAGTGGAATTCAGTAACTGTTCTGCAGACAGTCACTAGTCTCAACTTACTCTTTCGCTCAATGACCCACGCCCACTGGGGAGATTTGGATTTTTTTCTGTCAGCAATGGCCCATATCAAGACACATGACCTGGGCCATTCAGATTCCTTGGGCAGGTCGGATACACGACAAAGTTATCTCGTTCACAGCATAATACTGATATGGCTCTCTATGACATTGTCCATGCCAGGACACATAAGCTGGACCCTTCAGATTTCTTGCGCAGTCTCCAGTTGTTCTGGGATCGTGGCAAGACTAAGGCGCGGATAATAATAATAAAAATAATAATAATAATAATAATAATAATACCAGCGAAAACAATAGTTTCTACCTATGCAGTAGGTGGAGACTAATAACACTTACCAAAACAATAAGTTTCGCCATATATTTGCCGAAGCTTAATAGTAAAACCATACAGACCCTCATTGTTCAGTCATGGACATAAATTCAGATACAATTTACTATGATATCTAAAGAGAGAAAGACCACTAGCTTCTCAACTCAGTAAGAAAAACTTCCTATACGCAAACATTTTAGAACACTGTATATAGATTAGTAATTACAGAAAAAAAAAGTACCAATAAAATTGCCCACAACTGTATAATGGCACAAACTTAAACTAACCTAATTTTATTGCACCTAACATAACTTAACCTAGCCTAACCTACAGTCAATGAGGAATGAATAATTGCAACTGGTTTTGCGAAATTTTGCCTGAGCGATTTTGCTTAAGTCTTTCAGTATGTCTGGTATTTCTTATGAAAAGACATTTAAGCTGAAGCTAGATTAAAGCTATTTTTCTTTAAACGTGCGTTATACCATAAAATAAACTGTTAAATATGCAGCGCAATATTTCAAAACGCAATGGAAAAACAAAACTATAGTCAGGATATTTTTGTGCTGACTCCGAACTTAGGGAGCGTTCTGGTTTAGGGCCTTTCCGTACGGTACATTCAATGCGGCCGTGAACATTTGTAGGGCTGGAGTAAGGTAAGGGGGAATGCATGGAAAATGAAGGCGTTGACGTGTTGAACAGAAATAGCATCTCTTCTCTTGTTCCACTTTCCACCGAGAGCTGCTTGCTGAACGTGTGGTTAGGCCTGATCCCCTTGCCGCAGGGGACGTGTTTTTCATATTCATCAGGTTACCAGCAGACGATTTTATTAAAGCTTGGGAAATTTTCTCATAGTGAAGAGGGTAACAAAAAGCTATGATCAAACCCCATCAAAAAACAAAAATAAATAAATTTATAGTATCTCCCCAAGCTGAATATAATCGTCTCGAGATAGGCCCACCCCTAAAAAATAATATTAGTAATAAAGTAAAATCACCGGAATAATGGAGTTAAGCCAACCTGATGGTCCCGGAAAATGAAAAAGACTTAAACATCCACTTTTGCATTAAATTCTGAGGATTACTTGATCGTTAGGTCATACGTCTGGTCGTGTCACTTGCTTTTCAATGAGGTGTTTGGCTTTCAGTGCAAGACGTAAAAGTGTGATTAATAAAAACTAACATTAAAATATGAGAATCTGTAAATGCTGAATAAAATATCAGATTGTGTAAAGGCTCTTACTTTATGCTTACAATTTATACCACCGAGAAGTGAATTACAAAGTTCTTGATTTTTTAAATACTTTCAATGAGAGCTACTGCCTTTTATTCGCAATATTAATTAAATTCATACCGTCCCCGTTGAACTGACACCTGCTGCTTTTTTCCTTTTCCATTTCCTCTCTCATGTCAAGAAAACTAATGCCAAATCTTTTTCCAGTCCATAGACCTTAATATCGTAATAAAATGATGTCTTCTTTTAGATTACCTTTGTCGCTACTAGATTATTATATTTTCTATGAGAGCCCCTCTATACTGAAAATCTTAGTAAAAGCTATATCCATCCCAGATAGTTGTAAGTTTCTATCTTAAGATCAATATAAGCGTGGAGAAAGTATAGTTAAATGAGACATATATTCTCAAACTGATGTAATTATTTTGATTCCAGCAGCCGTCAGTCAGTTTCTTGGTATTAAAAAAATTTATTGCAATTCATATTCAGTTGAGGCCAAACCTAATATTTTACCACTTCTGCTCCCCTTTTTCCTTCGCTAGCTAACAATCCCATGCTGAAAGAGGCCAAGGTCCGTATTCTCGTCAGTTAAGGAAACTCCCTAGCACCTTTTCCTGAGCGATTTATTCTTTGATACAGCTGGTTAATATCAATTTGGATGTTATAGATGCTGAGTGTGGTGGTACGGTATTTGAATAATTCATACGACACAGAAGAAGATAGCAAGTAGTAAATGGCTAAATAAATCGCTTAGGAAGGGGTATTAGGGATCTTTCTTAACCAACAAGAATATGTCTCAGTATGCGTTCATGCTCATAGATTTTCTTCCATATAATACTTTACGGAGGATAGTGACAGACATGCCCTAAGTGTGAAGTAACCGCAGTATGACAGAAGGCGAATTTTTGTGCCTTACTGTATTTCAAAATGTGCAGTACTCTTACCAACTCCGTCAGTAAGATCAAAGTTTTATTTTCATCTGATTATTCGTTTTCTTACTTATACACTTTTTGTTTTTTTTACTTTTTACGGTACGCGTCATTGGAGGGTATTTTTTGGGCCACATCTCTCTCTCTCTCTCAAAACTGCATAAAATCGTCTACCTTTAACTAAAACGAATACAGGAAGATGCAGCCACGAGAGAGTTAAAAAGGTGTAGAGTTTATGGGTCTGCAGCTAACGGTCCAGTTTAATTTGGATTTAGCTCAAATAATGAGGACTGTACCAGGGAACTATGCATCATTTATTCGCTAATGTACCCGTTTTGTTCCGCTGGCCTATTCAACTTGCATTCATAATTATGTTGTTCGATTATGTTTGCAAGTTTTCTTTTTTTAGATCCTGCAGACTGTTTGCTAGTGAGAAATGAGACGATGATGATAATGCTGTAGATGATGATGATGATAACTATGATGCCGCTGATGATGGTGATGATACCTGTTAGCATGTTGTTCATGATGATGTAAGAACAATAAACATAAAGATAACTCTGAGATAATTAGCCTACCTGACTCACTCTCATGCTGTTATTCACACTTACTCACAGCGGATTCATTCACACTTTACGGTCGCACCTCACTCGCACATATCTCACTCACACCTCGCACTTTTTTATCACACACACACATTTTCCTCACTCTCACACCTCTGTCATTCATTCATCTTACTCTCCACAGCACTGTTTTACTTACGCTTCCACTTAATCTCCTTCATCTCATTCAAAGTGTCCCTCACTCACTCGTACCTCAGTCACAGTCTCACCCAACGCACACTCTAATTTACACTCACACTGTCACTCTTCCCTCTAATCTCACTCTCACTAACACTCACACTAGCTCATACTTTTATTTTAGTTACATCTCATCTCAGACATACTCTTGTTTCACTTATACGCTTGTCTCATGCATACTCATCTCACATTTTCACCAAATTCACAAATTCACCTCACCAACATTCTCATCATATTCACACTCTCATTTCACCCACACACTCATCTCACTGATACTCCCATCTCTCTCACTATCTCACCTCACTCATACTTTCATTTTACTCACATTCTAATCTCACTCACTCTCATCTCTCTCTCTCACTCCCATCCCATTCACACTCTCTCCTCACTCTCATCTCACACACACTCATCTCACTCACATTCTCATCGCACTCACACTCCCATCTCACTCACAGTTTCATCTCACTCACACTCTCATCTCACTCACACTTTCATCTCACTCACACTTTCATCTCACTCACACTCTCACTCATATTCTCACCTCACTTACATTCTCATCACACTCCCACTCTCATCTCTCACACTCTCATCCCATTCACACTCTCACCTCACTCTCATCTCACACACACTCATCTCACTCACATGTTCATCTCACTCACACTTTCATCTCATATTCTCATCTCACTCACACTTTAATATTATGACTCACCCTATTTCACCCAGTTTCACTTCACTCACACTCTCAGTTCATTCACACTAATCTCACTCATAATCACATCTCACCCACTCACCCACACATTCTTACTCTTATACTCACCTAATTCACACCATCACTCACTACGCATATTCACTTTGTTCACCTCACTCACATTCTTATCTCACTCATCCTGTCACATTCAAGTAAGGAAAGAATGTTGTAATCGTCTTGTATGTGTATTTGGGAGAGAGAGAGAGAGAGAGAGAGAGAGAGAGAGAGAGTTAACTGATACTATTGGTCATTCACTACAGGAATAGGTCATCTCTGGAATAATGTTTCTCTCTTTTAATTTCACTGTACTTATACCTTCCAAAACATTTTAAACGCATTATGTCCTGGCGTGTTGACAAACAGATTTTGAGTTTAGCATGTGTTTTGATATTTGTTATACCAATTTTCTTGTGGGCAGCTACCCTTTGTTTTTTCTTCTTGGTCAAAAAGTTACTTGTGTGTGTGTGTGTGTGTGTGTGTGTGTGTGTGTGTGTGTGTGTGTGTGTGTATGTATGTGTGTGTGAGTGTGTGTGAATATTTTCTTTAATAACTTTAAATCAGATTCAGTTCTGAAGGAGAAGGACTAGAATAAAATGAATAAGATCAGGTGATGAAAGACAAAAAGTGAAAAAAGAACAGAAAAAAGAAATAAGAAAAAAACGTAATACAAAAACAGCTACAAAATAACCTATGCATACGTGACAAGGAAATGCCTAAAAAAAAAACAGAACAGAAAAAATCGCATGACCTTTAAAAAATTGTCAAAATTTGCGTAGGCCTCGATCGCTGCCCTGTGCTTTGCGTTTTTATTTATTTATTTTTTTAGGGGGTTCCACGCGACTCGAATTCCAAATGAAATATATTTCGAACAGGCTGGTGTTGTCTGTCAGGGAAAAAAAGAGAGAAGAATCGCTGAACTCAACTAAAATGCGTATCTGAAATCCTGGGATATATCGTGAAATGTTTGGGGGGTTGCCACACTCAGACAGCTTGAGAGAGAGAGAGAGAGAGAGAGAGAGAGAGAGAGAGAGACGCACGTGAATCACGCAGACTGCCGTTTGTGCAATAAAGTTTCATGGCCAAATTTCAGTTAACTCCCTCTCTGTCTGTCTGTCTGTCTCCGCCTGCAACATGTATCAATCTCTCTCTGCCATGACTCTCACTACTCTGTTTTGTGGCGTTAAGTGAGTTCCATTTTTTAGCGTCTATCCTTTGCAGATCTTACCTGCGCTGGGAAGAAGACAATGGATTGAGGCTGACACTAAAGGCATGCCTGGTATCACAAAGATGAAGAACAGTGGCGACGGAGAAAGGAAGCTGGAAAACATGAGGGGAAAAAAAAATGAGCGAAACACAGGAGAAAATATTACAGGGAAGTGTAGAGTGGAAAA
>NC_136955.1:10238609-10341109 GCF_032717465.1 Coenobita brevimanus | reverse complement strand
CTCTCTCAGTTTATCTGTATATCTGGTAATAAGGAATCTCAGACATTTGTACAAAATATAGCAGTAAGAGAAGTGAGGGAGTGAAAGGCTAATCCATATCATCCTCTGTCAACCAAAGAGATGTGTGGTAACTAATACTGTGGAAACGTGTGCATAAAATACCTGTACGCATGAGCTGTATTTATAAAACTTAAACGCAGCCATCGAGGAAAAATACGTGAACAAGTCTCTTGAGAATCATGTCAATATATCAGTGATAATGATGTGCATTAATGTTTCTCTCGATTAGCAAGAAGTGTATAAATGTTCCAGTCGAAGATATAGATGAGGGTAAATTTCTTTAGCGAAAAGAAAGGCGTTGATAAATCTGTCTACCACGAGAAAGACTTGAATGAGAAAAATGTGTATAAGCGTTTGTCGATGACATACATAGGCCTGAATTTATCCATCGGAGAAAGAGAGAGAGAGAGAGAGAGACAGACAGAGAGAGACAGAGACAGACAGACAGACAGACAGATAGACAGACGGACAGGCAGGCAGATAGACAGACAAATAGATTTCCACAGCTATGCGTATATAGGCAACACAGATTTACCGTCCTAGTGAGGTGATTCGACTTTAACAGTGAGAGTACTGCTTAACCGAAGTCACATAATTATGTACTGGAAGTTATTAATACAGTGAGAGAGAGACAGAGACAGAGAGAGAGGTAGGGCCACGTTCTCTTTCTCTCCCTATACTCATGAAGATATTCTTGCAGTTACGCTCTCTCTCTCTCTCTCTCTCTCTCTCTCTCTCTCTATATATATATATATATATATATATATATATATATATCCCAGGGGGGATAGAACACTTCCCCAGTATTCCCTGTTTGTCGTAAGAGGCGACTAAGAGGGACACTTTTATCTACATTCTTTTTGCAATCTCTATTTCCCTTGTACTTTGTCTGTCCTAACCCTCTGGATTTTATTTTCTTATAGCTAATTTCCTCTCTCCACTGTCTGGTTCCTGCGAGCCATTGGCATTGGCTCCAGGGTAAAATATTTTTCTGCCTAAGTGATCTTGATGAACTCTGGTCATGAAGCAAAGGCCCTCAGTTCCGTGCAGCCCTTAAGTGAGCAGGGGGTGCTAAGTATCCCAGGGTGTAGGAATAAGTTTATACATCCAAAAAGAACCTTAAGAATAGGAAATTGTAATGTTTGAACTCTCAATCATGATGGTAAAATGGAAGAACTTATTTCAGTGTGCAAGGAATACAATATAGATATTTGTGCTCTCACAGAAACGGGGTCGCTTGGAGTTGATAAAACGAATTTGGAAGATGGTATTACTTAGTTGGCTTCTGGTAGGAGTGATGGAAATCATTACCAAGGTGTAGGCTTACTATTGAGTAGAAATGCTTGCAAGGCATTATGTGAGTTTTAAGCCAATTAATGCGCGCTTGCTTTATGCTCGTTTAAAATCTGACCATGGTAATATCAGTATGGTGGTAGGGTATGCTCCGACAAATGAGGCTGCTGATGAAATGAAGGACGACTTTTAAAAGAAGCTGCATGATGTGTTAGTTTGCATTGGTGATTTTAATGCGATTGTTGGTAGCAGTAGGGATAGCTTTGAAGATTGTGTAGGTAAGGTGGGTGTTGGTATAAGAAACGAAAATGGGGTGCGATTTGGAAGCTATTCTTTGACAAATGACCTTACGATTGGTGGAACTATCTTTAAGCATAGAAAAATACATAAAACTACTTGGATTTCACTATGTGGCAAATATTGTAACCAGATTGACCACATTGCAATTAGCGGAAGGAATAGGAGTTATTTACATGATGTTTGTGTAAGGAGGGGGGCAGATATATATAGCGATCATGAACTTGTTGTGTCAAAGATTAAAATAAAACTTAAGAGAAATGTTAATGATAGTTGTACAGGAGGTAATAAATATGATTTTGATGAGCTGAGAAATGATAACACGACGGAAAAGTTCGGTGGGAATGTAGGAACAGGTTTCTAATCCTGCAGACTCTGATGAAATCTGAAGACAATGATATTAATCAAATGTGGAGAGAGGTAAAATAGGTTCTGCATGAGAGTGTTAAGGTCAATGTTAAGAAAAAGGGAAAAGCGAGAAGGAAAAAGTGGATGTCAGATGAAACATGGAATGCAATTCGGAAAAGGAAAGAGACGAAGTTAAGAAGTGAAGAACATGTGGATGGCTAAGTACTTGAAGTACTTAGAGCAAAGTACTGGAGTTTACATTCTGAAGTAAAAAGACTCGTTAGACGGGATAAGAGGAGGCTATATGATGAAAAGGCAACAGAGAAAGAAATTAAGTAAAAATGATGGTCAGAGCACAAGAGCAGCGTATCAGGCCATAAAGGAGTTAACTGTGACTGAAAGGAGAAGGAAGGAAACACCTGTACGGGATAGAAATGGTAACTTGTTGACTAAAGATCTGGATATAAAAGGAAGGTGGAAAGAGCAATCTGAATTTGATCTAAATAGACCAATCCCAGCTGAAGAGGACTTTTTGCCAGCCGAGAAAGATTTGCAGATAGAAACAGGGGATATAAGCTTGGAAGAGGTAGCAAAATCTGTAAAGGAGTTAAAGAATTTTTAGGCCCCAGGAGAGGATGGAATATTTCCTGAAATGCTTAAGGTTGAAAATGATGAGTTGATGAATGCGCCTTTGAAACTTTTTAATATGGCTTGGGATAATGGTGGAATTCCAGAAGAGTGGAAAAATGGAGTGATTATAAAAATACCAAAAAAGGGAGATTTAAGTGTGTGTGGACACCTGTAGTTGCAAAAGTCTTTTCCAAAATCTTGTTGAACAGAATAGAGCCAGTAATTCAAAAAAATTTCAAAGAAGAACAAGCGGGATTTAGAAAGGGTCGAGGTTGTAATGATTAGATTTTTATTGTAAGGCATCTAATGCAAAACGCTAATGAGATGCAAATGTCACTTAGTATGTGTTTTGTGGATTTTGAAAAGGCGTTTGATAGTGTTTCACGTGGAGCTATGTTGAAAATTATGAGATTCTATGGTATACCCGAAAAGTTTGTAAATATTACTAGAAGCCTGCATTAAGGTACATTTTGTAAGGTAATCGTGGGTGGTTCTTAGAGTGATCCATTTGAAGTTAGGTCAGGAGTGATTCAAGGAGGAGTTCTTTCGTCTTTGCTGTTTGTTTTGGTTGTGGATTACGTTATGAGAAAGGTTGTAATGAGAACAGGTGTAGGAACTGACTGAAAGAAAATAAGAGGCTGATGGATTTGGATTATGCTGATGAAATTGTACTGATTTGCGGAAGTATTTACGAGATGCAGAGGGTGCTTGATTGTCTGGCGGAGGAAGGAGAAAAAGTGAGATTGGCAATAAATAGTGGAAAGACTGAAATTATTAATATGAAAGTGGAGAACCAAATCGATTGTGTAATTGGGAATAATGTGGTGAAGAATGTAGAAAATTTTATTTATCTGGGAATGATTATATCATCTAATGGATCATTAACAATGAAATTGAGGAGAGGATTAGACAGACTTGGCGAGCTATTTGAGTGTTGAAATCTGTTTGGAATAATAATATGCTTTCGGTACATACTAGAGAAAAAATTTACAAGTCCAAGGTTAGACCAATTTTATTTCATGGGCATGAGTCATGGTACAGTACAGTTGCAACAGATCAGAAAGTATTAGGATTTGAGAATAAAATACTGAGAAGGATTCTTGGAGTAAAGTGGCAAGACAGAGTTACAAATGAAAGAGTAAGGGATATTATGAGAGTGGAACCGGATGATGAATGTGTGAGCCTGTCTCGCTGGAAATGGCTGGGGCACATATACAGAAAAGAAGGCAGTTTGATACAGGATGTGCCAGAGTGGACTGCTAGAGGAAGAAGAGGAAGAGGTAGGCCTAGGGAAGCCTACTTGAGGACAATGAAAAGAGATGGAGGAGAGGAGTGTTGGTGGGACCTCAAGGTGATGCCAAGAGACAAATATTGGTGGAGAGAGTTCATCGAGGCCCTATAGATCCCGTGGGATGCCACAGAAAATGATTGAAATTATATATATATATATATATATATATATATATATATATATATATATATATATATATATATATCCTCCATCCTTCTTTCCTTCCATCCTCTTCTTTCTTTCTCTCCTTCATTCTTTCTTCGTCCTTCTGCCTACGGGTGACTCTACACTCCCTCTTCTGTCTTTCTTTCCTTCATTCTCTCCTCTTCCTTCTGCCTGTAGGTGACTCTACACCAGCGTTTCTTAACCTTTTCTGACCTCAGCACCCCCCTTGTAATGAGGTCTCAGTCCAGCACCCCTCTATATCTGGTTACTGGGACTGCAGTTGCTACACTACTGCAGGGTTAAAGTAAAGTGAAGTACTGCCTGACAGTTTATTATATACAGTCTCAAAAAAAAAAAAAAAAAATCAAGGATACCAAAACTAAGCAAATCCAGTAAGAAAAAATATAATGCAGCATTTTCCAGCACCCCCTAAAATTGATTTCAGCACCCCCTGGAGGTGCTAGCACCCCAGGTTGAGAAACGCTGCTCTACACTGAGTGACAAGCCAAATGGTTTCCAGTACAACAGGAAACCATTAACTCCGCTGGGTCATAACCATATAACCAGATTTTGGCGCCTGGTGGTTTAGTGGGTAATTACGGAGCTCCAGTCGGATTGAGCCGGTGAAGGTTTATATCCAAGGGATGGTTGGGGTTTATTGCTCACGTACTGCCATTCAGGGATGAGTGAGGCTGGTCACTCTCATCTTAAATGTCAGGACCAACTGCCTAGCCCCGGGCTCCTATGCTCCTCATGGAGCAATGTAGGATTGGATGATTGATGGATGGATATCTATCCATATAACTATCTATCTATCTATCTATATATCTATCTATATATACAGTATGTAGATAGATAGATAGGTAGACAGATAGATAGAGAGATAGACAGATATAGACATAGATGTGTGTGTGTGTGTGTGTGTGTGTGTGTATGTAATCGTTTTGACAGTTACGTGTTTGCTTGTTTTACACTTACAGTATGACCGGAATATTTGAAATCCATGCGGTGCTTAAAAAAATATTGACAGTAGGAAAGAGGAATGTCACGTTCTTCACTGCCAGAGTCTCTTCTGTGATTAATAAATTGTAGTAGAAAGTACGAAACTGATGAGGAGGACATTTTCTGCACAAGAGGCAATTCCTGAGTTGAATAAAATCATATGGCTTTAGCCAGATTAATAATGATATTAAAATATCACCATTACCATTTTCATCATCACAGCTGGTCATAATCATCATCATCTCTTTCGACAGGGAATGGCAATAAAAGAATCGCCTTCAGTCTACAAGGACCTCAGCTGAACATACCTGTCTCACCTGTAAACACTCTTCTTCTCTCTTGGAAATACCAAATTGCATTCTTTTCTTCCATACCACGTAAGTTGTGCCTCGTCCTACATTCTTCCTCACTTTCAAATACCTTCTTCGACAGCTTACCTATGTGCATTCTTTGAAAATATCTCTACCATCTCAATGTGCTCCTTACGTATTTAACTGTAGCAGCCGTGGCTCAGTGGGTTAGAGCGCTCCGCTCTGACCGAAGGGTCGGAGGATCGAATCCACCCAAGGGTCACTGGTAGACATCAGGAAGGGCATCCGGTCATAAAATGCTACACGCTCCAGTCCAAAAATCCTCTACACAGAGGCAAAGCCATAGCCCTTCGGGGATACCTGGCGTAAAACCAAATTATTTTATATAATTATATATCTCCCCGTTATTTTCCTTTGCTTTGTTAAAAAGAAAAAAAAATCTCATAAATTTATGAAACAGTCTATCCTGCTTCTGCCAGCATCTGTTCTGAAAAGGATAATTCATGAAGATTATAAAATACTAAATCTCTATCACTGAGTCTCCTGGGTTCAGTGCTGTGTGAGAGTGTTGGCAGTATAATATTTCAGCTAAAGATCCTTCCCTTCAGCATAAAGCGAAGTTCTCAGTTCCATTTAAGCAATATCTCCTTAACATTGCACTCCATTCTGAATTTTTTCCAGTCTACAACTCCCAGATAATTAAAACGAGCTAGGCTTTCATGCATCTCAGCTTCCAGCTTTGTACCTTGCAATTCATGTTGCTTCGTGTCTGTATTCTGTTATTCATTGTTATTATTATTATTATTATTATTATTATTATTGTTGTTGTTGTTGTTGTTGTTGTTGTTGTTGTTGTTGTTGCTGTTGTTGTTGTTGCTGTTGTTGTTGTTGCTGTTGTTGTTGTTGTTGCTGTTGTTGTTGTTGTTGTCGTCGTTGTTATTGTATAATCATCATCATCATCATCATTTTTATCATTACTGTTATATAACTTCTGGTCAACGTCTCCTTCCTAAACTCAGAACAAAATTAGGAATGCACATGTCCCACCTCACGTCCCAGGCTTACGTTCTCAGGCAAGGCCAAATTCCCACTTACTTGGCTGCCTCCGGTCACATTAAAATGCGTGCTGGTTTTTACTGGATCAAGGGCGGGAGTTAACTGAGGAGCTGGCTTAGCGAATAATTGTTTTGGTATAATAGATGGCAGCGTGTAAGTTGGTTATGCATTAGTGATACAGGGATACTATCTTGGTTTCGTGTGCGTGGATGATGGGTATTTCTGGGTGATTTCTGGGTAACTGGATGTTTTCTGAAATACGAGAAATTTTGACGGGAGATGGATTTGCTTCAATGAGGTATGTGTGCCATACAGAGAAGCACAGGACAAGATTTGGCACACCTTTCTAAACTCGATAGTGGACGGGGCAACGCTGTTTTGTAGGTGTAGGTGTGGCTTATCTATAAAGAAAAATGTCATAAAATATATTTAGATGATCAGATTTCTGTGGCGGAGCCAGGATGCTGGATGTTTGAATGGTATGTGCATGACAGTGTGGACTAGTTCATGGCTAGTTCTCCATTTTGTTCTCCATTTTGTACGTTTAAGTACTTGGGTAGTGTGATGAGTAAGGATGGAGGTTTGGAGGGTGAAGTGCTTGAAAGGGTACAGCAGGGAAGAAAGGTTGCTGGTTCTTTGAAAGCAGTGATAAGAAACAGGGAAGTGAGCATGGAAGTGAAAAAGTTACTACATGACAGTATTGTGATACCAACTCTAACGTATGGAAGTGAAGCTTGGACGTTGTTGGAAGGACACAAGTCAAGAGTAAGAGCAGTGGAAATGAGTTATTTAAGAGGAGCCTGTGGAGTCACATGGAGAGACAGGCTGACGAATGAGGATGTAAAGGAGCGTTGTGGTGTGGATGTGGATGTGTTAGGAAGCTTTATGAGGAACACACTGAGGTGGTTTGGCCATATGGAGAGGATGGAGGGTGAGAAACTGACGAAGAGAGTGTATGTGAGTGAGGTGGAGGGGGGAGGAGGGAGGGGGAGGCCGAGGATGAGATAGAGGGATGGGGTGGAGAGGTATATGAGAGAGGGGGGTGTGAGTTGGGAGCAGGGCAGTGAAATGGCGGGGGACAGGGTGACGTGGAGGCGATTTGTTTGTGGCCACCCCAAACGGGATTGAGGCGTCTGGCAATAGATAGATAGATAGATATTTGTTTTTCTTAAATCTCACCTCATTATTTAAGTGAGACAAAGATTCAGGATCATCACGGGTTTTATTACTGTGGAAGCAACGGAAGTGACATCGGAGCCAGATGGACCCAGATGGACTGAAGGATATGTATATGTAGCTCATCTAAAAGGAATGACAGAAAATAAATATTTGTTAATGGCTTTTGCTTTTGTGAAGCCAAATTTCCAGTCTTGGGTGATATGAACGTGTATGTGTGTGTGTGTGTGTGTGTGTGTGTGTGTGTAAGTTTTTACTGGACTTCGAGGCATGCTAGTTGGCAGCTTTCTTATCTCTGTGCTTTCTCTTTCGTTGTGTCTCGTAGATAAGCCTCATCACTCTCATCATCATCATTATGACCACGGCCACATTATTGATGATGATGATGGATAGTTATATATTAATATCTTGAGCATGACGGTCATTACTGTAGTATAGTATATTCGTGTTACGGCTAGACGAATTCAGTCTGCTAAAGGGGAACCTTCTGTAGTAAATTCATTATACAATTTCCACTATTCACTTCACCACTGTCGCGGTGGCCGAGTGCTAAGCACAATTCGCTATGAAGTTGTTCGAATCCATCTGGTGTAACTCGTGACGATTCACCCTTTGTTGGCTGCAGGTATATTGAGTATCTAGGGTAACGCCTACTGGAGGTATCCATGGTAACGTATCTAGGGTAACATCAGTTGGAGGTAACAATGGTAATATATCTATAGTACCACCCGGTAGAGGTAACTATGGTAACCTGGATGAACTGGTGTGTGTTTCCTACAATAGTGGGTAATTACCAGGTCACAGGCTTAGAAATGTAAGTTGCTGGAACGAGTATCGCAGCTAAGCATCTGCCCCACTTCATCTTTATAATATCGTTTTTCATATATCAATCTTTCAACTGTCAGGAGCTATTATCTTTTCTAGCGACTGGGTTAACTTGAGGCGTTTTGATGTCAGATATTCCTTTGTAGCGTATAAAAATTCAGCATCAATTTTCCTAAATAAAATTTGTAGCTCTTTGTTACACTGGCAGTAATACAATCCTGAAGGTTTGGATCTCACTGATATTCATAGCACGGTGCATAATTAGCAAAGGATATTGTTAATCATGTTGCAATATTTTGCTCTCAAAGAACTACATGAAAATACAGGATATCCTTGTTTAGGAATATTTTCTGTAGTATCATATTTTCAACACAATCAATAGTGTATATTGGGCAAAAGTAGGTAATCCTCAATACAGTTTCCAGTGGCACTAACTGGCAATGTTACGTAATATGCTCATGAGTTAAAACCAAATTTGAACGCTACAACAGGCGAGTTTTAACGAAGACTTACTACAGTATATTAAAAAAAAAAAAAAAAATCAAAGGTAAAAAATGGTTTCCAGTTCCCGAAGACGAAGTCAATGGCCTTGGGCTGCTGACACTGAAAGAGTTTTCTGTCCATTCATCTGTTAGTTCGAGCTGAAAAGACTGCAGTGACGCACCGTTTCGTACGATTGACGTGGTAAATTAATGCTCTACCGCTGACAGTGTGCCATCGTCATACTGGTCAACATGTTTAGGTCAGTCCCAAGGTTACAGTGACCAGACCAAAACAAGGTCGGTGTCAAAGAGGAAGCTTCTTTATTTACAGGAGCACAGGCATAGAACTGCTATCACTGGTAGGGTGCGAGGTAAGGGGAGAAGGCGTAGTGTAGGAAGTTGCACATTACGCACCTTTACAGCCCAAAAGTAATTCATACATGGTTCTGCAACTTTTAAGCAATGCTAAAGCGTTGGCAGCATTGACTAAAGCATCGGCAATCTTGTCACTTCCACTGTTCAGCAAAACTACCGACCCTGATGACAGGGGATGCGTGTGCTTTCAAAGGTTATTCAACCTTCTGCTTTCGATCATCTCTGTTTGGTTTTCATTATTTTGTGGACTATTCCCCACTGTATGTGTACGTCCAGTGGCTGATGGAGGTTAGGGGGACTTAAGCCTAAATGTCACGTGTTGTGCAACTATTATTCTGACTAGTATATTGCAGGCCTCTCGAATACAGTACATATAGTTTTTCTCTTCATTGCAGTGTGTAGTCATGTGTATAATATTTAGATTTCGCACACATGACTGTAATATATATTTGAGCATTTTATATGGGAAATGAAAATGTCAGTTTATCAGAGTGACACTTATTTTTATAATTGTAATCAATATTGTAGCATTTGGCACAGAACTTGAATTACATTACTCTACAAACTAGATATCAGAATCATTCTCATACTAGGTTCCATTCACAATATACGCTTGTTTTCCGCTTTCCGTTCCCTCACGGCAACCGCTAATGGATTTCATTTTCCAAGTCTTACCACAACATTATTTTAGCACTAAAACTGAATAAGTCAGACCTAAAAACCCGATATAGATTAAAGAATCCTTCCTTCAACATGCCCCACTAAAATTTTTATGCCTATTCGTCTTCTTCACACATTTATAAATACTGTATATCCATTTAAGATGTAACATATTTGAAAGCTGCGCAAAGTCAAACTGAAATTTGATTGATTACACATCTGGGATCCCTACGATTCGTGAATGTGCTGGATGGAGACACTTTTACGTGGCGAAACCAGGAGTACCAGACCCTTGAGCATAGAATAGGACAGACTCATCGTGGTATGTGGTAATTTAAGAGAAAAAAGGACAGATTTATATATGGATTCATATATATTCATTTACTATCTATCTATCTACCTATCTATTTCCAGATGCCTTAATCCCGGAAGCGGAGGCCAAAACAAAGCGTCTCCATGTCGCCCTGTCCTTCGTCATTCCATTGCCCTCCCCTCAGCTAACACCCCCTCTCTCAAATACCTCTCCACTCCGTCTTTTCATCTCATCCTCGGCCTCCCCCTCCCTCTCCCCCCTCCTCCACTTAACTTACATACATTCTCCTCGTTAACTTCTCGCTCTCCATCCTCTCCATATGGCCAAACCACTTCAGTGTATTTCTTCTAACTCTATCACATCCACATCCACACCACAATGCTCCCTCACTTCCTCTTTTGTTAGAGTGTCTCTCCGTGTAACTACTCATGCTCCTCTCAAATAACTCATTTCCACCGTTCTCACTCTTGACTTGTGTCCTTCCAACAAGGTCCATGCTTCACTTCCATACGTTAGAGTTGGTATCACAATATTATGCAAGACTTTTTTACTTCCATGCTTAATTCCTTTTTCCTTATCACTGCTTTCAAAGAACCAGCCACCTTTCGTCTTTGCTGTACTCTTTCAAGCACTTCATCCTCCAAACTGCCATCCATACTCTTCACACTACCGAAGTAGTTACATGCGTTCACATTTTCCATTTCCTCACTATCCAGCCTCAGTGTACATTCAGTGATTTCATTTCTCTCCATTTCTTCCGAAGACCATAACTTTACTCTTCCCCACGTTCACTTTCAGATTCCTTTTCCTACACACTTTCCCAAACTCTTTCACCAAGCCATGCAGTTCCCCTTCGTCTTCCCTTAACAATACAGTATCACTGCAAAAAACAATTCAGGAAATTTGCAAACGCTGCCCTCTTTCATTAGAGCTGCTCCAACATCCACTGCTCTATTATGTATCTCTTGTTTAACCCCATCCATATACAGATTGAACAATCATGGAGACATGACACATCCCTGTTTCAGTCCAACATTCAGTCAGAAACATCCACTCAGGTCACTAACCAAACGAAATGCAGCCTTAGCGCCCTCATACATACTCTACACGGCATTCAACAACTTCCCATTTACTCCTTATACTCTAAGTATTTTCCACATTCCATGTCAATCCCATCTTTCATATGCTTTCTCCACATCCATGAAGGCTGCATAAAACTTCTTTCCCTTCTCTAGACCTAGGACTGAATATCTCATCTACACAACCTCTGCCCTTCCTAAAACCTCCTTGTTCTTCTCCAATTAATTCCTCTGTTATTCCCCAAACTCTGTTAGTTAGTATCCTTCCATATACTTTGCCTATTAGACTAGCAAGACAAATTCCCCTATAATTACTACACTTCTCTTTCTCCTTTTCCTTTGTCTGGGTGAATTATTATATCTAACTTCCAATCCTCCGGGACTTTACCTTCCTCCCAGGTCAATCTACACATCTTCCATATCCTTTTTACTACCGGTACTATCTCTCCCCCATGCTTCAGCACTTCACCACATGTTCCCTCAATTCCTGGGGCTTTCCCCATTTTGACTTTCTTCTTTGCCTGCACTTCTTCCATCCTACTGATCTCTTCTTCTCTTCTCACCACCCTCCATCTCCTAGCCATTCCTCAGCCACTTATACTTGCGTTACTTTCATTTTCTATGTTTAACAATTCCTTAAAGTGTTATCTCTATCTGCTCACTTTTCCTCCCGCTCCACCATCAATTTACCCATTTTTTCATTCACTCCCCGACTAATTTCTTTATCACCCTGTCTAATTCTCTATCTATACCTCCTTGCAGAACATTTTCTTACAAGCTCCCCACTTTGCACTCATATTCCTTTCGAAGTCCTCATCCACTCTCTTCTTAACTTTTCTCACTAATCTTTTCACCTCTCACTTCCTCTCTCTACATAACTCTCTCTTTCGTCTCTCAACTTCTTCCATGCTTCTGCATCCCATCCACTCATTGTATGCTTTCTTCTTTTGCGCCACAACTTGCCACGCCTCTTCATTCCACCATGCTTTTCTTTACACCCCTTTTCGTCTTCTCTTCTCCCCACACACCACCTTACATACTGCACAGATTTCTTCTGTGAAAATCTTGCACACACCTTCCACATCCCCCATCTGCTCTAAATCATATTTACCCAATCGCTCCTCCACGGCTCTCTTATATTCTGCTTTTTTCCATTCACTTGCAGCCTTTCTACCCTCCTTGTATGGACTACTTCCTCCTGTCCTTCCCTCCTTCTATTCCTCCATTGCACTTGAACCTTGACTTTCACGCCCACCATGTGGTGGTCAGAAAATTCACTCCCCCAACCTCGGTATGGTTTTGCATCCATTACATACCTTCACATTCTGTCATCCACACACACATAATCAGTCATTGCCTTCCGTTCATTCAGTTGACTACCCACCCTTCTCATCACCCGCCGCGTATACCTGTGGATAATTTTGCGCCTGAATAGGGTATTGGCTATAACATCAACCTCCTCCCTGCACAAATGTTCGCTAAAGCATTGCCATTCTCATCCACTCCTGCAGGCATACCCCACTCACCAACTATTCCATCGACCTTCACATTCCCTACATTTCCATTCATATCTCCAATAAAAAACACTTTCTCATTCCTCTCAAACTTTTCCATGAGCCTTCCACGTTTGTCAAGAAGTCTTCTTTCACTCTGCTCGCACGATTTTGTGTTAGCTCGCTCTCTCTCTCTCTCTCTCTCTCTCTCTCTCACACACACACACACACACACACACACACACACACACACACACACACACACACACACACACACACACACACACACACACACACACACACACACACACACACACACACACACACACACACACACACACACACACACACACACACACACACACACACACACACACACACACACACACACACACACACACACACACACACACACAAAATCGCCCACTTTTGTATTCCTACTTTCATTCATACCCACACAATCCTTGAACCAACTGATCCATACTCTCTTATATTTTCCTTTCATCTTGCACAAAACAGTACATACACCCTCTTTTGCTCTCTCACTCTTATCTACCCCCGCTTATATACCCCATCCATACTCCCACTCTCACATTATCACCTCCCCGTTTAGTCTCAGTAAATCCACATATGTCCACTTTTGCACCCTCAAGCACCTGAACAATCTCTCTTTCACCTCATCATTCGCATCCCTTACATTCCATGTTGCACTCTGTATCATGTCCTTTGTTCGGTCCTTGGTCGTCACCTGCTGCTCCGTTCTGGTCCACGGTTTCTTGTTTGTATTTTTAATTAGTTGTTTTCATGTGAGGGGCACTAACCCTCCGACAACCCTCTTGCTGATACTTAGGGAACACGTGTTTGTTGGTTATAAGGTTACCCACCCAGCGTATCAAATGATTTCCTGGTTTACAGGAAATAATTTGGCTTGTCACTCAATGCAGAGGTACCCAAAATAGAGCATCACTGCACCAAGTGAGTGGATGATGGGTGCTCCCACCGACCACTATTCATTTACACATGTAATATTGTACTGTATGAGAGAGAGAGAGAGAGAGAGAGAGAGAGAGAGAGAGAGAGATGACTGATTCAAATATTTTGTATTGTAAAAGTATACAAGGTACACATATTCGACAAAAGGAAGTGGTGAAAAGAGACGGTGGGTCCTGCTGCATATCTTCAGCAACTACATATACATCCAGTTGCAAAGTGAAGCAGAATTAATAAAGTGTTTCCTTTACATATATGATAAAAGCACCAGTACAACGTTATAAAAATATAAACTGAGCGGCACTTCCAATAGCCTGGGGCCGAGGACAACATCCCTGTCCCTGGGTTGTATGGATCTCTGACAGTGGGCAAGACACGTCCGTCCAGCACCGTCACAACACCCTGCCACTCTTGTCTCTCATGCTCTCTCTCAATTTCTCTGCTCTCTTTATTTGACATGAGCTTCCTTGCTGCACTCTGTTTATTCTGTGATTTACTGCGCCCGGCAGTAATACTCCAGGAAATACTTGGACATTTCCATGACTCAACCAAACGAAGTAAATTCATTAGTGGCTATGAATAAACCACCCAGATCTGTCTATGGAGCTTGTATACAGATGAAGTATTTACTGAGAAGTGTAACTAATGTTTTTTACGTCAACACTGGCTGCACAATTGTATGCTTGTCAAATTTGGATGTGAAGAAAAAGGGCAGAAGAGGACAGTTTTAAACTGTCCTAGTTTAAAAGAAGTAAAATGGCACTTAGGTCACAAAAGGACAGACTGTCCTTGAAAGGATAAACCTGGCAACCCTGGGCGGCACCTACATAACTGAATGGCAAAGCTGCTCGGGTACAAAGACATCCCTCAACTCCCTCCCGATCCCATGAAAAAAGAATGGTTGGCTGCACTTTAAAGGACAGTTTCAACCTACACTCTACCAGGTTCACTACCCAATGAACCTGGGGCTAAAACAGCATGGTTCATGGATCCACCAAAATATAAAGTACCAACAATATCCAGGTTCACACCAGAAAAGCGGCTGGTGGTACTTGCCTAATCCATATCCTATATTTTATAGCATATTTCTCAAACTAAAAACTATTTCGTTTTACTACAAAAATTCTCCCTCTGTCTGTCTGTCTGTCTGTCTGTCTCTGTCTCTGTCTCTCTCTGAAACAGCGTGTGTGGCCGAACAATGCAACCATTACAATTTTTTATGGGCTTTTCGTGTGTAATTATCGGAAACGGTGCTGAAAGTGAAAATGTGCGAAGGCGTGTGGTGGTGATAGTAATAATAATAATAATAATAATAATAATAAAAGTAATAATAACAATAATAATAACAATAATAATAACAAAAATATAATAATAATAATAATAATAATAATAATTTCTTCCACTAACAGGGAGATGGGAGAGATTATGTGTTTACCCCTGTTTGTCTGTTTGTCCACTAGATATCCCAAAATGTTACTGCTAATTTTCAATGCAATTTTGTGTATACGTGGACCATGGGCCAAGGAAGAGTTGATTTAATATGGGTGGTGCTCTGAGTTCGGGTCTTGGTTCAGGCCTTTTTTTTTCAATATTTTATTTGTCAACAAAGTATCTCAAAATGTTAATGATGGATTTTAATGAAATTTTCTGGATATGTGGGTCATGGACAAAGGAAGATTATTCAATTTTGGTGGTGATCTGAGTTGTCTGACGTAAGCGTTCGCGGAGGTATGCGCTTTCGAACTGAGTTTAACTTTTTCCATTTATTATTTTTATTATTACCCCTTTTTTCCTGTAGGCCTTGTTTCTCATTGCTGGTTCCAACCCATCCCATATATAGTTGTGAGAATTGTATGAAGACGATGATGATGATGATGACAATAATGACAGTGTTATATGACAATATAAGTTTCATCCCTTACTTAAAAAATGCTACGGTCTGACTGATTTAGGACTGGTGAGATTGTATTGGCTGGGTTTTTTTTAAGATTTCAGTGAGTCTCATGGACGATTGGCAAGACAGGTCTTAACTCAGGCTTCTGTTCCATATCAACGCTTTTAGAGCAGCAGCTACCTTGCTTGCTTTAAGCAATCTATCTTTCACTTCTTTTACATACCTCTTTTTTTCTGTCTCTACCCCATAACACTTAAATTGTTCCACTACCTCCTATCTCTCTCCATTCATCAACACATCTCCCTGTGAGCCTTCCCTCTCAACCACTGTCTCTGTACTCTTATCGATACAGTATTTGCATTAGGGGCTCACTGCTCACAATATTCACAGAACTCTGAGTCACTTCACAAATCTTACTTTCAGTACTGGCAGTCAACTCATCATGTTTGAAATATTGCATCCTTCCTCCTGTATCTCCAGATTCACTCCCATCTGTGCAGCTTTTTTTTTTTTTACCTCTTTCAGAGCGCCATCAGTATATGCAGTATACTGAACAACCATGACGTGATCGCATGTACCTGTCTTACTCCAGTATTGACGCTGAAACAGTCATTCAAACATCCGTGTACTCATACTGAAGATACAACACTACCACTGAAAAACTTTTATTCAGCAATTTATTTTTTCCACATCATACATACTAAAACCTTAGTCCCTCTCTTACTCTGTCACGTGTCTTTTACACATCCATAAATAGCCTAAAAATCTTCCTTCCCACATTTTTTCTCAATTAGGCCTTATATGTGCAGCTACACGTTCCTCTCTACTCTTGAAACCACTCACCAGATCTGGCATCTGTCCTACTTTCTCTGCCACTCTTCTGAATTCTTGCATTCACCCCTGACACCTTTGTCCACTGGAACAGAGCAATGCCACTGATAATCTGTATCTTTCTGTTTATCTGCCTATCTGTTTACCTGCCTCTCAACCTCCCTACCCATTCTACCTGCTTACCTATCTATCAGTCAATGAGTCAACCAGTCAGTCATTCAGTCAGTCAATCTATCTTTCTATTTACGATTTTGTACGACAGTGCAAGCTGTTCTGTATATACCTATTCCTATTTCTCTCTCAACCATTTTCCTCAGTTGCCAACTCTCACCAATATTCTGCTCAGCTGTCTACTCTGGTGTACTGGACATCTCCCCCTTGCAGCATAACTAGTTAGCTCTTTTATATCGATGGTGCCTTTTTTGTAATTCTTCCTGACATCTAATGATTCCATTTAACTTAGCAGAGCCATGTGGTTGTGAAGGAGGTAATGAAGACTTTATCCAACCCCCCAGTTCGAAAAACCTGCCTTCAGTTAAATAAAACCGTCTGGAATTACCGACAGAAGAATATAAGAAACAAAGAATTCATGACACATTTCATTCCTACAGAGTGAGATAGCCAGAGGGATGGATGAGCAGGATGGCACTGGTCACATCTGGTACATGGCTAGTCACCCCCTGATCCAAAGGTAAACAGATACTGTCTCATCACGCTCGTATAGTTCTCCCTCTTCTCATTGGCACTAAGAAAACTACATTTGCTGTTAATTGGCTGGTTGACATCAAAGAAAGGAACCCTTATGTGGTTGGTGGAAAATGAAGTCGAATGGCCCACCCAAAATTTCCGAGGTACCATTCCCCTCCCCCCCTCCTTATAGATTTATTCTTGGGCCATCCTAGGATTAGGTATGGTCACCCCTTTGGTCACCCCATTCTAAAATTCATAGTTACGTCCCCTGGCCCTATAGTTGGGGGACAGATTATTTTAGGTGAGTAAAACTGCCAGGCGTTAGCAAGAACAAAATTGTTTGGCGATGGTAAGAATAAAACTGTTTTGTGTCAGCAAAAGTTATATTGTTTCGCATTAGCAAGAATAAAATTGCCTTGTATTAGCAAAAGGAAAGTTGTCTGGCGTCAGCAAGAGTAAAATTTCCTGGTATTAGCAAAAGTAGCATTGTCTGGCGTTAGCAAGAGTAAAATTTCTGGCGTTACCAAGAGTAAAATTGTCCGGCGTTAGCAAGAACAAAATTGTTTGGCGTTAGCAGGAGTAAAATTTCTGGCGTTAGTCAAAATACTCGTAAAATACAAAGGACGTCCTCTAAGTGAAGGGGTTACCAAGACTGTTTCTGAATGTACTGTTTCTTTCAGCTTTGGGACCTTAACTCGAGCTGGATAAAATCATATGACGTTAGGGGTACAGACGATGAAAGTTTGAGACGGTAAAATCACAGAACACGGCAGGCACACGAGGCAAGCAAGCAAGCAAAGCCCCTGCAGTTCAGGTAAGGAGGAGAAGGGAAGTTGGCAGTCAAAAGTTAAGTGCTTCTCGCAGTCAGATGGACTTGCATGCAGAGTTACAGGGTCGGAAAGTTACCCAGTAAAGCTTCGCAAGTGAGCAGCAGAGATGAGAAGTGGAGTGAGCGGGAAAAGGCAGACAGATGCGATGAAAGATGAAGGAAAGGGCTAGGGAAATTCGGTTCGTATGAAAGACAATAGTAATAAATGGGGATATGGTGTTAAGTGACCTGAGATGTGGTACAGTGAGCAGGAAAAGGCATATACATTAACCTTGGACGAAAAGGATTGGAAAATGTGAAGAGGGAGAAAAAGGAAATAGAACAAATACCATGCACTGAGTTAACAGAACAGGAAAAGCTGTCGAATATGATGAAGTGTGAACGAAGTGGAAAGGAAAGTCATGACGATGAGAAAGAGAGAGAGAGAGAGAGAGAGAGGAACAAAACCTGCGAGATATGGATACAGACTAGGTGAAAAATAAAATTAGAAGCAATGAAGGAAATCACGTGCAGGTGAATGGGGAGGAAAGACAGATTATCAAAGGTGAAGGAAAAGGGGAGGAAAATTTCTAGAACAAATTCAGAGTCGAGATGTGCAGCTGAATAAAGGGAAACAACGAAGATAATGGAAATTAAAAAATCATATGACAGAGTGGATAGACTAGGAATGAGCAAAATAGTAAGAATATGTGGAGTAAATGGGCAGTTGTTGAATGCCGTGAAGAGTATGTATGAGGATGCTAAGGCTGCAGTGCGTGTGGATAGTGAACGCGTGGATAGTGAACTGGGTGAAATTTTCTATCTGAATGTTGGATTGAAACAAGGATGTGCCATGTCTCCACGACTGTTCAGTCTGTATGTGGATGGGGTTATAAAAGTGATACTAGGTAGAGCAGCGGATGCTGGAGCGACCATAATGTATGAGGGCAGCGCTTCCTGAACTGTTGTTTGCTGATGATACTGTATCATTAAGTGAAGACGAAGGGGAACTGCAATGCTTGGTAAATGAGTTTCGGAGAGTGTGCATGAAACGGAATCTAAAGTTGAATGTATTTTAGAGTGAAGTAATGGTCCACGAGAGAAATGAAGTCACTGACTGTACAGTGAATCTGGATGAGGAGGAAATAGAAAATGTGAGCTCATTTAAGTTCTTAGGTAAAATAAAGAAGGATGGAAGTTTGGAGGATGAATTATAATATTACTGATTAAACACACGAAAAAAGTGTTAAATAAGGAGACATGGAAGCAGAGAAAGACGAGAATAAGCAAAGATGCGGGAGCAACTGAAGGGTGAGATGGTACGCTGTGTTAACGGGAAAGTCATATAAATACAATGAAATACGAAGGAAACGGAATAAGAAAGTATGGTGAAGAAGTATGAAAGCTGGAGGTAATTGATAATAGTGGAGAGAATACAAGACAAGGAAACACAAATTCAGAGCAAAGAAAGAAAAATGCCAGAGGAAATGGAATTGAAATGAGGCCTAATTTGTTTATATATATATATATATATATATATATATATATATATATATATATATATATATATATATATATATATATATATATATATATATATATATATATAAACAAATTAGGCCACATATATATATATATATATATATATATATATATATATATATATATATATATATATATATATATATATATATATATATACCCGTCCGATCAGCGAAGTTAAGCAACGTTGGGTCTGGTTAGTACCTGGATGGGTGACCGCCTGGGAACACCAGATGCTGTTGGCATCCCTACGTGTCAAGTGGTAATTTCAGTGCCGCCAGAAGCAATAATGTAACGCTCGTACCAAATGAGTCCAGAGACTAACACTTTCCGCACTGTATATCTCTCTTCAATGGAAAAAATCACCTGAAGGTAGAATAAAAGTATTAAAATTATCCTGATACTGGAGGAGTTATATCGTATTATGCATATAATTTTATTCCATCTACTGTTCAGTCGTTGTGGTTGACGCATCTGCAATAAAAGGCGCATCTAAAGTCATGGCTAAGAACACTTTTCATAAATAGATCGATGAAGTGATGGTGGCAGAAATATGGAATAACGAATGCAAATTGACGATGCGTATTAACTGACAGACAGGTGCTTATTCTGCATGGGATGATAGACACACACATTGATTTATCTGCTAAAAATTTGATTGACAGGCAATCTGAAAGACAGACTCGATGTGTCTATAGATGAATGTAGATACTTTTATTTTTGTGCTTCTTTTTTTCTAGCCTATCAACCATTGGAGCCGAAGCCCCTGGTCATTAAGGCCGTATATATATATATATATATATATATATATATATATATATATATATATATATATATATATATATATATATATATATATATATATATATATATATACATACACACTTCCATGCATACATACAGACACTTTCATGCACACGTACATATATATATAATAATTTTTATTTTGTATTTTTTGTATTCTTATGTTTTTTAATTTTTTCTTGGTTCTAAATTTTTTAGACCTTATATTATAAAGGAAAACTAATCTAAAGACCCTAAAACTAATCACCTAACAGACAAATCGCTAACCTATACTAAATTCTACAGAGACAAATAGCTAGACCTACACTAATGGAAAAAATACCTCGACTAACAGAACACTATCGACTGCAGATATGTAATGCCTTTCTACGTTACATACCTGCACTCATCATCTGGTGACTGTTAGTCGAGGCACAACCTAATACAGTATTTACGTATGTATTGTACCGGTTGGCTTGCAGACACCTGGCAAAGATGGACTAATGTATATAAATTCATGCCGAGTTTTAAGTGTCAGGAAGGGCAAGAGATCTCTAAGGCAGCGAAACACCACTTTCTGTCATTGTAGAACTGATCCTTTCCCACGCTATGAATCACACATGAATATAGATGTGAAAGGCTTTTAGAATGAAGTGTGAGAAATGTATATTGAAATGTGCTGAGGTGACTGTGTCTGTGGCTGGACGAGTATATTTCATGCAATAACGTCAGAAGGGTGCAAGAAATTGAGAATATAACAAAGGACATGCGTGTTCATAGTCTTAACTGTACACCTTTGGAGTTAACAGACCTACTTCACGCATAAATTACTCATCTATCCACCAAAGGTCGTAACATAGATGAATAAATTCATATACAAACTAGGGTGTCCTTTAAAAAAATGAATGTCAAACTTTGGAAGTTTACTGGGGGGTTACTTTTGAGTGTTAAATACAATGTCAACTTCAGTTTACCTCTCACGGTACCAACTACAGTTACTGGAGACTTTAGAACAGAAAATATTTTTTTTCTCAGATGTATCCTTGCCACAAGTAACTGTAGCTCCTGACGGTTGATATGAGAGCCGGTAGTGATGCCGCATTTTACTACTCAATAATAACCACAATAAAAGCTTGAGGATTGGCACACTTGTCCACATCTGTGTATATATATATATATATATATATATATATATATATATATATATATATATATATATATATATATATATATATATATATATGTATATATATATATATAATGTTGAAAATAAACACGAGCACGAGAGCGATGATCGAATCCAAGGTAAAGAGAGACACCATGTATAGTCAGGGCTGGGCCAAAACTGGTAGGGGGGTGAGCAATACGTCGTCAGCGTCCAAGGACCCAGGTTCAGTGGCTCACCCGCGCTCATTCTCTCCCTTGCTGCCTACCTGTGCCGAGTTCCGTTTTCTATGAACAGTGACGGGCGTGAAGCATGTGAGACAGATGCATTTTACAGTAGAAAATGACGCGTGCATGTGCAGTGAAAGGATGTGAAGTGAAATATATAAAGGGATCAAAAATACATTTCTACAGATTTCCAAGAAACGAAACTCTAATAAAGAAGTGGATTAAATTATGTGGAAGGCCAGAAGATTTTAATTACAGGAATAAAAATGTATGTAGCAGACATTTACCACAAACATCATAATACAAGAAACTTAAAGTATGAATTACTACAGCTACCTGTGCCTGTACGACAGAGAACACTGCAGCCCGATGCAAATCCTATCTCTCTGTTTTATTCATCAATCCATTATACTCTAGTGCAGAAACAATTTATTGCTATCATTCTCAACAAATAGGAGGAATCGTAACAGAGTAAGAGGCGAGGTAAGGTGTGGGAGTGTCGAGGCTGGTCTCCCGTTTTCCTGATCCTAACACCTTTCTCTCTCTCTCTCTCTCTCTCTCTCTCTCTCTCTCTCTCTCTCTCTCTCTCTCTCTCTCCACACCCCTCCCCGCCACACACACACAGCTGACGTCACTTCACCCCTGACCCCCCAGAAAAGCTGCGCATGTCTATACCTGGTGTCTCTCTTTACCTTGATCGAATCCATATTCATTGATCCACAGAATTTCGGACCGTCTTCAGGTGAGTACAGCAAGATCCTAATAATAAATATTGCCGTATTATAAGATAAAAGGACTGGATCCCTTAATGGTTAAAAAATATTATCTTAACCTACATACACATAATAACTGCATATTTTTTTTACCATTAAGGGATCCAGTTCTTTTACCTTAAAATACGGTAATGTTTATTTTTATGACCTTGCTATGTGTTTGAATGGATGAGTAAATGGGGAGTGTGTCGTCCTGTCTCGGCTACCTCCCTTTCCTTGGAGGAAGCAGCCAAGGTATATAGATAGATGGATAGATCTTGCTATACTCACCTGATGATAGACTAAGACAGTCCGAAATATTGTGGATCAGTGAAGATGGATTGGATCATCGCTCTCGTGCTCCTGTTTATTTTCAAGATTCAGTACCCTGGTGACTAACATACTACAGATAATTTGTTGAGTGTGTGTGTGTGTGTGTGTATAAATATAGATAGATAGATAGATAAAAGAGCAGATGGTAAGGTCAAAGAAACACATAGATAGACAGACAGATAGATAGACAGATAGAAATATACAAGCAGGTATGCAGCAGTAGTGAAGTACATACATATACAAAAGGATAAATAAATGGACAGACATATAGTCAATTCAACAAAGGGAGATAGACAGACAGATAGAGAGACAGGCAGGCTTCAGACTGATTTCTAGCTTTCCACATATTTCACCTCTTGTGGGTCAGATTTCGCAAGGAAAACATGCACAAAAGCGTAAAAACAGAGAGAGAGAGAGAGAGAGAGAGGCGGAAAGACAGGAAGACAGTCAGAAATACATACAGGTCAGACCATTAACATTATTGTGGGGAATATGCTGTGAAATTGTGTAATGTAGATTGATGGATGAACAGAGAAACTAATAGACAGATATACCAGCACAGAAAAGAAAAAGGATGCATCGATAGCCAGCCAGTCTGATGGACAGAGTTACAATTCTAAACATATATCGCCCGTGAGTGCTGAGTTGAGTGGCTCCTGAATGTACATCGACAGACAGAAAGATAAACAGACATAAATTTACTTTTTCACACATGCATTGGGGATGAGCTGATGGGCTGTGGAATGTGGATAGATGATACACACACACACACACACACACACACACACACACACACACACACACACACACACACACACACACACACACACACACACACACACACACACACACACACACACACACACACACACACACACACACACACACACACACACACACAGAGGAAGGGGTAGGGAAGGAAGATGCGATTCTTACATTTCTACAACCTTTTGAGGGCTGAGTTGTGAAATATGAACAGGCGAAAATGTAGACAGAGCGGACAGAGAAGAGAAAGCCAATAAGGGAGAAAGAAGGGTATAGGGACAAGTAAAGAAGACATGCAGATAAAGAGAAGTGTTGATAGGCTTCAGTATATATAGACTTGTGAAGGATAAGTTGGTTGGTTCACAAGAAAGGCAGACAGAGAAGCAGACATACATAGATAGAACCAAGTAGATAGATAGATAGATAGATGGATGGATGAACTGACTGGTTCACAGGGGAGGCAGAGAGACAGAGAAGCAGACGTATTTAGATAGTAACAGATTGACAGATAGGACAGACTGATTAACAAGGCTGGACACCCATCTACTTTTAAGGGTGAGTGAGACGGTGACCACGAGAGAGAGAGAGAGAGAGAGAGAGAGAGAGAGAGAGAACATCAAACAGGTAGAAAGATACGCTGGAAATCAGAATATTTGTGACGGATGATAAGGGGCATGTTGGCCGTCGGTAGATATATAAATTGATAGAGATAGAGAGAGACAGATATGCACATTGATAGACAGACAGATCGAAAAATAGATGAATCGACCGACAAAGTTATAGATACATGGATATATAGATGGAAATATAGATATTAATACAGACAGACATAGATGGATGGATAGAGAGATAGACAGATAGACAAATAGCCAGATAGAAAGATGGATTGATAGATAAACAGAGAAACAGGCGAACAATGATAGATAGGCAGATAAGTAGATAGATAGACAAACAGATAGACAAATAAACAGCCATATTCGCAGGCGAGGGAAATGGTGGGCTGTTGTGGAATGCATGTCATCTCACTGCCACATCGAGACCTTCTCTTCTCCACCCACTGTGAAATGGATCCTGCTGCCTCTCCATCACTCTTCTCCATCACACATCTCCATCCCACTTCTTCATCACACATCTCAACACTTTTCTGTCATTCTTCTCCAGCACTTTCCTCCATTATTCTTTAACTCTTCTCTATCACTCATATCTTTTATCTTTCTCCACCATCCCTCAAGATCTTTCTCCATCACCATTTTGAATCATACATCAACATCCCTCTCCATCACTCTCCTCCATCCCCTTTCTCCATCATCTTTCTTCCTACTTCTCCACCGCCCTTCTCCATTACCTTTTTCACTTACCCTTTTCCAACTCCATCATCTTTCTCCATCACTCTTCTCACCCATCTCCATCAACCTGCTCCCTCAAACTTCTCCATCACCTTTTCCATCATGCTTCCAAATCACCCACATCCATCATATTTCATCACCTTTCTCCACCATATTTCCCCATCACCCTTCTCCATCATATTTCTCCATCACCTGTCTCCATCAAATTTCATCATCCTTCTCCATCATATTTATCACCCTTATCCATCGTTTCTCCATCACACTCCTCCATCAGATTCATCACCCTAATCCCTCACTTCTCCACTCCTCTCCATCACGCTGTTTCCTTCGTAACCAAGCTTTTCCATCTCCATCACTCTTCTCTCATTCTTCTCCGTCAGTAAATTTTCTTCACCATCAAACCATCTCCATCTCCATTACGCTATTTACCTTCTCCATCATGCTATTGCCTTGTTTATCACACTCCGTCCCTTGTCCATCATGCTATTACCCATCACCATCACTTTATTTCCTTTCTCCATCATTTTACTTCCTTATTCACCACTGTGTCCCTTTCCCATCATTATTCCCTTCTCCATTATTCTAGTTCCCTTTCAGTTTCCCTACTTCCTTCTTCATCACACTTCTTTCTCCATCAGACTATATTCTCCATCATATTTCCTGCTTTTTTGCTCTTATCTTTAACTCTGATAGTTTTGTTATATCCTTCCCTATAAAAAAAATACCGACGAGAGAGAAACAGCTATATATACAGTGCAGTATAGACATATCCAGAAATAAATAAACAGACTCTTTTGTACTGTATATTTTCCCTATCCTTCACCCGGTTTCACTTTCCACCAGGCTAATTCCTTCTACTCAACAACATTTCCTCTTCCATCACGCTGCTTCATTCTCTATCACATTATTTCCTCTTCCATCACGCTGCTTCATTCTCTATCACATTATTTCTAGGGGTGAAGTGCTACAGAACAACGCACCCCTCCCTCTTTGTATCTGAGATGGTTTCATAAAAATCGCACATATGAAGGACACTTTTCTATATCAACCCTAGTATTTGTTAAAATTTCATATTACAACTGCAGTGTAGCTTTTAAAAAATACACAAAATGAGAATAATAGAACAGTGATTTTTTGTTTGTGGAAGAAAAAAAGGTACACTCCCTTCAACCCCTATATTTGCTGAAGACTGTCTAGTATTTGCGATTATTCGGAATACATTACCAACCAACGCTGTCATATTTCAGGGAAGCCCTTTGAAATAATGGCCAAAGAAGTATTCAGAAATGGAATCTGTTTACGTTCGTAAGTTAGACTTTACGTATTCGTTTGTACTCCTGTTACCCTCTCATGGGCCTTCAAATGTCATGATTCTTCATAATAATTAAATAGCAAATTCAAATGGAGAGAATGGATAATGAGCGAATGGTGAAAAAGATAACTAGATCTGATGTGAGAGGTGTAAGGCTGAGAGGAAGACCACGAATAGGATGGATGGACAGTGTGAAGAGAGCGCTGGATGCGAGAGGGATGTCTGTTGAGCAAGGAAGAGTGGCTGTGCGTGACAGAAATAAATGGAGAGAAATTGTGAATGAATAAGTGATGACACAGCCCTGAGGGGATATTCTCCCGCATTTGGTCTGATCAGCTATTTCAGGTCAGGTACGGGTAAGGGGATGAGTCTTATGATGTGGCAGGGGTAAACCAGTTCTGCTGTCGGGCCCTGCTGCGGATGTCACTGATTGCATTGCGCAGGTGACCCTTGTGCAATGTGGTGCGGTGAGGATCTGTCCGTTCTCCCCTTTGGGGCTAAGATGCGAATGAATGTGTTTGAATGGATGAGTAAATGGGGAGTGTGTCATCCTGTCTCGGCTACCTCCCTTTCCTTGGGGGAAGCAGCCTAGGTATATAGATAGATAGAAATATCGTTTAGGCCAATAATATTCTCGAACCTCCTGCATCTCAAAATCTGCCACTGCACCTGTTGATTATATAGCCAAATAACGAAGTGTAAATCTTGAGACATGATGTGTTGCGAAATATCCCAAACCACTTAATATACGACCCTTGTTTGGATATTCCATTTTGACACCAATTCCATGCTCCCATCTCTCTCTCTCTCTCTCTCCGCAGCATAGCCAGGCCAAAGACACTCCCACACCCTCACCTTTTCCATGTGTGCCATGCATATTTGACATGCAGTAGCCAAAATGTATCCAAACAGTTTTAGGAAGCATCGCACCCTCTCATCTTGACAAAATAGCCTACCGTATGTTACTTTTAAAATGCAACGTATTTAAATAAGCTGATATGTTGAAGGAAAGTTACAGTACCCCCTTGTGTCATAATAAACTTATCACTGACAAAATAAACACATTCTGAAGTACCAAAGCACTCTCACTTACCTTGTACGGGTAGAAAACAGCTTAGCGAACTCCCTGGAGCCAGAAACGCTTAAAGTGGCAAAATATTAGTTTCTCTTCTACACACACCAACACATCTCAGCGTCACTAGTTTGTTTTAACACTGCTCTATATCCCACAGCCGATTTCTGGCTCTGTCTAAAGTTCCGGTACGAAACAGTGGACTCACATGAGGGATTCGAATAATGATCCTGGGAGTCAAGGGCAATCACGGACCGTGTGCAACGGGATGGGGATGCGTCGCTATCTGGGATCCTTTGCCGTGTCTAATATAGTTGATTTTGGCTTTGTTGGACCTTGTATAGCCATTTTTTTTTTTTTACTTTATATGCAGAAATATATTTCTTTTGCATGAATGAAAAATTGGGATTAAAACTTGTAATAACACCTTTTCTATCTTGAACACAAAGACTATGATTTTGAAAAAAAAAAAAAAAAAAAAATGAAACTTACTGAAATGAGTCTTCCTCCAAGCAGCTTCTGTTCGGGTGTCGGATATTCTCTCATTGCCAGTAATTCCAGGTGTGAGCCCGCTAAACATAGCTTTACCGCTCCTGACACCCGTAATGGCATGGCTCAGGCAGCTTGACTCTCGAATTTCAGTGGGAAATCGGACGTCTTAAATTTATCAACTTCTGTCGTTCTTGCTTCTCGTGCAAATATTCTTACATAAGTTTGGTGGCTGTGAAAGCCGTGAGGAAACTAACGTTGACTCTTTAAGATATTCGTTATACTTTGTCCTGAACAATGTAAAGCATCTGATGTGCTTTTATATATCAAATAGCAGTACATAAAATTTTATAGTCCAAATAGTTCTCTGAGTATTGCTGCACACAATCAGTATGATAAATATAAATACGGTAGGCTAATTGTAACACATGAGTTCAACACAAGTTTGCTAAAAGAATGTTGTTGAGGAGAGTCTGGCTGGTCTGTGTTGTCTGGTAAACGGGACGCAATATTTCTGAAGTTACTTAACATCTTACCTTTACTGCATTCCGCTATTGCATGACACGCCGATAGAAGGTACTGGAGAGGGACGCCTTCCCGCTTTGGCACAAATATAACGGGCGGATTCACTACCCGGTTATACCAACGGGCCTCATTTCTTTCACTATCCCTAAACGTAGACCGGTGGACTGCCGGAGAAGGGCAACCTCAGCCTGCAGTCCATTGGGTACACATTGCTGATGAACCTTGGACTACGATTACTTCTACTACTACTACTACTACGCTGCACGTAGTTCCTATTTTTAGTCAGTCTTACATTAACATCATAACATCATCCGAATCCCTCCTCTTTTTAATGCGAGAGGTATCCCCCTAGGCGGAATAAACTTGTCTGAGAACAGCAAAATCAAAGGAAGATAGGATCAATCCCCAAGTAATTTAATCCTTGTCAGACACAAAGCTGGGTACGAAACGAAGCTCTAAAAGGGCAATCCTGGTTACGTGACGACATCCCTAAGCTGAATAAATTTGGTGTGGCGGGCATAAAGCAGATTGGTTCATCGTTGCTTTTCCATCATGCATTTTTACTTATCCTGATACAGCTGGTGCGAAATAACAAAGGGTACTTTTGGTTATGAAACTTCTCTCGTAAGGTGAATAAGACTCCCTACCACAGCAAATATGAAGCAGAATCGTTACCGTTTTCATCACACTATACCAACAACGTCATGCATTTCTACAGGCACGTCCATACGACGGAAACTACCTCAGCATTCTTAGTAATTCGCCTTTTGCAAATCTGCTCTAAAGATGGAGACGAGATTCTGATGGCTTGGGTGAATAATGGGTAGTTGTGTGTCCTACTCACAGCGAACTCTGACGACAGGACTTCTGATTCTGTGTTTTTCTTAGATTGTTTGTGGATCCTGGCCATGTCATCCTATTTTATAATAATTACAGTATCTGTCTGTTTATCTGTCTGCGAAATTAATCAGCCAATACCACAGAAAAAAATGTTCTGATTCAGGGAAGATTTCACGCCCTCGACCTTCAATCCTGACCCGACAAGAAAGACTAGTTTTGATGAAAATTAAATTAAATTTTATATGGTTAAGCTCACAGACTTAGTCAGGTTGTCGGTACCATGGGAATTACACTTGAGGTTCGGGGAAGGGGAGCAGCCTTCATCATGGACGCCCGAAGATAATACCCGCAGTATTCAGGGCAAGACTGAGAGGTCTCTCAATCTTGATTCAGGGAACCACCGTCACCCTCACCACCAATCACCCATCATCAATCTTTATGACTTTAATTTCATACCCAAGAATGAGGTTAGGTAGAGTAAAGTAGGAAAGGAAAGAGAAACAAGACAAAAGGAGGACTATCAACAGAATATCCACTGAAAAGGGCCAGGCACTCAATCCTACGGGCATTATAGGAACAAAATGTGAATGTTTAGAGAGGCCGGGTAACCCTCATCCACTACCACTGCCAGTTTCAGAATCATTCTTGAATACATTGACAGATTCCTTACTTGTGTGTGTGTGTGTGTGTGTGTGTGTGTGTGTGTGTGTGTGTGTGTGTTTCCACCCAGTTTATGATCGCCAAATGTAATATAGTTTCCCCTGTTTTTATCATTTGCTGTTACTGTTTCTGAATTCTGTCTTTCACATTTCTGATAATGAGAATTGTTAGGATGCTGCTACTGATGACGTGCAAGACAAGCAATGATAAAATTATTTAGGTATAAGAGAATAAAATATGAAACTGAAAAGTGGAGCACATACTAGCATGCCTTGCTTCCTCTGCTTCTCGCAAAAATATATCTCATAAACCCAAAATTACATTATCTTCCAGCACAAAGCAATTCCTACACTCCCATGAGTAATGCTAGGAAATACTGCACTGAAGGAAAATTGTTAAACATTTTCCTTTTATTTTTGTTTTTAGACTTTTGTTAGTTAATTATTTTATCATGGAAAGAATGAAAATTATAAATCTTGCCAATGCATTCTACTTATCACATCATCAGAAATAATTTGTGCGTGCAAAATGGAAATACGATTGTGTTTTCTTTTAAAGATATACGCCCACCTACTCAGCACTGACCTCCACACATTTTATTTTTTTCGGCAAGAGGTCTACCCCAAAACACAACAAAATGTTTGATTGCAGCAGAAATATAACTGAATCATTCTCAGTATCGTTCACTTTTGTCTGACAAGCAGTTGCGTATGGAACAACAAACAGTTTAGACAGATCTCCCCAGAGTTGAATATAATTGTCTCTCCTATAAGTAAAATAGCAAAATTACATTGTTCACTTTATATTATACAATTTCACTTTTGCCTGATATACACCTGGATATGAAGCTACAGTAGGTATTTTTGTTTAGCATCTTCAGCACATGACGTAGCTGGTACTCTTTTTCTACAACTACCTGACAATTATATTTACTATCCTGATGAATTTTCTAACTGGAAGGGTTATATATACCATTGCCGTCATTAACTCCTTCACGGCTAGGCATCCTTTGAAACTGAATAGAATCGTTTAGAGATAAAAATAAACTCAAGCAACACGTCACCATAGTGAACGGGTTAAATTTTTTTTTTTTTTTTTTTTTTACACTGAATAAAACTTTCTTGCATAGTTGGAATTGCAAATCGTTCAGTGTTGCTTTTCCATTTATTTTTTGCCAGTCATGCTGGTGTTTGTTGCGTAGAAACAAACTTCATACTTGGTTATTGAAGATCTTTCCCAAGCTAAGTAAATTTGCCTGGAAAAAGAATAAAGAAGTATCGCCACCTCTTCCACCACACTATTTCAATAACATTATTCACTTCTTCACGACGCCACTGATTAAAAACTCTGCGTCAGCATTCATGGTAATTTATCTTTTGTAGATTTCCCTTAGTGTTGGAGAGAGAGATCTGATGGTCTGAATGAGGGCTGAATGGGTGTGTGGTCCACTTCACACGATGCTTTGATGACAGCTTTTACAATTTTTTCCGAGCATGTTTTGGATCCTGTTTATCCCATCCCATCTATAGAATAGTTAACAATAACTCTCTGTCTGCGAAATAAACAGATACACAGAAATTATACTTGTGTGTTTGGAGAAGGGGTCACGGTCCCAGCTACTCAGTCCCAGCCCAACAAGTAAATATTCATGGTTTTCAAGACAGGGAGTTGTAACTATTTCCCCCAGACGGAGATATCCTGTGTGTAGCGGTATGTGTGCACTTTTTCATATAGCTGTCCTTTAAAAGCAGAGGAATTTATCAGAGAACGTATAGTACTGGTTCAAAGTGATTAAATAACTCAGGGATTTGCTTTAGTTTTCTGGTTAATAGCCATTATTATTAGTAAATTAAAAGCTACTGCGTTTAACCCATTATGGACAAATATAAATACGTGTATAAATTTCCTATAATCGTAATATTATTCCATGTGCATGACTGCGCATGCATGGTAAGGTGACGTGGAAAAGGGAAGGTTTTATTATAACTTAATATGGATAAAATGAATATTTGGCTCTAGTTTTTATTTCAAACTAAGATTAACTTATTAAGCTAGACCTTTCTTGTAAATTTCATGAAATATTTCATTGTATTTAAATGATTATAATTAAATTATATTTGGCATCTCTGACTTCAATGAAGGAGAACATACGCCATTTTTAGGTTAGTTCAAGTCAGCTACCTGGCGGAGGAGCACTGTATATACTGCACCTAAGGACGCTTGGATCTGACCCACGCAACCAACCAGGACCGCAAGCCCGTCATTATCTGTCAGTCCTACTTATCTAGCTAAATATCCTTTAAGATTTGGCCAAATCAAGGGGAACTACCTAGGATAAGGGAGATAATAATAGGTGAGTTAGGGTGTCACTTTGTACCACACTCATTCAAAAAGACTCCTTTTACTTTAATTTTAACATTTGGTGTCTTGATAGAAGAATACCCTTACAATTTCTGACAGGAGTGCAGTTTTGTTTGGGTTTACTTACAGGTTAAGTTAGGTCGCAGGCATCACAGAAACTTCACTTGACGATTTTGGCAGGAGAGGCAGCCCATACCCTCATTCCCTTACCATAGTATCCAATGTTTTCGAAATAAAGAGGTGAAAATTTTCATGTCAATAGACAAAAGCCAATCCAGGTCATGGGCACCAGAGGAATGGAACATATTGTAGATGTTGGGGAGGGAGAGCAGCCCCTCAACTCCTATCTCCCTTTATTAATAAATGAGCAACTTGGCTACCCCCAGCAGTACTGAACAACTGCAACTGTTCCTCTTGTTTCTTTGTTCTGTGTTCTTGCCTGCAGACCAACCCCACTCGATGAAAAAAAACACTGGAATTAAATAATACTTTCCCATTCTCTTCTCTCCTGTTGTTCCTGCTGGTGCTGAAGAGGGTTACCTTTCGGTGGTAGCATCAACGATCCTGAACTAGAAGCTCGTCTGGACAAGGAATCAACCCAGCCCGGACAGGGGAATTGCCTGGACCAGCAAAAAGACCTCATCCCCCTAAACAAGGATGGGGAAATGCAGCATTGGTACAAAGCCGCACTAATTCAACTTGTTTCCTTTCAGATGACCTAGTTCTACTCTGACTTGGCAGCCTCTGTAACTCCTCCTTCTCTGGAGGGACAGAACTGAACCCTGAACCACACAGACACACATTCTCCCTCAACATGAATAATACACATTCCTCCAAAGTACGAAAAACATTACATACACATGATACGGGCCAGTGAATTGCAACTACAGTAGAAAGTGGTTGTGCTGTATCGCTGCTGGTCAGATCTGCCTTTTTACAAACACTATACATCGCAATGGGCATATGGCTGCAGCAACACACACACACACACACACACACACACACACACACACACACAGAAAGAGAGGGAGAGGGGGGTCCTCGAAGGAAAACACACACACACACACACACACACACACACTATCCTACGAGGGTGCTAACAGATTCAGTCTCGACTCCACTGACTGATGCCTGACAAACAGCTGGGTACGAAAATGCAGAATGTCCTCGACTAAAAACGTCTCCTTAAAACTGAATATAAGTGTTTGGCGAAATAAGGAATATAATAGATCTTTTTCAGAGTTCCTTTTCCAGCATACAGGGTCACTTTTACCTGAGATGCATATGGGTACGAAACAACATGGGATATAAATTTGGATAGGTGAGATTTTTCCTAAGGTGAATAAAAGAGATAGTAATTCGAGTAAAATAGAGTAAATCCCCACTCATTTCACTTTTCTCAGACACACAGGTAGTTATGAAACAAATTAGGATATTCTTCCTTAAGAAAGGCTTCTAAAACCAGAATGATATTAATTACTGTAGGAGGAATGAAGAAGAAGCATTCGTTATTCATTTTTTAACATCTGCGTCCCAGTTGCCTGTCACGTGTCTGGGTACGAAACTGAAAAGGTTAATCTTTATCAATTTCTCGAAGAAGACAAGGTAGTTTGTTTATAATATATGATACAGCCAGATCCTTTTCTTTAGTTTAAAGGCGATTTCAAAAACTGCATTATTATTATTATTATTATTATTATTATTAGAAGTAGTAGTAGTAGTAGTAGTAGGAGGAGGAGGAGGAGGAGGAGTAGTGGTATTAGGAGTAATAGTAGCTGCTGGTGGTGGTAGTGGTGCTGGTGGTGGAGAGGGACATATTTATGTGGTGGCACCGATATGACTGTAATAGTTGGCTTCAATGCCTGATTATACAAACGTTCCTCAACTACATTGCTATCCCCTGTAAGAAGCATGGGGGAGGGGGGAGGAATGCAGAACAAATTCACCCTGCAGTCCACTGTGTTCACGTTGCATATAATCCTGGGGTTGCAACTATTATTTGTAAATGTGAGGTGTATCCTTCATTAAACAGCCCACTGCTAGACATCATTCCAAAGTAGAAAAAGATAGAAATAATAACATAAATTACACGTACTGCAATAAAGGGTTTAAGTAAGGTCCCCCATAGGCAGAATAAAATTGTCTGGCGTAGGCGGAACTAATCCAAAGCTCTACCTCTTCCATCATGACACTTGGACCACGTCATTCGCTTGTGCATGACACACAGATAAGAATGAAACTACCTCAGCATTTTTGATAATCTGCTTTCTGCAGATTTGCTTTAGAAATGGAGACGAGATTTCCAATGATTTACTTGAGGAATTAATGTATGTGTCACTCGCTTTTCAGATGGTGGAGACACGCCTTCATGTAGTGGCGGTGATATATACATGCGGCTTCACTGCCTGGTTATACAAACGTCCCTTATTTTCTCTCCCTATCCCCAGAGGATGATGGTGGACTACAGAAGGAGGGGAACCTCAGCCTGCCGTCCACTCGGTTCACGTTTTTGATAAATCTGTAGCTGCATCTATAACCACCCTTGTCTCAGGTTGCTCTGTTAATAAACACCTTTGCTACTGTAGTAGCAGCAGCAGCAGCAGAAGCAGCAGCAGCAGCAGCAGCAGCAGCAGCAGCAGCAGTAGTTGTAGTAGTAGCAGTGTCGTACCTCCAGGTTCATCTGAAAGTAAACCCAGTGGACTGCTGGTTGAAACCGTACCTCTCCTACAGTCTACCATCCCCTTTTCGGTAGGATAAGGAGCTGAGGGACGTTTTTTATAATAGGGCAGCTACACTACACGGTTATATCAGTGCCACTTCGCGAAGGAAACTTATGTAGCATTTTTCCTTTGGTGTGTCTCTCTATCACAGTGCCTGAGTTGTTGAAAAGAGAGAATTACACACCCCACTGAAAAAGTATGATGGTGTCGAAATGGAGTTGATGATGAAGTTCAGAATAAACAGATCAAAAAGTGAGTATACTTCCTTTCATTCTTTTGTGTTGATCTGTTTTTGCGGATAAATCCTGTCCATACTTAATATATTCGTCCGCATTAATTACAGAGTATCTTGCTTCTGTGTCCTCCCAGTCCTGCTTTTGGATCTTAGTAACTCCATTTATGAGTATAATAGTGGGGGAATAGGGTTAGAAAAATGATGGTGATAAAGTTCAAGAAAAACTAACCTTACTCCGCTATAGGAAAAGATAATGTGACAGGGAAATGTGAAATCCAAACTCATAAGAAGACTTCCCCTATTTCAAGTAAGAACATTTTCAGAAAATTAATATAACGTTATCTTAAACACGATTAAATTCTTACAGTCGCAAGAATAATAGTCGCAAATCTTCCATTAAAAAGTGAGGATTTTCACGCTTTTTTAGAACGGCTTTTAGAATGAAGTGAATGGTAATAATAAACAATGACTCCGTGGAAGTATTGTTGTCGCAATATCACAAAATAATAGTCTGTGGGTAGAGATCGGAAGAAAGAGTGCATATACTGTATATATATTTTTTCGATTACGCCCTCCTTCCTCTCTCACTCTCTCTCTCTCTCTCACACACACACACACACACACACACACACACACACACACACACACACACACACACACACACACACACACACACACACACACACACACACACACACACACACACACACACACACACACACACACACACACACACACACACACACACACACACACAGAGTTGCGTCCATAAACACAAAGAAGAGAAGGGAAAGAGGAATGAAAGAAAAGGTGGGGAAGGGAAAGAGGGAAAGATAGGTGAAATACGGAGAAAGAGAGAGAGAGAGAGAGAGAGAGAGAGAGAAAGAGAGAGAGAGAGAGAGAGAGAGAGAGAGAGAGAGAGAGAGAGAGAGAGAGAGAGAGAGAGAGAGAGAGAGAGAGAGAGAGAGAGAGAGAGAGAGAGATGAATGAGTGAGCGGAAGTAAAATACAAAAATTATAACACTGATAGGCAGGGATGTCAGCCCTCTCACTTTCTGTACAGCTGCCAACAGGTGAATCTCTCATGAGCGATAAGGCAATTGTTCTCCTATAACACAGGAAGCCATACACTTCGCTGGGTAGTAACCATGCGGTCACTAAATAAATGTTTGGTGGTGTAGTGGGTTTAGGTGTTCCAGTCGGATGTGCCCCGTAGATTAGTGTACCTGCATCAGAGGGGAGGCTTGAGTTGATTCCCTGTATAATGCCAACAGGAGTTGCAACTGGTCATGCCTGCCTGAAATGTCTGAACTTAGCGGCCTAGCCCCATATTTCTACTTTCCTGGAAGGACAGTGAACGAGTGGAAAATGAATGGTTGGGTTTCCACTGCAGTGTACGAATTATGCATCTTAAAAACTAGCCTTATCTGAACATGGTTTCTTTCTGTTCAGTAATGCCTTCTAACTGTGCAACCATAGTAACTAAGAATGATTATCGTAGGCAGAGGATTGACCGCTACACCGCGTCATCAAGGTGGCGTCTTTTTTCATTCATATCACGGTACTGGCAGAGATATCATTTAATATAGGAATCTCTGTATTTGTGAAAGAGATCATCAACTCCTTTAGGCAATGTATTTTTATTTCGTTTTCCTCTCTCTGCAGACCATTATTTTCAGCTTGGACTAGACATTAGGAACTGGCGGGTGAGATACAGCTTTCGGGATCTCTTTCACTACAAGAGGTCTCACCTAAAATTTATCACAGTTGCTTGAAAATAGCAAGGAAATAAAATACTGTCGGGACATCCAAACACTGGATAACGGAACAGATCTCAACCATGGCGACGCCAACACTTGTAGGGCAAAAGTTTACAAAACCCATAAACAATTGAGCCAGGTTTCTCCCGTGCTCCGGGCCTACCTGTCACACCCATTAACCCTGGCGTAGGACCAGGCAACTACAGTATGACGAGGGAGAAGAAGGAAACAGCGAAGGAGAAGAAAACGGAGAAGAGGAAAAAACTGCTATACACAGATAGTGTTGCAAGTTGCTGAAAGTGGCATACAACGCTGTTAAAAGCTGGCATCATGAGGAGATTAGATCAAAAGCACTGGAAACATGAGAAGTTGCTGATAAGACTTAGAGACAATCAGAGACAAGGGAAATCGCAGAAGGGAGAGGAAATAAGTACTGAAAATAAGAGTGGACAGTAAAACATGCAAAGGTACTTTAGTCTTGTAACGTAGGCCTGACTCTTGTGGAGTACCAAAGATCGTTTGTGGGGTTTGTTGTGAAAAATCTTGGGTTATGAGAGTACTGCTCAAGTGAATAATTAATTTTAGGAAGAGGTCACGACAAAGGAAAACAGCAATATAATTAAAGCTAGTCCTTGGTCGTGAGGATAATTATAGTGGTTATTCTTGTGGTAAGTAAGAATTCAAGGAAACATACAGTACAATACCCAAGAGTGAGTCATTATTTCATACTTAATATGTTTAATTGCATGTAACTGTGTTAATTCTCCATGTACTGAGTGACTTGTTTCCACTGGTGCTGCCAAAGTAATGTAATTGTCTTTTACATAGTTAGTATTAGTAAGATAGGAAACGTATCTGTATTTTGGAACCTCAGTGTGTGGAACAAATTTTCCTTGTAGTCTGAGAGGGTACTGGGACAGAAAGGGATATACATTGTCACACTGTCCTAACTTTAATATTACAAATTCTCTCTGGATTTGCCTCTGCACTCCCTACTGGTATTGTTCTCACGCAGCCAAATACTGTTAACAGCAGTCAGATATCGTGCTCATTAATACCGTGTGTGGAGCATATAAATGCTTACTGAGGGAGTGTAGGGCACAATACGTCCCAGAAGTGAAGTGATTAAAGTTACATCTACTGTAATCACTCCAGTTTGAAAAAGTTTCTCCTATGATGAAAATAGTTTGGTGTTAACAAGAATAAAGTTCAAGAGTATCCAGCGTAGGGAAGAAGAAATTCACAGCAGAGACCTGACAACAATTCCTACTGTTCGCTTTCCCCATCTCCACTATTCAGATTCCCCAAGCACCGTAAGATCTGTGTGTCTGTATATTCATAGGTAATTCTGTGTAACGTTCCCGTCCTCGCTCTCACCACCTTCATCCTTCCCACAGAGAGAGAGAGAGAGAGAGAGAGAGAGAGAGAGAGAGAGAGAGAGAGAGAGAGAGAGAGAGAGAGAATATAGAAAAAGTAAGTGGGTAAAAATTGGAATAAAAAAAAGTGAAGAAAAGAAGAGGAAGTAAGGAATAAGGTTTCGAAAGCAGGATGAAAAGAAAAACATAGAAGCCGGCGGGGGAGGAAGGGAATAGAAGAAAAACGAAAAAAAGCAGGAAAAAAAAAAAGATACAAACAGGAGAGGGGAGGCAACAAAGAGAGGATAAAAAGACAATAATGAGAGGGGGAATCGACGAGGTGTAAGAAATAAGAGACGACGAAGAAAAAAAGACGGGATAGTAAGTAAAAAAGAAAAAAAAAAGAGTAATAGAAGAGGAAAACGATCTACCAAGAAGAGAAAGAACGGGAAAAAAGGAGAAAAAGAGAAGGAAGAGGAAACAAAGAGAGGAACAACACAAAGCGCAAGTCGAAAAAGGAAACATACAAGGAGAAATAAGAAACAGAGTGAGGAAGAGAAAAGAAAACGATACAGAAAATGAGGGGGGGGGGAAGCAGATCATGAAGAGTGAATGAAAACCAGAATAAGTAAGAAGAAAGGAAAACTGAGGAAATACGAAACATTATAAAATAGAACAGGAAGAAAGAATACGTATGGAGAAAACTAAGCAGGTTGAGGAGATATCAGCAACGATAAAATATCTAGATGAAAGAAAGTAGAAGAAAAAGAAAAGGGAAAACAGGACGGAGCGAAATAGAGGAACGAGAAAGAAAAAGAAAATTAGAAGAGGACCAACAGTGAACCCGTTGTAAAAATAAGGTGGAAAACGATAGAATGCATATGAAAAATAAAGAGTAAACAAGGGAGGAAAGAATACTATATTATGAAAAAAAGCAGAAGCGGGAAAGAATGAAGGAAGAAAAAAGATCATGGGGAGTGGAAAAGAAAAGGGAGGACAAAAGAAGACAAAATGTGAAAAAATAAAAAAGATCCTGAAGAACAAAAACAGATGAAAGACGACACGATTACAGAAAGGAAATGAGGCATCAAGAGTATTGGGAAAGTGAAAACTAAGAAAAAAAAGAGAAAAAGAAAGAAAAAAGCAAGAGGAGGAAGAGAAAATGTAGACACAGATGGAAGAGAAAATAAGACAAAATTAGAATGCCAAGGATGTAGCAGCAGAGTGGAAGGCATAAGAATAAAATAGAATAGTGAACCGTTTGGTACGGGGAAAGGTGGAAAATAATAGCGGAGATAGACAGAAAACCAGGAGAGGAGCAACAGTAGACTTGGGTTAAAAAAAAAAAAAAGTGTGAGACAACAGGAAGAAAGGGGAAAAAAGTGGAGCGTCTAAGGAGGGGAAAAAGTGCCTTAAGAAAATTTCCCTCATTTGCATATTTTGTCCCGAAAGCTGATGGGCCGCCAAGAACCTCATAGTGTAGATTTATGAGGGTACCTGGCCGGATGGGGTGCGTGAGTGGGGTGTGTGGGGCGGGTTAGTGGGTAGGTTTAGATTAGCTTAAGTTATCTTAGGTTGGGTTAAGTTAGGGTAGGTGTCTGTTTGAGGGTGAAAGAAACGGTGTGGACAAGACGTCAGTGACGATAGGGTAGTGTTTCTGGGGAAGTACTGGCAGTGCAGGGTAGGGTAAGGTTGGATTATGTTGGGTTAGCTTAGGTTGTGATTGGGTTAGGTTAGGTTAATTTCGGTCAGGTGTCATTGTCTGAGAGTAGAAGAATAGGATACGAGAAAGTATTAAGTGTGAGTGTAGAGTAGGAGATGGCTTGGTTTAAGCTTGGTGTAATTAGGTATAGTTCGGTATCATTGTTTCGAAGTGGAAGAATAGCACAGGGCACGGGGTAAGGGTAAGGTATGGTATATGAGGAGATGTAAACTAAGAATGGGCTATGTTAGGTTCGGCTAAGTTCGATTATATTAGGATAGTGTGTGTGTGTGTGTGTGTGTGTGTGTGTGTGTGTGTGTGTGTGTGTGTGTGTGTGTGTAATAGGGTAGGGTGTGATAAGGAATGCTTTGGTGCTGGGTTGGCTTGCGTTAGGTTTGGTTAATTGAGGTTGGGTTAGGTTAGGCTAGGTTAGATGAAGTTAGGTTAGCGCTGGGCAAAGTAAGTGAATTATAGTGGGATGTCTTAAGTTAGGACAAGAGTATGATGGTGGGGTGAGGGTTTAAGGGTGCTGTGATGGAAGGGTCAAGGTAGGGTAGGGTGAGGAGAAGTAATTTTAAGTCAGTAATGTTAACAGCCGACTGCTTTGAGTATGAGGTAACTTGATGGGAGAAGGAAAGCCATGTGAAATTTCTGTACAGAACACTCAGGGAAAATGAAAAGAAGATATATCAAGAAGAAATAGTGACGAGAAGTGCTTGTAAAATGATAAAGATAAATAATAATCTTGTCGTGGAAACAATAAGTATAAGTTTTACACAGCTGAAACTCTACGAAAGAGAATGAAACTCATATGTTTATGCGTTACTTTAGATCTTTACCAACTGACCCAATTTTATATCTTACTAGGACCAGTAAAGTGTTCCTTGTGAGCGTGTGACTAGCAAGCGAGCGTTTGTACATACGACAATGTATTTTTGCATCTTAGTAAACTTCCAGCATTTCTGGTGACATGCTTGAACAATAACAGAAGAATAATTGAGCTAAAACATTTACTTTCTCAAGTTTTCTCTCTGGATGTGTATATAGCGAGGCGCGGTAGCATTTATCCCACGCGCAATGTTCAGTTCTCTGCTACCGGGTTGGCCGTGTCAACGAATTGCGTAGGTAAGCACTGACTATTGATCGAATGATAAAACCCAGAAATGGGGTGATTACTCTTGGTAATTTCACCCCCTAAACATAGAAAAAACGTTTATGTAAAATAATGAGCGTAGTATCCGATATTTAATTGTTATAATCCATGCAGGAAAACATAATGTTACACAGGAAATCTTTCTTAGATCGTTTTCATAATGGACCATGTTGGTTGAAGCCTTTGGTACATGTCCTTGGAAAGTTGGATTCCAAGGGGTTTCTTTGGTCTCATGAATAAATGTATGGCTAAAAGCAAAATTTATTGAATGTATCTACTACCTGCAGAAAGATTCTCTTCTCTATCTCACACAGTAGAAAAGTTATTAGCCTCAGAAAACCATTGCGGTCGGGCCGTGTCGTGTTGGGCCGGGCGGGGTCATGTCGGGCGGCTCATTTCCTAGCCGAATGTAAACATCGTAGCGCTCGCTCGCTCGCAAAAACGTCCCTTTTCTGTTCCTGCAGCTGTCACCAAACGATTCTTTCAGCTAATAAGTAAACCTTCCTTAGTTAAAGTGTTTACGACTTATACTCTATGTCTCAAAATACATAGTCATCACTAACTTCTTATTCGAAAGCTCCTATCGAAAAAATAAGTAATCATAGACAATAAATGATTTACAATTTTGAAAAATTGGACTGACAGTAAGTTATTTCAACCCTTTTCATTATCAAATAATATTTTAACAAAATCTAAATTTTGACAATTTCTTGAGTGTGATGGAAATACTTATCACGACAAGTCGGAAACATTTGATCTTTATCCTACTCTTCATATTATATTTTTCTATTTCCCACTTTTTACTTTTCTACTTGCCAGTGAACTGCCTGTGGTTCGGTGGTTACAGCACTGTTCTCAATATACGTGTGCTTATTGTCTTGGTTCGGAAACCAAGACTCCGAGTGACAATGTGTGTTGGTGTTAGGTTCCTTCATGTACAGTAACAGTACAAATTCGCAACGTGTGGGAGGTACCGATGGCATATACAAAATTTGACACATACGTAGCCAATCCAACACTTTGAACTTCACATGCAATATTGCCCTTATATACACCCCTTTCCTATTCGTACTTCACCAGAATGATGAGGGGTAAATTCTGGCTATTACTCTCCGTCAAAAGAGAGGTTCAATTTTGCCGTTGACTGATATGAGCACCTACGGTTGCAATTCCTTTTAGATTCAACCTCCAACCCAAACTAGGTAGACTTTAACTCAGGCGGAATTTATAACAAGTCAGGGGGACTCCCGGAAACATAAAAATCTGGAAGCAGACCAACTGTAAGGTTTCTTTCTTTCTTTCTTTCTTTCATTTTTTTTAAAGTGACCCCTGCGTCATCACTGTGAGGGGCGGTGTGGGTGGGGTGGGTACCCTTTATTACGACTCTCCGGGGGTCTCTGTCATCCAGGAAAGTGGGAAGGCAAAGTCTGGGAAGGAGGTGTAGAGTTGTAGATGATTCCCGGGAGACCTGACCACGTTTCCTAGCTTACGTACCTAACCCAGCCACCGATTCTGGCACATAAAAACACTGTGTTCACCTGACTCACCTGGCAACTATTTTTTCGGAGTTATTCTTGCTACCGCCAGACTACTTCAGCAAGTCTTTCTCCGTACTTCTGTCATCTGCGGAAGATATGAAAGGATATCAAGCATTTATAGTACGTAGATTTTTCCCTGCTGTATAATTCACATTACCACATTCAGTGTCCAAACATTGCCAATCCACGACATGGTTAGCACTGATGTAAAACAAAACGATCAGTTTCTCAGCCATCGGTTATGATAGTCTGCGAGCTTCCAACCTGCATCCAGTGATATGATAATGACGCTTACGAAAAGAGTCGCGGAAAAAGTCTGTGGATGAATATCAAGGGGCAGAGTAGGATCTACTTTGGTCCTGAACAACTAGCGGCAACGGTGAAGACCAACTCGATACTAGGCGAATGAAAGGGAACAAACAGACCCAGTTATGAAATCAAAAGTTGATAGGAAAGCAGGTATTAATACGGTTCAGGAAAAAGTGCCAGCACCTGTGAAACCCAAATCTGAGAGGAAAGCAGCTATTAACACGGGTCGGAAAAAAAATGTAGCAATTGTGAATCCCAGATGAGATAAGGAAGCAAATATAAAGAGGGGTCGGAAGAAAATGGTACTGACTGTGAAATGCAAAACCTGAGAGGAGATCAGGGAGTAGTAAGGGTCGGAACGATTAGCAACAATTTTTGATATGACCCCATAGCCTGACCTATTTTTCATCAACAATAAGCTAAACACATAAATGACGACTAGAAGGCGATTTGTATGAGGTCATCCCTTGCTGGAGTAAGGCGTCTGGCTATACACTATATATATATATATATAGAGAGAGAGAGAGAGAGAGAGAGAGAGAGAGAGAGAGAGAGAGAGAGAGAGAGAGAGAGAGAGAGAGAGAGAGAGAGAGAGAGAGAGGCTAGTGTTTTTACCCCATCAGTACGGTGACCAGTACTATAATTTAATGTTGGAAGACGACTGTACTAGTATTTAAAGTAGCTTAGCAGCGTCCCCTGGAAGCGAGTGATCAATGGTGGCTGTGTCTAACGTCACTAATTCGAAACCCTTTCCTAAGCTAACTAAAATCGTTAGATAACTTTTTAGTACAAACCACAAATGGAGTTCAGTTAGGATGAAGCGTTTTCTGTATATATCTCATCTTTTGCTGACACTTTTCTTCTGTTACGCTTCTTTCACAAATGACCCCTGGAGTTATTAATGACCCACAGCGAAGATTAATGACCCCACAGAAGGGAAGGAGTTAATCTGTGACGAAGTGTCATAGAAGAAAAGTGTCAGCAAAAAGTGCGATGTAAACGGAAAACACTTCATACTTCCTGAATTCCTGTCGTGGGTTCTTAAAAATATTTACCACATCGTTTCCATGTAACAAAATGAAAATAAAAATGAGGTCCACAACCTGAAAGGGAAAGGATTTTACTCCTTAATGCCTTTCATTATAGTGATCACTTTTCCATGCTGCGATTCCTACTGCAATGCGATTATATTCAGCTTATAAATGTATCAGCTGGTATAAATTACTCAACTGGTCACTAATATATCAGCTTATTGGAACCCCACAGCTGATCACCAATTTTATATCAGCTTAGACGTGACCTCACTGTTCCAAGCAAGGTTAATTGTTCCGCCTGGTCGAAGTCACTTCCGACTGACACTCTCCACCAAATGTCTTTCTCACACACTGGAGATGGTGGGAATCGGTGTAGATCCTGTTGAAGGAATTGGTAGAGGTAGAGTGTGCAGGTGAACTTAAAACTGAGCAGATTTATCTCTCTTTATTGGCCACAGAAAGATACAACTGCGACACAAAGAGAGCTCAGAGTTTATACGTCCCTCTCGTTTGAATGATAAGTGCGTTCTGCTGTTAGCCGCCTTCCCCCACTGGGGGGTGGCACTGGAATCAGCATATTCAGAGATGCCAAACCCCATAGACAACTGGGATTTATACATGAATAAAGCATCACAACTTTACCATGCATATTATACACCTCCATAAAATAGTATTGATTACATTAAAGTATATCAGCAAGGTAAATATTTCCCCAAGACTTTAAACATATATACAATATATTTCTCTATCGCCTTCCCTTTACCCTAGGTTGTTTTGATTGAAAAAAGCTGTCTGATTGCGCATCCTATCCCAAGCCACACTTTACAGTGAAATGGTGTTTGGTTGCTTATCATTCACACTATATTACACATTGTTAATTATGAATAAACAACTTTGTATGTAATATGTAACAATAATGTGAAACAACAACTCGTCGTGGGAAACAATGTTGGCACCAGAACATAAATCCTCACAGAGAACGGAGTAGAAACAGAATACATTAATTTCTTCAGTACGGTGCTTATTGTTTAGAAGACACAAAATCTATTCATCTCTTCAGTACGGTGTTCATCCTTTATTAGACACAAAATCTATTATTCTCTTCAGTACGGTGCTCTTCCTTTATTAGACACAGAATCCATTAAGTTCTTTGGTTAGGTGTTCATCCTTTATTAAACACAGAATTTATTAATCTGCTCAGTACGGTACTCATCCTTTATCAGTGAGAACCTATTAATCTCTTTAATACGGACGTGCTAATCGTTCGTAGTTCATTCTTGCTACTACCGGCAAAATTTAAGTTTAAACATTTCATCCTCGTAGTGAAGGACTTAGAGTGTTTGTGAATATCCTTTTGGTACGCTGTTCATTATTATTATTATTATTATTATTATTATTAGTAGTAGTATCCCCCCCTGGGGGTAGGGGGGTTTTCAAGAATACTCCCCCAGTATCCCTGCTTGTCGTAAAAGGCGACTAAAAGGGTTGGCGGAGGGTTAGTGCCCCTCCCCGGAAAACAACTAACTAAAAAAACAAACAAGAAGCCTCGGACAAGGACTGACCAAACGACGACGACCCAGGACCGGAAAAAGGACTTGGTGATGAGTACATGGAACGTAAGAGGAGCGAATGATGAGGTGAAAGAGAGAGAGATTGTCTAGGTGCTTGAGGGTGCGAAAGCGGATGTATGTGGAATAACTGAAACAAAATGGAGAGGAGAAAGTGTGAGAGAATGGGAGTATGGATGGGGTATATGTGCAGGAGTAGGTGAGAATGAGAGGGCAAAGGAAGGAGTATGTATAGTTGTGAGTAAAAGATGGAAGAGGAGCATAAGACAGTATGTATCAGTTGGGTCAAGGATTGTGTGGGTAAAGTTGAAAGTTGGAATACAAATGTGGGCGATTGTGTGTGTGTATGCACCAACGCAAGATCGTGCTAGAAGAGTGAGAGAAGAGTTCTGGACAAATGTGGAAGTGTGCATGGAAAAGTTTGGAAGGAATGAGAGAGTGTTTTTGATTGGTGATATGAATGGTAAAGTTGGGAATGTGAAGGTGGATGGAACAGTTGGTGAGTGGGGTGTGCCTGCTGAGATAGATGAGAATGGGAGTGCGTTAGTGGACATTTGTGCTGGGAGGGGGTTGGTGATAGCCAATACCCTCTTCAGGCATAAAATGATCCACAGGTATACATGGCGAGTGATGAGAAGGGTGGGTGGTGAACTGAATGAAAGGAAGGCAATGATTGATTATGTGTGTGTGGATGAAAGGATGCGAAGATGTGTAAAGGTTGCAAGAGTGTATAGAGGTTGGGGGAGTGGACTTTCTGACCACTACTTGGTGGTGGCCAGAATTAGAATGCAAGTAAGATGAAGGAATAGAAGAAGGGAAAGACGAGAGGAAGGAGTAGTTGCAAGGAGAGTGAAAAGGTTACAAGAGGATGAGAAAAAGGCAGAGTATAAGAGAGAAGTGGAGGAACGATTGGGCAAATATGAATTGGAGCAGATGGGAGACGTGGAAGGTGTGTGTAAGATATTTACAGAAGAAATATGTGCAGCATGTGATGTGGCGTGTGGATGGAAGAGAAGACGGAGGGGGGTGCAAGGAACAGCGTGGTGGACTGAAGAGGTGAAACAGGCTGTGGCACAAAAGAAGAATGCATACAATAAATGGATGAGAAATAGGGGCGTGGAAGAAGTTGAGGGGCGGAAGAGAGAGTTATATGTGGAACGAAAGAGAGAGGTGAAAAGATTAGTAAGAGAGAGTAAGAAGAGAGTGGATGAGGAATTTGGAAGGAATTTGAGTGTAAAGTGGAGGGACTGTAAGAAAATGTTCTGGAGAGAAGTGAAAAGAGTAAGACAGGGTGGAAGTGAAGTTAGCAGGGTAGTGAAAGATAAAAATGGTAGATTACTAGTGGAGAAGGGAGAAAAAGTGAACAGATGGAGAGAACACTTTAAGGAATTGTTGAAAGTAGAGGATGGAAGTAATGCGAGTATAAGTGGTTGGGGAATGGCTGGGAGAAGGAGGGAGGTGAGAAGACAGGAAGAAATCAGTAGGATAGAAGTTGTGGAAGCAATGAAGAAAGTTAAATCGGGGAAAGCCCCAGGAATTGATGAAGTGTGTGGTGAAATGCTGAAGCATGGGGGAGAGATAGTAGTAGAATGGATGTGGAAGATGTGCAGATTGGCCTGGGAGGAAGGTAGAGTCCCGGAGGATTGGAAGTCAGGTATAATTATTCCCTTGTACAAAAGAAAAGGGAAAAAAGAAGTGTGTGGTAATCATAGGGGCATTTGTCTTCTTAGTATAATAGGAAAAGTGTATGGTAGGATACTTATAGACAGAGTTAGAGAAAGAACAGAGAAATTAGTTGGAGAAGAACAGGGAGGCTTTAGGAAGGGAAGAGGTTGTGTAGATCAGATATTCATTCTTAGATTTTTACTGGAAAAGTTTATAGAGAAGGGAAAGAAGTTGTATGCGGCTTTCATGGATTTGGAGAAAGCATATGACAGGGTGGATAGACAAGGACTGTGGAAAGTGTTAAGAATATATGGAGTAGATGGGAAGTTGTTGAATGCTGTGAAGAGTATGTACGATGGTGCGAAGGCTGCAGTGCGTGTGGATGGTGAACTAAGTGAATTTTTCTCTTTGAAAGTTGGTTTGAATCAGGGATGTGTCATGTCTCCATGGTTGTTCAATCTGTACATGGATGGGGTAATAAAAGAGGTATAAGGTAGGGTAGTGGATGTTGGAGTGGCCCTGGTGAGAGAGGATAGTGTTTGGAAACTCCCTGTACTGTTGTTTGCAGATGATACTGTGTTGTTGAGTGAAGACGAAGGGGAGCTGCAAGGCTTGGTGGATGAGTTTGAGAGAGTGTGTAAGAAACGAAATCTAAAGGTGAATGTAGGGAAGAGTAAAGTGATGGTCTTTGAGGGGGGTGAAGTTAGTGAATGTACAGCGAGGTTGGATGGTGAGGAATTGGAAAATGTGAGTACGTTTAAGTACTTGGGTAGTGTGATGAGTAAGGATGGAGGTTTGGAGGGTGAAGTGCTTGAAAGGGTACAGCAGGGAAGAAAGGTTGCTGGTTCTTTGAAAGCAGTGATAAGAAACAGGGAATTGAGCATGGAAGTGAAAAAGTTACTACATGACAGTATTGTGATACCAACTCTAACGTACGGAAGTGAAGCTTGGACATTGTTGGAAGGACACAAGTCAAGAGTGAGAGCAGTGGAAATGAGTTATTTAAGAGGAGCCTGTGGAGTCACGTGGAGAGACAGGCTGACGAATGAGGATATAAAGGAGCGTTGTGGTGTGGATGTGGATGTGATAGGAAGCGTTATGAGGAACACACTGAGGTGGTTTGGCCATGTGGAGAGGATGGAGGATGAAAGACTGACGAAGAGAGTGTATGTGAGTGAGGTGGAGGGGGGAAGAGGGAGGGGGAGGCCGAGGATGAGATGGAGGGATGAGGTGGAGAGGTATATGAGAGAGGGGGGTGTGAGTTGGGAGCAGGGCAGTGAAATGGCGGGGGACAGGGCGACTTGGAGGCGATTTGTTTGTGGCCACCCCAAACGGGATTGAGGCGTCTGGCAATAGATGGATAGATAGATAGATTATTATTATCATTATTATTATTATTATTATTATTATTGTACTTATCATCATTATTTTCATTATTATTATTATTATTATTATTATTATTATTATTAAAAATATTATTATTATTATTACCATTATCGTATTACGCGTGGAAAAACTTGTGAAATGTTTTAAATTTTCTCTAGCCTTACCTAACCTGGTTTACTTTTTCATTCCTCTTACCATCTATTTTATTTGGCCCAGGGAACACCTTTTACAGTGAGGGATCTTGGAAATTTATTTACCTCCCCATTACGGAAGGATTCCTCGAGATTGAATACATTCATTCTCAGGTACCAAGCCCCGTATTCTCGACAGTTAACCCGTTAAAGCCTGATTTTTTTTTTTTTCTCCCAAATATTTTTTTTATGTTCATTATAATTAGTGGTCATGTTAACCTGAGTATATGTCACTAAAATTATTTTCGTATATGTATTTTATAAATTATAAGGTGTTACCATATGGTCACGCTAGGCTTATATGGGACCAGAAATTGTCGGTTATTTCAGTTATAATAATAATACATACGTTTTTTAAAACAGAATTTTATTTTCCTCTTGGTTACAGTATACAGAAACCTTCATGTCGTGATAGGATACATAAACTAATTTGTATTGCTATTCATACGCTGTGTCGTACCTTATTATTTCTTAGTGTGATAAGGAAGGAAGCATGACACACCTAGTCCAACATCACATTTACTGCATGCTGTACGACTAACAGATTTACAATACTCTGATGCACAAGGTCGCCTTTTGTTACGTGGATTTTGAATTATATGATGGTTTCTACCATCACACCTAATCGAGTCTGGTAGTCTACCTCCACAAACACTAGCCTTTGACATGGATGGACGACCAGCTCCCTTGGGGGAAGAGCCATAGGGTTTCAGATGATATTTTGCTACTTCCCACTTGATTTCCAACAGTGTTAGCTTTGATCCTAAGCTCTTATGTAAATGCCAAGCATTTTGAATAGATACATCTAACAGCCATGTAAATGTCGACCACCATCATTTTTTACCACGAATTGATATTCTGTGCCTGTTTATGGTTTCATCCACCAAATTTATACTCCCATATTCTTGCTATGTTCCCCAACCAGCAAGAAATTCTTAGAAAATCTTCTTACATTACCCACGGGACTAGCTTAGCTAAGTGAACAGTTGTTGCTAGAAACAGACCCATTGTTTTGCCACTTCGCAACTAAGAGTCCATCATCACATCACTTGTATGAAAAGATTTCCATTTCAAGTTTCTTCCCATCTTTGCAAGGCAATATGCTGCATTCCTATGGAACTCTCGACTACCTGACTGTCCAGTCCCATCATAACCTTGTTGCTTCAAATAACGTAGTAGCTTGATACTAGTAAATAGATTATCGAGGTAGAAACTGAATGGCAATTTCTTTGTATATTCAACGAAACTATCAATCATTTGAATTAGAGGAGTGCTGCCTATCCTAATTCTTTCTCATAATCCACATTCTTTTGCTCATTCTTTCTTTGATACACATCAAAGTTTACCAAATACCCTGAAGGAGTGTTTAATCATCAAACCTTGAAACCAAAGAGAATTGGTTTCCTTCTAATATATTGCTTGCACCCAAGAGACCCATAATATGCAATCACATATTCATCAAAACACAGCTTAGGTATGGGAACAAAGTGTTTGGCAAAGTTATTTTGAAGTTTCTCTATCAATGGATGGAGTTTCCATAATTTGTCTGTTGAATCCAGGACAGTATTATCAGGAAAATGCAGAAATTTCATAACCTGAATAAACCTGTCACTCCTACTAGCTGCATAAACCATCTCATTCAGCATGTCTGTTTCTAAATCCCAATAAAATCTCTTTCCTGGAAGTTTATTATACCCAGAAAGAATCAGAACTGAAAAAAAAAAAAAAAAAATCAGCTCTGCCTTACTTATTACAGGATCTGGTCAACTCTTAAACAGTGCATACCTTTGTGTTTCAGCCAAGATCATGTCAAATAAATTTTCATCAGAATACAACTCTAACAATTCATATGGACTGAAATAATGGTACGAAGTACAGTACTTTGAAAAATTACAATCTAGGAGAGAAGGAAATGAGTTAGGTAGGTCACGTTTTGTTCACTTATGTTGTTGCTCACGTTGATTCCGTTTCCGTTTTCAGTTTTCTCACTAGGTTGAGAATCATCAGCAGAGATTTCGCTTGTGTCTTCATCAAATTTAGATGTTAGTTCTAAGTGGTGTTGGTGTATTGTTGGCAAATAATATCTCAGCTCCAGTACGTAATTGTCTGCCAGTCAAGTTGTCAAGCATTCCACTTTCGTCCTCATCAGCTGAATCTTCATGGGTTTCAGCATTTGGCTCTGGAGGTTCTATATACAGCATATTAACTTCTTTATCAGCTTTATCCAATTCTTAGAGTATCTCTTCCATTGATGAACCCCCAAAAAGAAGAAAAAGAAAGTTAAAGTCTTGTCAAAGCCAAGCGTTTCCATACGGTAACACTGAAATCACATGCTTTTTTTATGAAAACCATAGAAATTAACCAATCACTCTTTATATGGATGAAAAGAGTAGTGACTTGTCTTAAAGCAAATGCCAATTCATGGTACTTGTAAGAAAAGAAAAACATAGTCTTACCTCTTCAAATGAGCCATGGTTGGCAGACAGAAAAAACGCATCTACACTTCAGCTTCTTGTGCCAGACTGAGTAGCAAGACAGTGATGCTGGTTTGATATTTGAGTTGGAAGTCACAGATATCCTTCGACTGGCAGGACATTTGAAGTGAAGAATATCCTAATGTTCTATTGTTTCTTAAAGTGCACAGTGAAAACTGACCATATGACAACGCCACGTTTTCTTGGGGGCAGTTCCCAAACACCTTCTCCTATACGATTTATTCTGCTCATTACACCGTACTGCCCTCTTGCGTGTTGCATAAACTCTTCTAGTATCTCTTTATGCTGAATAAGGAAAACGTACAAAAGGATATCAGCCACCCATATCAAAAAATAAATCACCAAGTAAGAGGTGCTACAGAGCTTCCTTCCGCGACAAGAATACAAACCCATGAATTGAATACGGTCATTGTGTGTTTCAGTTGGTATTCAGCTTCACACCTTCAACTTGATATATTTTATTTAAGTCACCACTAGAGATTATTACTATTATTATTATTATTTTTTCATCACATGGGAAATCTCTGCCAGCAAAGTGGACAGGAGCTAACTCTATCTCTAATCCTCATCACAACAATGGGCTCTCTTTAAGCCCATATCTTCAACGGCTATTATATGCTGTTATTGACACCACCAATAGATTTTATTCAATTTAGGAGAGACCATTCGAACTTGAGTGGTTAAGTACAACATTTATTAATCTTTTCGCTATTAGAAGTATATATCTCTTAATTTGGATATAACTGTTTGGTCGTAGTAAGAATAAAGAATCTATGTAAGTCCCCAGATTGAACGGATTAAACTGAATAAAATGGAGAGGAAAGAGTTAGAAAAATATCTATCAGTCATGTTTGCCTGGCTCAGCCACATTTTAATCAATATTTTCCTTGATTAACCCTCCACTATCATAACACATTCTATACTGTACGTTATTCCTGAGGCTGGTAGACAACGTTTCAGAAACCCAACTGAACTTTTTAAAAGAAGAAATGTGATTTGTTGCTAAACCAATTTTCCATTGGCTAAGATAAAAATGATATTTAAAGAACTGGTAGAAAAATCTATGCAATTACGACAACTTCTTAGCTAAAAATGATGCGACTTTCATAGATCATTAATAGGACCTGCACGTCTTTTAAAACAAAGCTTGCGTTACTATTATGACAATTCAGTTTTAATGAGAAAGGTCAGACCAGTTTAGTTTGACATGTATTAAATAGATGATATCTTTGCCAGTGACGTAGGTGCTGTAAAATAAGAGACTGTTCAAGTTTTAAATCATAATCCAACTGCATATTAAAGGTATTATTTTAATAGACTTAATTGGTTAATGTTGTCTCTACTTTAAAAAATTGAAAGATATTTCTGATATAATTTTAAGTAATTAAAATATTGCCTGCCTATCTGTCTTTTTATCTCTCTATGCATGTCTGTCTACATATCTGTGTATTCTGCGGTACTTCATTCTGTGTTGACTGGTCACAGTAAACACCCCTAATTATTCACGAAATACCTCTAACCCTTCTAATTACTCCTGCACCTAATCTCTCCACCCCGTTCTCCACTCTCTTCCCCACTTCTTCCATCAACTTCTCACTCATATATTCCCGTATTGTCCTTTTTTTTTTTCTTTTTTTTTTTTTTCAACCCTCCAGCTTGTTTTGAATTCATTTGATGGTTAAGTTAGATTTGGGAATGGATGAGGTTAGCATACGTTTGGATTACGTCAAGGGAAGATTAAGATAAGGTCTGATAATGTGAGGATAAGATAATGGCAATATTAGAGAGTCGATCTGACTACGAACCGAAGAAACAAATTCGTATCTCAGTGGCAGGACTCACCGAATTCCATGCAATCATTACTTAGTAAAATGCTGAATAGTTTTGCTGAGGGCATCTCAACACCCCTGGAAGGAGCCTACGGAGGGGCAAACAGAGCGCAACTTGACTCCCGGCGACAGGGACATAAATCCGCCCTGGCCGCGCACCCCTATGACCCGGAACTCACCCACCGCCACCATAGCAGGAAAAAGAGACTACCTTCCGGGCGAACCAACCACCGATAGGATCGGGGTGGAGCTATTACTCTAGCTCTGGGTAGCAAACCTAAGAAGGCGGATACCCGCTCAACCCTCCTACAGGAGATGGTCTGCAGCCGCCCTGGAAGTAAACAGGAGACGGCTGATAACTGCTCCTGTCTTCATCAGGAGACGGCCAGAAGTCGCTCTGAAGGTGCCCTACAAGAGACGGCCGGTAGCCGCTGTAACTTGCAATACTTTGGTAATAGAAACTCCGTGTACAAACAGCTAGATAAGGAGTTTACTACAAGCTCACAGTAAAATAGTCTGCCCGTCTCGGCTGTCTGCTATCAACTGATGCAATAACGCCGTCTTCAGGCGTGGGAAAGCATGCTGACCTAGCAAGATTAGTGGGGGCATGTATGCATTGGGGGGGGACATATATACATCGGGGGTAGACATATTGTGGAGGGGGTACACCGCTCTGAAGGTGCCCTACAAGAGACAGCCGGTAGTGGCTCGACCTTCCTACAGGAGACGGCTGGCAGCCGATCCGGAGGTAATCAGGAGACGGCCTGTAGCCGCTCCAGCCTTCGTCAGGAGACGGCTGGCAGCCGCTCCGAAGGTGCATTTGAGTCGGCCTGTAGCTGCTCCTCCACAGGCCATGGCCACTAGCCAGGCCTTTGCGACGGCTGGTAGCTGCGCCCTTAGAAGGCCATGGCCAGTAGCCAGGCCCTACGAGAAGAGATGGCCGGTAGCCACTCCTCTGTCAGGTGCTGCCTCCCCTCCATGAGACTACTTCTCAGAGGAAGGTCCCAGCCTGGAGGACTGCTGGAGAGGCCCTGTGGCCACCACTGGGTTCTTCTCTCTACAGCCAGTCTCTGAGAGGCCTCACCTGACGGACCCTGACGGAGGCTGACGCCGCAAAACGCTCCTGACAGACCACCAGAGACCACAGCTCGCAGTACCTCGAGACCGCCCCCAGGACTCCTGGGCGGGACATCCCCACACCTCGACACCGAAGACCCTCGTCCTCCGTCAGGCGCATGAGCGAACGATTCAGGCAGCTGTTCGGCCCGTCCAGAGGGCCAGACTCCAGCCCCAAGCCCTGAGAGTGCGGGGCCCTCCACCACCCACAGCCCTGGACGAGAGAGGACGCCCCTACGAGTGATTCCGTGGCCCCTGAATACGGAGGCCCCCAGCGGAAATCAGCCCCGTCAGTAGTCAGGCTGAGCTGCTCCCACCGCCCTTGTACCTGACCGCCACCACGCCCAGTCCCGATAGTGAATGACATTGAAAGTACAGTTAAAGTGATACAGTGAAGCGGAGGCAGAACAGTGAGTTACTAAAATACGAGAAGTCAGAAGTAAAAGCTGTCAGTGTTAATGTAAAAGAAAGGTGGAATAGGTAAGGTAACTATGAGACAGTGAACACGGCCGAGCAGTGAATAAAATGTCTGTCTGAGTGAACGTAATCCCATTACAGTGACTTAGCCTCACGCTAAGATCAATCAGAGGCTCCTAGAACCAAAATAATAATTAACAGCGTAACAGACAAACGAAGTAGACAGCCCTACAGTGATAACAGTACCTCTGCCCCAGTGAACGGAGCTCCACCTAACAGATAAAGTCTAGGCTTCCCACGAGTGACAGTGCTTGATTTCTCTGCCCTATGACTCCTGATCTTAATTAACGTACTATTCACTTTTATCTTGTCCCAAATAGTATCCTGCGTGATACCGCTACCCACGATCTAGACATAAGTTTTCTAATTGCCCAGAATAATTACTCTTGTGACATCTACCCGTCCCACTTGTAGAATTTAGCAATACACGTGTAAGGTTGCCTTGTCTCCTGTCTCTCTCTCTTATTTGTCTAAGTTCCGGTCTAGAAAGAGAACCCAGGTACACACTAGGCGTTAGAGGGACGGGAAGCCGACCCTAAAGCACCTAGCATTACACTTAGTGTTCAAATAGCAAAAGTATCTCAGCTCTCAGTTGAACTCTCTCTCTCTCTCTCTCTCTCTCTCTCTCTCCATGGCCAAAACACTTCCGAATGCATCTTAACTTGTCCCACAAACATCACACTGTACTTGACAATCTCCACGTCTCATTTTTCCACCATCTTAGGCTACTACTGACATGACCCCCTCCCTCCCAACACACACACACACACACACACACACACACACACACACACACACACACACGAGAGGGGGAGGGGTGAAACAGCCTAAATATATGGTATTTCAAACCTTCTCCTTCTCCATGTGCTTATACGTGTACAAGAAACAAGGGTAGGTATTACTTTTACTCATAACACATCTCATCAGTTTACAATAAACCCTTCAGTCCTAAACTGCACTGGTATTATATTTTTGGTATTTTTATGCGTTTTTATTGTCTTTGACGAAGACTTTTGAAGTGGAGAGGTAAGATGTAGGCTCCAGCAACCTCTTGAATCCAATGACTTTTTTTTTTTTCTTTTTTTTTTAGTTTTGTTACCACCAGATAATATTATTCTGCTCACGAGATTTTTTTTTTTTAATTCCAGTGATTAAAAAGGTCTTTATTTATCCTTCACCACTGTAAATCAGATTCTTTTAGTTTATTTAAACTGTATGACCCTAGGGTATATGAAAACTGTCATCGCATTGTAGATGTTAACTCCTTCAATACAGGACATGTCTACTAAATTGAATCTAGTATCTGTTGCTAGCAAGAATACGTGGAAATTTAATGTCATCGTAGTGAAGAGTTCAAGGAAGCGAGAAAAACGATGGGCGAACAATTTTTTGTTCACTGACCTGCTCGTTAGTCAACATCAATTTCGTTCCCGTCATATTCTCACCGACACATCATAAACAAACATCAGCTGATACTCTTTTGATGGCGATGTTTTTCTTCTCCGTACGCGAGGCCACATCTAAAATGGATAACGCCGTGTGTTGGGAGCATTAATAAAATATAAATTACATCATACTGGAGGGATTATTAGTGATGGACAGAGAAAGGCAGGTTTTGAGACGCAGCAGATGAGCAATAGAATACAATGCCTAGGAACTTTAGTGTTTATGATGAGAGACCTAAAAAGTGAGAATTAACACTGGCCCCGTAAAATGATGGAAGTAGAAAGAGGTGGGTATGGAGCACCAGGAGGAAACAATAACGATCTGCGACTTAAGGATATGTGCTAAGCCTGTAGGTTTATGCATTAGTAATTCATAATTCAAACACAAAGAAATATAAATATCCAAGTCAAGAAAAAATTCTAGAGAATGTTGAAAGGAACCTGATTGATTATGTGCTTGTGACAATAGCTAGAACAACGTTCACTATATTTGCTGAACCCTCCATAACGCATGGCTAAACTACCTAGATGTATTTATTTTGTATTTTTGTATGTCATCAGTCAGGTAATATTAGACAAGAGAGAGAGAGAGAGAGAGAGAGGTTAATGCCACCCCTCTTGCTTCTGAACCGCACTGAGAGTGAGAGAGAGAGAGAGAGAGAGAGAGAGAGAGAGAGGTTAATGCCACCCCTCTTGCTTCTGAACCGCACTGAGAGAGAGAGAGAGAGAGAGAGAGAGGTTAATGCCACCTCTCTTGCTTCTGAACCGCACTGAGAGAGAGAGAGAGAGAGAGAGAGAGAGAGAGAGAGAGAGATGAATGGTTTGCAATGTGATGTCAGAGGTTTACAAACTGAAAAATTATTTTCATTCCTTTGCTTTAATTCACTTCTTTCAGACATCTTTTGCTACATGTACACAACGTATTCTTCATATATTTTATACATCTGGAGGCTGTAAACATTGATGTTCACATGACGGATCTAATATTACTGTAAGACACTGTCGACTACGTTGATGGAGCTGCAGGAGGCTGGAGGGCACAAGTTAAAACGAGTTACAAACTTATGCTGAATTTGATTAGCTTAGTCCGGCGGATCGAAAATACTTAGCAAAAATCAAAGAATGTAAGAATAATATATAAATATACATAGCTGTATAGTTATATACAGTACAATAGAGAGAGAGAGAGAGAGAGAGAGAGAGAGAGAGAGAATAGGTTAACACTGGAGCTGAGGGAAGAGGAGTGAGGATGGTGATTAACGGTGAAGGGTGGAATATCTCATTTCTAATGTATGCAGGCGATGCTGTGTTACTTGATAACAGTGAACAGGGGCTTTGCAGTCTGATGCAGTGTCTTGCGAATATCTGTTAGTGGAGTGTTTTGAAAGAAATATTTTCGGTATGGTGTGCTGGTGTATGGAGAGAGACGTGAACTTATGAATGGGTTCTGATATCTGCGTGCTGCATTGGAAATAAATGTAAATGTACCAACCCAATGTAGAGTAGAGTGTTTTAGGGATGGATTGCAGCTGGTGCTAAGAAGGCCTAATATGTATCAGAGTTATGGATGCTGCAAGAAAATTGTAGGAAAATGTGTTAGTTCTCAAATTAACTTATGGGTGTTAATGTTTGTATGTCATGATTGGAAACTCTAGAACAGGCACTGGAGACGGCACCCCTGAGAAAAGGAGTTAGTGTGCAGAATGCATATGGTATTATACAATGTGGTATACAAAAGGTAATAAAGAAGTCTATAGTTACAAGTAGCAACGTAAAATGGTAAACCATGGACAGTATGAGGACTTTAGCAAAACTATTCTGCTTAGGTGACTTTCGTGTAGTCAAGGTCATTATTCGACTCCTCCCTCCTCTTTCAGTTTTCCCATGATTCTCTCTCTCTCTCTCTCTCTCTCTCTCTCTCTCTCTCTCTCTCTCTCATAGTATTTTAATTTTGTTTTACATACGTGACTTCGTTTACGCATTACCTTCAGTGTTAAAGTTGAGCCCCTCGCTGGGGCCGTTAAATCTGCCTCGGCTATAGTCTCGTCTCTCTCTTTCTCTCTCTCTCTCTATCCTATAATCCCCCAGCCTTTCCTCCCACCCTCTCTCTCAATATCCCCTCATCCCCACTCTGGACAACAGGGTTCGTGATTATCAAGGATTATCATTTGTTTGGAAGATAAACCGCCATCCCTGTTAGTTTACAATTCTCAACAATAAACTTAGTTTTCGTACGGTTATTTTCCCCTTTAATATTCACTCTATTTTAGTTGTCAAGTTTATAACACTGGCACAAGAAGGTTTTTATATCGGGTTACTGCCTTCTTAGTGTTATAATTATACATTTTCCTTTTCTTTGATTTCCTTCCCTCTCTCCTTTATTTATTCATTCCTTCTTTCTTTCCTTCTTTCTTGCCTTTTGTTCCTTCCTTCCTTCCTTTGATTTCTTCCTTTCCTCGGTCCTTCTAAATTCTTACCTTTATTTCTTCCTTCATTTCCTTCCTTTATCTCTATTTCTTCCTTTCCACATTTCTTCATTTCCTTCGTTTCTGTGTCTCCTTCCTGCCTTCATTCATCCGCTCTTTATATTATTTCTTTGCTCTCTCTCTCTCTCTCTCTCTCTCTCTCTCTCTCTCTCTCTCTCCACACTGCAGCCTCCTCAGCGTCATTTATTTTCCACTTTTCTCTTCCGGAATCCCTTACTCCCCTTCCCCTCAGCTGCCTCAATAAAGGAGAGGGGAAAACTCCAAATTCCCCTCTTTGAGCCTATTCTTGGCCCACCATAAGTCGTGCCAAAGAAAAAAATGTTGCTGAAAATGGTGGTGGTGGTGATGGTGGTGGTGGTCGTTGTGGTGATGGTGGTAGTAGTAGCAGTAGTAGTAGTAGTAGTAGTAGTAGTAGCAGGAGTAGTAGCAGTAGTAGTAGTAGCAGTGGTAGTAGTTGTAGTAGTAGTAGTAGTTTTGTTAGTTGTAGTAGCAGTAGTAGTAGTGGTGGTAGTAGTAGTAGTGTTGTTGTTGTTATTGTTGTATTAGTACTACTAGTAGTAGTTGTTGTTGTTGCACCAGTAATAGTAATAGTACTTGTTGTTATGTTAGTAGTATTAGTAGCAGTAGTAGTAGTTGCTGTTGTTGTTCTTTTTGTTGTATTTAGTAGTAGTTGTAATACCAGTTGTTATTACTGTTGCAGCAGTAGTAGTAGTAGTTGTAGTAGCAGTGGTGGTGATGGTGGTGGTGCTACGGGTAATGGTGGTTGGAACCCCAGACTTTTTCTAAAATGTGAACTCAGTGAACTGCAGGATGAATTTGCTCCCTCCCTGCAGTATGCCACCCTCCTTTCAGGGGATGGGGAAGAAGCTGGGAAGTACAGTCGAGCCACCCAGTCACATCAGTGCCATCACGTGAAGGCGACTATCTCCAGCACTTAAATGGTTGAAAAGGCTGGTGCAAATAAAATCAAAGGTGTAATGTGTAAATGGTGATGATTATTCCTCGGCGCCCCCTTTCCTGCACAATGAAGGAGAAGGCAAAGCGTAGAATTTCCCTCCTTTATCCTATTACTGGATATCCATAATTTTTCTTTCGGCCTGCTAATAATAATAATAATCATCATCATCATCATCATCATCATCGTCAAAACCAGAACACTGTAAAACTGTCCAAGGACAATTTTGATAAAAACTTCCCATGGCCATTCTCTACTAGAAGCCGAGATATAATGGAACCTTGAGTTCAGGATCACCGACCTTGTCCATGTTATCTTAGGTCATCACAATCTATAAGTTTATTAAGTTTGGAGGCTCTAGCTTTAATACTTCATGAAAAACTAGATGATGTTATATCTGGAAGAGTCCTTTATTTTTCTTTTTTCGTCCCAGGCGAGTTCAAAGAGTAATAAACCATATTCCCTTATGGAATGCGTCCACCTTAAGGCTATTTTGTAGAAAATTTTCAGATTCCGAGCTGATGCAGTTCTTGAGACAGTGCGGCTGAATAACTTTTCTGTATTTCGGATAATATCCGGGGATCCATTTGACGGATTGCCACCATAATTAGCCAAAGAAATGGACAGCTGTCCGACTAAGCTGACATAGTTTGAAGAAATATCGCAATTTTAAATTAAGTAAGAATAACAGTACTGTAATAATATTGACAAAAACAAGACAATATTCCCGTCCCCCATTGCCACTGGCTCCAACAGCAGTAGTTCAGTACATGAAGGACGTTGCCCAGTGAGTTGGCCTTCCTATGGGCAGCCTTTCGGTGTACAGTACACAAGATCAGCTCAGGCATCGCAAATAACAAAGCTGGCCACCGCAATCTAAAATACAACTCCGCAATCGCAATTCTGCAACCTCTGACCCTTACCTTCCGTTACCGCAATTCCGCAATAAGCTTGGAATGTGCAGTTCAGCTACCTTATTAATGCAACCACAATCCAACCAGTTTCACAATTTTCAATACAAAGTGCACAAACAGGGGGTAAATCGATTGGTAATGTAGTGGATTACTGTATTTATAATCTATTTATGACATTAATTCCCCACCGTGACAGTCACTGTGACCCTCACTACTCACTAGTGACTCCGTTCATATCTGTACAAAAATAATATTACATGGAAAAGAAATAGCCTTTGTGCCACTCGCGACAATCAATCTGACCAGCAGCAGAATGCAGTCCACAGAATTTAAATAGATAATTTTTCATAGAAATGTGATTACTCTTGCAGAAAATAACTCAGTAAGACCATAAAAAAAGTATTTTCAGTGATCACCATTACATTAGCCGTTAAGATCGTCATCTGTCAAACTGTGGAACAACTGTGCATGATTAGCTATGCATGCCACAAAATATACTGCCATGCTGGCTTATAGTATATCATATCGTATCATATCAAATCATTTTCTCCTGGCATCGCTCATCCCTACTGCTAACTGATGCAGCGACACCTTGCCCACCGCCGCTGCTGGCCGGGAATCCTGTTCAAGCTTGATATTCATGAGACATGCTGTAGCCTCTACTAACCGACACCGACCACCACGTGGGAGACTACGGACAGGATTGAGATTGCAGTACTTCCGCAACACAATACCACAAGTTTCGGATGAGTTTGCTGCAATCGCTATTCCGCAACTGAAATCATGCAGTCTGCTATTGCGAAAATTGCGGATTGCAGAAGTGATTGCAGAGGTGCCCAGCTCTGGTAAATAAACACTGGCTTCTTAAGTTCACTGTCCAAATAATTTTCTAAATAATTACACTTAATGCTTGTCAAATACATTTCACTGTTTTCAGAAGTACCGGAGATATACAGTGTTCACTAATTGCACTGACACTGAACTACACTCAGACTGAACTGAAACTGCTCTAGTCTCTTCCCCATCTATATATAAGCTTCCTATATTCTAGAGTGATCTACTACTTCTCCAAAGTTCTTGTGCGTTCTCGAGGGAACAACAGTTACCAGCTCGGAGACATCCAAATTATCCAGAGTTTTCTTACACTGCATAACAGTCTAAATTATTTTGCATACAAATTGAGAATGAATTACATAATTTAACAAACAATCGCATAAGCAAAACATTATAGAGAAAATGAGCACAAAAATCAATGTACAACTTACAAAATGGCTCCACCCACAAACAGCAAGCTAACTGGCAACTCTGACATGTAACGGGGAGGGGGGGGGGGGAAATACGAGAAGCACTGAGAACCTCCCAGTAAGTCCTATAACTAGCCAATCCTGCTTCTCAACAATAATAACAAAGCCCTAAAGACCTAAAAGATTGTGAAATATTAAAATACTGTAACTAGTGGGGGTCAGGGGGGTGATCTCTGTAAACTAATTATAAAAAAAATGCCATGTATGGTGACAAAGTTTTAAGCGTTAGGAAATGTGCTGTAGTTGGAGTAAAAAAAAAAAAAAAAAGTTAATCGACTAATAAGTGTTTCCAGAAAAAAATAATGCTTCTCTTCTCCTTACCAATAGATAAATGCAGTAAATTTTGATAAATTATTGCATGTGGAAAAATTGTTGTAAATGATAAGAATTAACAATCGTTTTCAAATGAAATAACGGCAGTTAGTGGTGGGAAACAATGGTGTAAATGCCGACAGTAAAGTTAATTGTGAAAAATGCAGTAACTGAAAAAAGTGCTGCAGTATTCAAAGATAAACACTGTAAATTTGGGAAAATTGTTGTACATGGAAAACTTGCTGTAATTATAAATATATGATTAAAATTTTCTGAATAAAAAAATTGGAATTAATGGTGGAAGATAATGCTGTAAATGGGGACATAATAAAGGAAGTTGTGGGAGAAATGCTATAAATGGTGGAAAATGCCTTCCCTTCCTTTCCCCCCCACCTACTCAGTAAAATCGAGGGTAAAACTCCCAGTCTCCCTCTGTATACCTATTCTAAACCATTCCTGGTTAATTCCTCTCTCAACTCAGTTAACAGGAAAGAATGAAAGAAAATGTATATAAAAAGGAATGTCGTATGTCTTGGAATATGCTAAATGTGGTAAGAAAGCTGGAAATTGTGAAAATTGCTTGAAATGGAGGTAAAATGATATAAATGGTAACAATTGCTGGAAAGATGGTAAAATTTTGTAAATTGAGAAATTGCTGGAAATGGTGTAAATGGTGGAAACTGCTGGAAATGGTGAAAAATGGTGGAAATAGTGGAAACTGCTGAAAATGGTGGTTAGATGCTGTAAGTGGTGAGAATTGCTGGAAATGATGGTACAAGTAAAATGCTGTATATTGAGAAAATTGATGGAAATGAGGGTAAAATGTTGTAACTGATGAAAATTGCTGGAAATGGTGGCTAGATGCTGTACGTAGTGAGGATTGCTCTACATGACGACAAACTGCTGTAAATGGCTGTAAATGGTGGAAATTGTTAGAGATGGTTGCAGAACGCTGTAGAGTAAAGCCTGCTGTAAACTGCAAAAGTGCTGGAAACTGTGGTGAAATGCTGTAAATGGTAGAACTGCTAGAAATGGTGATAGGGTATAATGCCGTAAATGGTAAAAACTGCTGGAAATAGTGGTAAATTGCTGTAAATGGTTAAAAATGGTGGTAAAATACTGTAAATGGTAAAAACTGCTGGAAATGGAGGTAAAATACTGTAAATGGTAAAACTACTGGAAACGGTGGTAGGCTATAATGCTCTCAGTGGTAAAAACTGTTGAAAATGGTGGTAGGCTGTTATGATGTAGATGGTAAAAACTGCTGGAAACTGTGGTAAAATGCTGGAAATGGTGATAAATTGAAGTAAATGGTAAAAACTGCTGGAAACTGTGGTAAAATGCTGGAAATGGTGATAAATTGAAAATGGTAAGAACTGCTGGAAAAGGTTGTAAAATGCTGTAAATTGTTAAAACTGCTGGAAAGGGTGGTAAAATGCTGTAAATTGTGAAAACTAATGGTAATGATGGTAAGATTTTGCAGATGATGAAAACTGCTAGGAATGGTGGTAAAATGCGGAAAATGTTGAAAATTGTTGTAAATAATGGTAAAATTCTGCAAATGATGACTTTTGCTGGGAACGGTAGTAAAATGCTGTAAATCGTAGTAAATGATGTAAATGGTGAAAATTCCTGGAAATAGTGGTAAAATGCTGCAGGTGAATAATGTTGTAAATCGCAAAATGCTGGATATGATGAAAATTGCTGGGAATGGTGGTAAAATGCTATAAATGGTGAGAATTGCTGTAAATGGTGACCAAATGCTAGAGTGGCAAAGGTCTGTAAATGGTGGCAAAATGCTGCAAATGGTGAAAACTGCTGAAAATGACTGAAAATGCTGTAAATGATGAAAACTGACAGAATACTCAATGATGAAAAATGCTGGAAATGTTATTGTGCTTTATAATATATGCTGTAAATGATGATTATGTGGATGAGGGAAAATGTCGCAATATGGTTGAGAAAAATGCTGTTAATGGTGAAAATTGCTGGAAATAGGGATAAAATCCTGTAAATGATGGTAATTATGTGAATGAAAGAGTATCCCGTAAATCATGGGGAAATGCCGTTAATGGTGAGGGTAGGCTATTATGCTGGCCAGTGGACGCGGCCATACTTGGTGATTACGTCAATATAAGATTCTTCAGGATGGGGATATCTTTTTTTATAACTTTATTTTAGAGGCAATCAGGTGGTGTTATTCAGCTTTGGAGACCTCGTCGCGAAAGGGTTAACGAAGGCTATGTTTAAGTCTGTCAGTTCTATGTCTCCCCTAAGGTGAGTAAATGGTATGAAGTTAGACAGAATGATGGACAGATAGACAATATAGATGGACAGAGGTATATTGCAGTGAACTGACAATTGAATGTGGATGGAAAGAAGGATTATGAGTAGACAGTCAGATAGAAATACAAACATTAATAGACAGAAAGACATGGACAGATGGGAATAGATATTTATATAGATATATAGATTGATGGATGGATAAATAGGGATAGATTAACACACACACACACACACACACACACACACACACACACACACACATACAGAAAGAAAGAAAGATAGATAATAAACAGCCAGATAGATAGACAGACAGATAGATAGATGGACAGATAGATAGATAGGTAGATAGATAAACAGAATCATAAATATGGCTGCAGATAGCTAGTTAGATGGATGTGAAGATGGATGAATGGATAAACAGATAAACAGGATAAAAGATACCTAGATAGGTGGATGGGAAGGAAAGATGGATAAACCGATGACCAAACAAACAGAACGATAAACAGACACAGAAAAGAGTAATCTTCCTCAACTTCCAGAAAATGTTGGTCTGGAAAGCATAAAACACTTGGGAGCTCAAATGGCGTTTAAGTCCTGACTCTCAACATAAATCTGTCTCTCCTGAAAGTATTTGCCTTCAATAAAACTCCACGGTCCAGTAATGTATCTCTCTGCTAGTGTATTTTTGCTAGCACGGGAGATTTCTTTATGACTCGTTTCAGAGATTTATTTTTCTTTTTTTTTTCTTTTTTTTTTTTAAATCTGGCCCGCACGGAGTCCGACGAGGTGTTGTTTTTGGTCGAGTTTGTTCGTTTGTTTGTAAACAACATTGTGGAACAAAGGCTGAATGAAATTACATGAAACTTTCAGGATATGTGGACACTGGTTCCCAAAGAAAGTGATTAAATTTTGGAGGTAATCAAGTGAACCTGACAGGTCATAATCATGGTCCCTGATTTTCAGAGGGCTATAACTTCAAATAGGTTGAAGAACGAGATATTTACTAGTGGAACATATAGGAACTCGTATAATGGGCTTTCATTTGGCACCAAGACTTTTGACCTTGAATGACCTTGAAAGGTCAAACTCAAGGTCACAGATATTCAGAGGGCCATAACTCGAAACTGGCTGAAGATAGAGATTTACTATTATCAACATATAAGAGATCCCATATGAGTTTTTAATTGGTACCTTGACCTTTGACCGTAAGTGACCTTGAAAGATCAAGCTCAAGGTCATGCATATTCAGGGGGCTATAACTCGAAACTCGTTGAAGATAGAGATATTTACAATTACCAAGATATTGGAAGACTCATATGGGCTTTCATTTGGCAGCATGACTTTTGACCTTGAGTGACCTTGAAAGGTCAAATGCAAGATCATGGATTTTCAGAGGGCATAACTTGGAAACATTTGATCCATTACCTTAGACTTTAACTGTGCACTGAAGCTAAATGGCAGAAACGAGTCAATATTTAATAGCAATAAAATAACTGCTGTCGGGCGAGGTTTGTTGTGCCTGGCACCACTTACATATATATATATTTTTTACTCTAGTTCCTTTAATTCAGTCTTATGCCTTATTACCTCCGCCACATGATATCTCCAAAAGTTCTCAATGAATTTCAATGAAATTTTGTGGAAGGGTGGGCCATGGGCCAAGAAAGAATTGATTCAATCTGGGGGAAGATCCGGATCCTCTCTATCCCGCACAATGTAAGTTTTCAAATAAATTTCAATGAAATTTTGTGGAAGGGTGGGCCATGGGTCAAGAAAGAATTTATTAAATTTGGTGGCGGATCCGGATCCGGCATTGGTGAAGGTATGCAGTCTCTAAGTGTTTTCTAGTTTCCTTTTGTTTTCTCGCTATCGACATGTTTTACTTAGCTCAAGAGGGCGTAATCAAGTTAGAGGGTCTTAGATATAGCTTTCACAGACTTTTTCACCATTAAAAATCTGTCCTGAATCAAATAAAATCGTAAGATGGTAGCCATAACAAAATGGACAATACGACATTGGAATGGAAGGATTAAAACTCCAATAACGACCTAACTTATTTGTCTGTATCATATATTCCTGTCAGCTTAGTTTCTTCCCTAAGATGGCATATATTTGAATTTTTTCTTGATATCACTAGACGACTTTAGTCAAGTTAGAGAGGCCTCTGGTAGCGACGAGGTTAATGAAGGCTGCGTCTCACCTTTCACACTCGGAAAGTCTCTCGCATTATGAAAAAATATAAAATGTACAATAAAGCAATTCATCACAGGACTGAAGGGGATATGCAGTGTATTCTTGTCCTTGGAATGTTTCTGTCATCTCTTTCTCAGGGATACAGTTTTGTCTTACATTTTAGCTCCTGTTGTTCAATGATGCAGTTGCCATTTTTTTCTCACTTTTAGTTGATCATTCTGCTTACAAGAGTACGGCAGCAGCAGAAATAAGTGAAGTCTATTTCTAATCATTTCAGTTCAAGAAGCATCTCCTGATTTGAATACAACCATTTGATATTATATATATATATATATATATATATATATATATATATATATATATATATATATATATATAAAGGTAATTGTATTGAAGTGAATATTAACCCCTTTAAGGGACTGAAGCAAACCAGTGTCGATGAAAAGACTCAACCAACATACCAGAAAATATTAAACTATAATATATTCAATAAAATGCTAAGGAAAATGAACTACGAGGTCTCCCATGTTACGAGAATGCGGCTCCTGCTCTCACTGAACGCTTATTTCCAGACTGCATTCAGGGTGACCTTGGCAAAATTACTTCCAAGCTCCTGTAAATCCAGGAGCAAGGAGCAGCTGAAAATTATTGTGTGCAACACTCCCAGTACCGTTCGTTTGTCACTTCAAGCTGCTTCAGAGATATCTACTGAACGTACCTAAACCCGATATACAGTCGAAAAGTGGCAGCAATAATACACAGTAACCCATTTTCTATGTCGGTAATGAGTCAGTGTTCCTATGGATCACGGCCAAAAACCTCCAAGAGTTCTTAATACTGAAAAGATATACAACAAAAACATACAAAATCAGGTACTTAGGCGCTTGAGCTAATTTTTATCGTTTTCTCTGCTAGTAAAATAGACTCTAACTTAAACTGAATACCTATGCTCTTGGTTTGCCAGTTAGGTATGCTGAGGGGGATGCCGACAGGATATATGAGAACCTTGGTGCAGTTACTCAGCATTTGTCATAAGTTATGAGTGGCTGTCATTACAATGCATATCATATATTGTGACATATCCATAACATTACAGGCTTCAAATGCTCCAAACTATAAGGCAGGTGGTGGCGACCACCGTCCACCACTTAGTTGATGTACTGCCTACTTCCTCCTTCACTATTTATCATTCTATCACTGCATGCTATCCTTTCTTCCTGTTTCTCACTTTCCTTCATATCACTTCTTATTAATCCTCTTTCCATTTTAGGTGAAGTTATATTGAGTGACAAGCCTAATGGCTTCCTGTAAACCAGGACACCATTTACAGCACTGGGTGGTAACCAAATAGCCTGATAACTGGGTGATGTGGAGTCTGCTATGGTGCCTCTGCTACCTGGGTAAAGCGACAGTAATGCGGCGCCGATCCAGGAACTAAACCTCCACATTTTCCCCCACGCCCCACATCAGCGAGGACGTCAGCCACAAAGAAACATCTGTTCGCTGTTGCTTGCTTGCAGTTGATGGGACTGATCAACCAGACAGACGTGAATTGATCAACAATAACAACAACAACTCCAAAAACTTTTTTGATCTTATAAGCAGGTAATAAATGGCTTTGCAAATGCCCAAATAGAGAGCAGTCATTGCACCAGCTAATATTAATGTAAGCTGTCAGTTCACTAATTCACTTACTAGCTCATTGACATATGAACCAATGGACAGTAAGTCACGTCCACATGCACCTGCCACCTGGGTACACACAGCCGCTGCTTCATATTTTGAATCAATCACAGTTGTAATATAACTGTCGGATTCCTTTCACTTCTCTGTACTCTGTTAGGATAATAATTCCTTACCTCGTTCTATTTTTTTTCATTTCGGGGATTTCCTAATAGTATTTTCGTTCTTGCTATTCTCATTTGCATTCTCGGATCACTTTGCAAACTTGTTTGTGCTATACTCCTATTTTTTAACCTGTTCCTTGGTCACTTTATTCAATCTCCTCCCAATTTATTTCCTATATTCATTGCATACTTACGATTCTTAACTCCTTTGTATGGGGTTGGAAGCTTTTGTATAAGTCACACAATACAGCTGTCTGGCCGCTTTCTTCAGGTTAATACCTATATAACACAGTGACAGTCACAAGATAGAGTCTGAACTTTACTGAGTATTGGTGGAGAGGGTAATTATGACACCCATGGGCGAGTTGCGTCTGTCTTACGAGATAGGACAGGCATATATAACCAGTATCCGGCCCCAAATGTAGACGCAAATGCCGAGACTATTAATAAATGACAGTCAGTTTTCTGTTGGGAATAGTCGATAGAGGTGAAAACAGTGGGATGCATTTACTTTAACAAGGACGGAAACAGTGGGGTACGATTTCTTAACTATAACAGCAAAAGTTAACAAACAAATGTGGTTAACACTGTCGATCTGATATGGCTTACTCACAGTTGAGTAAACATGTGTAGCATTGATTGGAATACTGTAGTAGAGATTATTGGAATACGAAACAATTAGTTGTGAAAGTATTAACACGCTCAGATTCCTGTAATTCACTCAAAGCTCCGTCTAATACCTAGCGTTGAAATACTAATAACACGAAAGATTAAGCGGATATCTTCTTGCTACTCAATCATCTTTTAGGGATTTGATGCTGTTGTTCCTGGAATCCGTTCGAGTTGAGAGACAGAAGGAAACCGGAAGCTAAACTTTATGAATACAGTCAGAATGAGTTCATATTTCGACTCTATTAACAGACCAACTGAATCACGATTACCCTCAGTACAGTATTCCAATGTATCATCAGTCAGCTACAAGTGGCGTCCCCTAAAGTCCATGAATCACTTAGAAGAAAGGTATAGATGAACATATGCACGGATACACTGATTAAGGAACTGATGTCACGAATTCGCGCGAGCTTATTTATAAATTCGTGACATAGTATCAGTGAGAAAAACACAAATTCTAGTGGAATTCCCACTACGCATCACTCAGTTCAACCGTCCTCGTATTCACTGCAATCGGGATGGTTTTCAAAACATTTCTCACTTTCACAAGTGATCATTCTTATGTACGACATTAGTGCCTTCAGTGAGTGATTTATTGTGAGTGTATATCGCTCACTTTCTTTCTGTTGACCGTTAAAGTTCGAACACGGCCATCCCTTGCCCTCTTTCATAGTTTGAAGTAAGTCAGCTTTGAGTCGTCGCGAGAATAGGATCGTTTGTGCCCTGCGTAAGGCAGCGCCGCCGTTGTACAGAGAGTTCCTGAAATCTCCACCTAGACGGTGAATTGGCGAAGAGGGTTTAGCAAATTGCAGCATCTGATATCCTGCACAGGTGCCCAGATCATTTCTCTCAGCTCCCCTCCACTGACCAGTATTTCTTTTCATTTTTTCTACGTCTTTTCTAGCTTTTGAATGAGCGAGTGAGTGTATTCTCCTTGTTATTTTGAATTCATTTTTGAGACTCATGTAATGTAAATTTATTTCACTGTAATTAATAAATTTACAGTTCTTTTTCTTTGAGCTGAATATAGTTAAACTCATGTTTTATTTCTCCACATTAAGCTTATTTTAGTTGAGGGTCCTAGTTTGCACACACGCTTTACATTATTCATAACTGGTACTTAGGCCAGTTCTTTTGTATCACGCTTAAATCTATTGTGCCAGCCAGGAGTTAATGCACTGGCAAGAACCTGTTTATCATTATTAGCATCAGTTACTGATTGTCAGGGGTGGAGTCACTTTCTCAAGAGGCTAACAGTACTAACAAACAGCATGCGTGAGTAATTAGTTTCTGCTGTGTAGTGTTGAGAAAGTTTATAAATTCTCGTCTTTAGAGAATCGGCGAAGTAAGCCGGCATGAAGTAAAACTTACTGCTTGATTTTCACAAGTCAATTCCTTGTCTCTATTTTCAAGCAACATCTAAGCATTTTTTAAATATATAAATTCACATCCTCCCTTGACATCTGGCGACCTCATTCCAGGATATTAACTCCTAGCTCTAAAACTGTTAACGAGATAATACTCACTCTCACATTTAGGTAGTTATCATAAATTTTTATAGGCACTATCTTACTGGTGGTTATTGATTCATTTCTATTAATTTTACGTAAAAGTTTTCACAGTCAATTGTATGTTTTTTTTAATGTTCTTTCCTTATCAGTTTAACTAGATAAAACTGGTCACCACCAACCTGTGCCTATGTTCTTTATTCTTGATTATTGTCATTTCTCTGCAAAATAGCAGTCAGTACTTAGTCTTTAGTTCACTCAGACTGAGTTAGCATCATGACTACTATTATATATGTACAGGAAGCCAAAGATACGGGGCTTAGCGACCGCAAACAAATTAATGCCTACGTCCTCTCTCGGTTTAGTTACGAGCAGCAACATGAGAATGATGCTCTTGAAGAGAGTAGAATTCAACGCGAACATGAGCGAGAACAGTGCGAGGAACACGAGAGAGAACGTCAGCAAGAGCAAAAACAGTGTGAATACGAGTTAGAACAACGCAAGAGAGAACGTGAACACGACCAAAAACAACGCGAATACGAGCGAGAACAACGAGAGAAAGAACGTGAATACAAGCTACAACAATGAGAGAGAGAGCGAGAACACGAACGTGCCGAGTGCGAGGCACGTGAGAGACATGAACTTGAGATGTTGAGGCTCAAGCGAGACTCCTTGGCTTCAGACACATCTGGTGCAGCTAACCCAAGCTCCACGAGCGCTCTCCCTACACGTGTTCTGGTGACCCCACACATCAAGCTTCCTCCATACAAGGAAGGCGAGCGAATCGAGCCATTCATAGCTCGTTTCGAAGACATGGCTCAGCTGTACCAGCTGGATGAGACAGCTAAGTGGCTCCAGTTTCTTAGCTCGTTTGAGGGCCCTGCCCTCGATATTCTCCACAGAATTCGTGGAGACAATCTCACGTATGAGATGATGAAGGCCGCACTCGTCAAAGCGTACAGTCTCACAGTTGACGATGCCAGGAGTCAGTTTATGAGGGCGCATCTACAAGAAAAGGAGACTACTGTTCAGTTTCTTGATCGGCTTACTGCTAACTTAGATGAGTGGATGGAGAAAGATGAAACTCCTCCCATGCGAGAGGGGATAATTGACCTTATGCTGAGCACACACCTAGAAAAGTCGTGGCCTGCTGAGCATATGGCTCAGCTTAAGATCTGCCAGGTAAGGGATGCCAGCCAAATGGTGGAGAAGGCTGATGCATTCTTCACTGCATACGGGTCTCAAATTCGTAAGCAACACGCCTGGAACAGGAAAGCTGACAAATCTGGGAAACCATCTCAGACTGAACCCCAGCAACAAGGCTATTCTCAGAATAATGGCCAAGGTCCAAGCAAACTGCAGAAGGACCAGGGGCAAAATACCCAGAAACCTGAGTGGAAAGGGTACGACAAGTACCCTAACCAGCATCAGTATCAGCCACGCAATCAACCGTCGGAACAAACCTTTTGAACAGCAGCTCCAGTGTATCGGAGGCAGGAGGCGAACGCAGCCTTTATTCCTCAACAACAGTACGGTGGTGTCATCCCTAGCAGTACGGGTACTTCCCCACAGTTCACTAGTCCCTCAGCGACAGTGAACACTCCACCACAGGAGGTCAATGCTCCATCTCCCCAAACAGTGAGTATGACCCCTCAGGTATCTTATTCTCAGGGCACCATGTTTGCCACATCATTCATTCAGCAGCCTCATCAGTGGCTGGCTGCTTCCTCCACAGGCCCTCCCACAGGCAACAGTGCCTTCCTTGTTTAGCCAGGGTTTGTGGGAGGCATTCCTGTAAAGGTCCTGAGAGAGAATTGGTCCTCAGGTTGCTCTGTCAGGCAGAGTCTAGTTCGGCCTGAGGAGTACACATGTCGACAGATCCAAGCTAAGCTTATTGATGGATCAGTGAGATTGTTCCCTGAGGCACGTATCCAGGTGGCATCTCCATTTTACATTGGTACGACACTCGCAGTTATCATGCCAGAACCCTTGTTTGACGTTATTATAGGCAATATTCCAGGTGCCAAGTATAGTTGCACCATAGATGATGCTACTCAGACTTCGGCTACTGCATCGCCGCAAGATCTGATTTGTAGCCAAGATGTTGTTCAAGAACAACATTCTGACCCAACACTTGCTGCTGTGCAGAAGAAACAAAAGGGTAGAGTGATTAAGTATTCACGGGGAGGTCAAGCCAAGTTCCTTCATAAACAAGGACGGTTGTACCGTGAGTCACGAACACCCTAGGGCGAGGTTCGACTGCAATTCGTCGTTCCTGCTAAGTATCGCCAAGCAGTGTTAGAATGGGGTCATTGTTCAGCCTCAGGAGGTCACATGGGCAAAAGGAAGACCCTGGGCCTTATCCGTGCTGACTTTTTCTGGCCAGGAATGGGACAAGAAGTAGATAGCTTTGTGCTTTCCTGTAATGTGTGTCGATGTAACACCAATCAGGGACATGTCCATCCTGTGCCGTTTGAATCCACACCCATAATCTCAGAGCCAGTTGAGAGACAGGGCAGTGGTAATGTGGGTGTAGATTTTATGTCTTGCCCGTTGGCCCCACGGGACACACTGTGTCCAGGGCCTGTACATGTATATCGTAGGTTAAGGGGGAAGTTCGAGAACCCTGCAGAGACAATCTGAGGCTGTGTTTTAATTATCCACATGAGTTCACACCCATGGCGAGTGTTAAAATGTGACCTGCTTGAGACTGTGTAGGGATTCTCAACTTGCCAATGTTAATCATAAGTGTAGAGTAGGGTTTAACCAGAAAACTAGGTCCTTTCGCTTAGCAAATTGCAGTGTTTGATGTCCTGCACAGGCACCCAGTCTTTTCACTCAGTTTGACCACGTTTCCTGGTTAAGAATAATGTAGATTTAGGGTTTAACCAGTAAACTGGGTCCTTTGGCTTAGCGAATTGCAGCGTTTGATGTCCTGCACAGGCGCCCAGTCTTTTCGCTCAGTTGACCACGTTTCCTGTTAAATAATGTATCCAGTACAAAAGTAATGGCGACCTCGAATGTACAAAGCTTGGCTGTCACTTAAAATTTTCGGCTAAGGCGTACTTTTTGTAGCGTACATACTGACTGCTAGCCAGAGAAATTGTAATTTAATAAAGATTGTTTGTCGCACTGACACCTTTGATGCTCAACCTTGATTGCTTTCGCAGGTGCAGCTGGCGGGTGTAGCATTGTCGTGCAGATCAGCTGATCGTCTCTGCCACATGCTGCCACCTCTTCTGTTCTGCCTCATTGCCATTATTTACTATTGATTTGTATTACATAATTTTACACATAGGCACAGTTACACCACAATTGTCACAGCTACACCGTGTATTACATACATCACACTACATAACAATTAGGTGTTAATGTAAATGTAGCGAACTTTTCGCTCAGTTATACCTGAGTACAGGATTTTTCACTGTCGCCACAGATTTTTTTCCTCAAGCTTGCTTATATTAACGTAAATACGAGGTTTTTACGCTCATGGACAACTGTGATTTTCTCCTGTAGCAGGATAGTACAGACATCACAATGTAAATCTTGTGTGATTGAGTTAGGATTTATATGTATGTATATTGAAAATTTTTCTAAAGAAAAATTTGATTTTGATGGGGCTTAATATCACGAATTCACGTGAGCGTATTTATAAATTCGTGACATAGTATCAATGAGAAAATCACGAATTCTTGTGGAATTCCCACTGCGCATCACTCAGTTCAACCTTCCTCGTATTCACTCCGATCGGGATGGTTTTCAGAACGTTTCTCATTGTTTCACTAGTGATCATTCTTATGCACGACATTAGTGCCTTCACTGAGTGATTTATTATGAGCGTATATCGCTCACTTTCTGTTGACCGTTGAAGTTCGAACACAGGAATCCCTCGCCCTCTTTCATAGTTTGAAGTTAGTCAGCTTTGAGTCGTCGCGAGAGTAGGATCGTTTGTGCCCAGCGTAAGGCAGCACCACCGTTGTACAGCGAGTTCCTGACATCTCCACCTAGATGGTGAATTGGCGAAGTGGGCTTAGCGAATTGCAGCCTCTGATGCCCTGCACAGGTGCCCAGTTCATTTCTCTAAGCTCCCTTCCACTGACCAGTATTTCTTTTCATTTTTTCTAGGTTTAAGTGTTAGCTTTTGTATGAGCAAGTGAGTGTATTCTCCTTTTTATTTTGAATTCATTTTTGAGACTCATGTAAAGTACTTTTATTTCATTGTAATTAATAAACTTACAGTCATTTTCTTTGAGCTGAATGTAGTTAAACTCATGTTTTATTTCTCCACATTAAGCTTATTTTAGTTGCCACTCCTAGTTTCCACAAACGCTTTACATAATTCATAACTGGTACTTAGGCCAGTTCTTTTGTATCAAGCTGAGATCCTTTGTGCCAGCCAGGAGTTAATGCACCGGCAAGAACCTGTTTATCAATATTAGCATCAGTTATTGATTGTCAGGGGTGGAGTCACTTTCTCAAGAGGCTAACAGTACTAACAAACAGCACGCATGAGTAATTAGTTTCTGGTGTGTACTGTTGAGAAACTTTATAAATTCTCGTCCTTAGAGAAACGGCGAAGTAAGCCGGCATAAAGTAAAACTTACTGCTTGATTTTCATAAGTCAATTCCTTGTCTCTATTTTCAAGCAACATCTAAGCATTCTTTAATTCATAATTTCACATCCCCCCGTGACAATCATCATCATCATTCGTCTAACTCTTCTTCTTCCAGCCCCCATCTCTTCCTCCGCCTCCTCTTCTTCATCATCATTACCATCATTATCATTAGTCTAACTCTTCTCCTTCCAGCCCCCGTCCCTTCCTTCTCCTCCTCTTCATCATCATCATCATCATCATCATCATCCTTGCTATCCTTGGGCACCGATGAAGGTAAAAAAAACAAAAAAATATAATTCTCGCTACCACCAGATGATTTTGTTCATCTTCAGGGACAACTTTCTAATTGAAAGGGTGTGATATTGCTTTCATTATCCCCTCATTATGGCTTTTCTATCATCAACTTATACAGTTTTAAAGGTAGCATGAGATAAAAAGTAAAACTGTAGTGAAAGAGAAAACCACTTAATTCAGATGGCATCATTATTTTATGCCTGCTTCCATACGGGTTACGTTTCCTGAGTTCATCATTTGGAAGTAAAGGAAACGTCATCGTGGAGAAATGCATAAATTCACTACTCAGGATCAAGAACCACACACACACACACACACACACACACACACACACACACACACACACACACACACACACACACACACAACAAGTAATAAATAAATAAGAAGATATTCTGAATGAACACCAGAGAGCGTATAGCCTCACTCCCACTTTGACTCCATCAACGAGTATTTTATCTTGCAAGCTTCCTATCCGGGCAGCGACTCTCCCCTCCCCTTCCCCGCCATCCCCCTACCCCTTGTCTGCCGATTGGACTGATCGATTTCCTTCACCAACAAATTTTGCGGTCTTTCCCTTGCTTTCCTCCACCCCGGGATGACCCTTCCAGACATCACTCTTTGAGCAGGAAAAACAACAGGGAAGCGCGCCACCTGTCCTTATATGGCGTTCTCGAATTATGTGGGTAATAGGCCTGGAGTTATTTTCATGGAATAATCACTCATTACACACTAGGTCATACCATCATTATCCATTACCCTGCAAAGGCATGTAATACGAAAGAAATTAATTCGCTGCTCCACAGCACTGCAAGAGTCCAAGCCTCACAGCCAAAATGTAGGACATGGAGTACCAGCTCCTTGAAGATGCAGATGTTCGACCTTCTAAACATGTATAAAAAATGTCAAATTGAGTCAGTCCATTACACTATATGCCAGACCAAAGGGACGAGAGATCTCATCATTTGACTTGACATTTATATGGATCACACAGCCAAGACTATAACAGTGAATCCTCCTCATCACATGCTTCACCCAACAAGTCACCAAATGCCTGGACCTTGGTCTTGGCACAGGAGACCTTTAGTCTCAGTGGCTTCATGTTCTCGTTAAATGCGTCGAGTACATTCAGGAGTGTCTCTACCAACTTCGCAAGGATAACTGCACCATCAGCAAAGTGAAGGTATGTTACTCTAAAATTGTCAATTTATATCCCAAAGTAACTCAGACGTACAGCGCGACCCAGCACTCAATCCATTCAGGAGTTGAACAGTGAGGAGGGGATACGAGGATATCCCTGTCTCACTCCAAATCTTACTTGAAAGAAATTAGATGTTCCCCTCCACACACACACACACATATATTTGAAAGCACTCTCAGAGTTTGAATGCAGGCCAATTATCAGCTCAATAACCCACGGAATCATAGGAGTCATCATAGTGTCGCCCGATATACAGTACTGAGTCGAACACCGTGATCGATATATGCAAGCATTCCCTGCCAAAACTGGCAAAGGCGTTCCACGAGAACTCCAGGTGCTAGAATCCGCTCATCTGTAGGCTCCTTGGGAGTGAATCCTGATTACTCAGGTCTCTGAAGCATTAACAAATGGCTTCGGATATTCAACAATAGGACGAGCGCAAGAATCTTGCCTGGTACACTAAGCACTGTGACACTACGGAAACCACTGAGGTAACGTTGGTCATTTTTTCCCTTTCCAGACAGATATGACAAAAACTCTTGTCCAGCCAAGTGGAATTATACCAGCATGCCAAACGGCTTCTATGACTGCATTTAATGCCTAGATCATGTTTCACTCTCAGCTTTGATAAGTTCTGTAGGGATGGCCTCAAACACCAGAGCTGTCTTACCATTTTTCAGCCAAGCCACTGCATTCTTCATTCAATCTAGAGAAGGTATAGCATTGATAGAATAGCAGCCAGTGGTTCCATTACAGCCAGCGGGAGCCCTCAGCTGGGTGTTCTACCATACAGGTATAGAGCTGCTCTATATACTCAGACCAACGAGCTCTATACTCGCCCACCCCTGACACTATCCGTCCATCTGCTGGCCGAACAGAATTAATCTGATGGGCAGATCTGGAATGCAGCTTTCTTAGGGCTCGAAAAGCAAGCTGATGGCATTATGCATGAAAGCGACCTTCTACCTTGTCAGCGATTTCCCTGGCATACCTCTCCTTGTCCTTTCTCACCAATTTAAGACTGTTGCTGTATACTCGTTAGCACACCCCTCATCTCTGAGGAACCTTTTAAGGTGGTATCTTGGGATTTTCTCAGTCTAGAATTGCAGCCTTAAAGTAGCAACAAGTCAGTTATCAGTAACAAAGAACTCTGAACTCCTGAAAACTGCAGTTCTGAAGGATCCTCCACCGAGCACACACAAGGATATTGGGCAATCACCTTATCAACCTTTCTGACATAGGAATACCAAGACCAGCCATGAACATGAGGCTGTTAGAACAAAAATCCAGAAGTTATGAACACAGAATTTTTTTGTTCCACAGCCATGGGAATCCATGCATTCCTTGAAGCTTAGTCTGTCAGTTCCAGTAACTACAGAGAAGTCACCTAAGACTAGTAATGTATCCTGCAAGGAGCGCTCTTCCACAGCTGAGTCGAGTTTAACATGAAACAGTTCGTCCTCTTCAGATCACTGACGTGTACCTCAGTAGGAGGATACACTGGAGCATGAGAGATAAAGCCGAAAGTGTGCTTCAGTCTTATCAGCATTGTATGCTCATGAACTAGAGTAACCCTGCTGGCAGAAGAAGCAAAGCAAGCAGAAATCGCCACAGCAGCACTCCTAAGATAGGTGCTATTGTCACAGCAAATACAGTAGTATGTGTATTCATCACAACAGAATCAGACATGGTCAGACCGCTTCATTTCAAGAGAGTGCAACTATGTCGATCATCAGTCGCCTCAGCTCACCTGACAACAAAGGCTGTCAGCCATTCTCCGAGAGGTTTTAAGTGTTCCAAACGTTCACCCAAAGTGTCGTCCGAAGGTTAAACCTGTGTGTGGAATTTCGAAATTTTGTGTCCTCTGCACCACCTTCACGTCTATCGAAACTAGATTGGGGCTACGAGGTCCTTTTCTCCTCCATCAGGCTGATTGGGTCCCAAAAAGGCTTTATCCAACAGCCATCATGATAAGTGCCAGTTTGACTGGAACCCAGAAGTCCTATTCCACCGGCACTCGAAGAGGGACCTGCTGGTAAGCCTCGGTTAAATTCACCGGAAACCAGTTAACGGCAAACCAGTCTCATTTTGATATTAATAGTGGTGTCTGTTTTTGTGAAGAAGAGATGCAACACTCTCCTCAACCTCCCAAGTCAAGAAGGGCTCACCACAAGCCTACGGACTGGGACGTGGAATCCCTAGGCATTTGGCCTGACTATCCACTTTTGGAATCGGAGGTTTCCTTCTCCTGGGTGGACTGCCAACCAAGATTAACGAACTCCACCTACCATGCAAGAAAGCCAATAAGTCTGAGGTTCATGTGCCCTCTGACAGGTCATGTTTTACGAGTAGTAAGTCTTGCTGAGAGTCTAGTTATACCTTCTCACTAGCCTAGACCAGTGGGGTTGCCGGTTTAGTCGCCGACAGCCCGACCATGACAAGGGCAGTACTGGATTACATGGTACCAGCAGCAGTTTAATACCTGACAAATACCATTGTGGATACACCAGCGCTCTAACGCCATCGGTGAAAAACTAATAATATGCATCGAAAAAATAGAGTATAGACAAAACATAAATTAGTCTCATAATTTGACAATTTATAATAATAAAACGACAGTGGAAGTTACATTTGTCCTATCATCATCATCATTGTTAGTTTAATCACCCTTTCTGAAAATTTTCATCATCATCACTATTCCTAATTTTATTATTTTGAAGGGTAGGACCACAAGCTATGCAAGAATAAGAAAAGAAAAATGAGCCACATGTCAATACATTTGTCATTCCACATTTCAGGAGGGTAAGAAAAGGCCAGGTGAAGTGTATTTGCTGAGAGAGAGAGAGAGAGAGAGAGAGAGAGAGAGAGAAAGGGGGGGGAGGTATGGAGAAAGACGGTGAATGGTGGGACTGACGGAATAAAAATGAGAGGGCAGTGTTTTCAGCAATTAGAGGGCACAGTGTTTTCAGTAATGAGAGGGCACAGCGTTTTCAGGATCAAGTATAATTATAAAGTATTGTGAATTTATGAGACCCGTAAGGTGAACTGGTAATGGCTAATGAGTTTGAAGTCTCTCTCTTTCTCTCTCTCACTCACAAAGTCAATCGCTATTAAATCGTAGAACAATGTGACAAAATGCATTTATCCTATATGTAATTAGGAGAACGCCGTCCCAATGACAGTATGTTATGACAGCATCCTAAAAATTATGGGTGGAAAACGGAATATAACTGGAGACCTTCTCAGTTGCCCAATGAATTAACATGGGAAGTTTCATTCAGAACCATCAAGAAGGCTAGGAAGATATAACACCCACACCCACACCCACACACACACACACACACACACACACACACACACACACACACAGAGGCAGGCTGAATCTCTCCCAACGGTATACGAAAAGTTGCCGAAAATGATACCATTCTGCTTTGCAGGACTGATAATGGACAAAATAGCACGATAACTATAACCATTTCAATGTACTTCAAAAGCCACACATGAATACCATATGTTAATGGTTGGAAACCTTAACGATTCATCGGTAGCACAGGGAAAAAAAAATCCATCCATCATCACAGCGGAAATGGATTGATATGTGCTGTAGATAGATCCATCTCGGAAGTAGCACTATTTACTGATAATGCAGACCCATTGCCAGCATGTGACATACATGCCTACGTATATATATATATATATATATATATATATGTGTGTGTGTGTGTGTGTGTGTGTGTGTGTGTGTGTGTGTGTGTGTGTGTTTTACGCTCCTCACCAGGAAACGAACCCAAGACTTCTAGATAGAAGTCAGGCACTGATGTCACTCCACCATGGCGTGATAAAAGCTAAGTCACCTGAATTTTTTGACGAACCAGGTAAATCCATTATGGAAGGATATATTTCAGTCACAACACAGTAAGATTATTGCCCAGCCCCACGCAACTTGGCAAGTGACAGAGCAGTTTTAATCTATCCCAGACACAACATGAGCGTCTTTATATATATATATATATATATATATATATATATATATATATATATATATATATATATATATATATATATATATATATAATGTGTCCAACTCTGGGCATAGGCGTCAGAGCCTGCTCTCAAGGCCCAGTAGTCCTCCTACATTCCATACACATCTACATGCCACCATTTCTGAGCTAACACCCACCGTCCATATCGAATACATGCTAGGGTTGTATCCATACAGGACTGGTGTGTAAGTATTAGCGGGGGTATTTTTACGACATATCGGCGGGCCTTCTGGTAGATTAGTAAAGTGTGCCTTATATGAAATTCAAATCCTTAAACTGTTCTCTGTTCCAGGGGGAATTTGAACCTGGGTCCGGTAGGACTGCAGGCCACCTCTCTACCAATTGAGCCACCGCCTCCCCCATTATGTTACATTTTGCAGATCTCATCAAAACATTTGTAATGTGTAATGTGTCTCTCCAACACACAGTATATATATATATATATATATATATATATATATATATATATATATATATATATATATATATATATATGTATTTATTTATTTATTTATATTTATATTTATATATATACACATATAAACTATTAAGAAAAGTTTGTAAGAACGAAAAATTAGGAGTAAAACTTAGCCTTGCTCCATTTTCTGCCAATTTGCCAAGGTAACAGCGAGGGTGGTAGTTACATTTGCATAGGTTAGGGAGTGACAAGGCTCACGACCTTAATTTGGAGAGCCCAGTGTTCATTAACTCCCCAGAACTGCCTACCTGTAGTGCTGCCGCGCAGGAAAAAATTGTTCCTTAAATACCTGTGAAGTGCTTTCGATATATATACTGTGCATATATATATATATATATATATATATATATATATATATATATATATATATATATATATATATACTGTATATTTCTATTTTTCTAACACACGGTTTTTATGACTCATTCCCAGGTGCAAAAAGTAATCTAACTCAAATATAATTACAGTACTAAAGGCGACACGACTTAGATATGGTTAATGATACCAGAATGAATACTCTGAGTGTCGTGTGATTAAATGCTGCACCAGCTGATTAAAATCATCTAGCTTTAGTAGGAATAGTGGCCGCGACCATTAAAGGGTTAAATATCTGCGAATGCTGTTTTTAAAAGTTCATAAAATCTTACTATATATCTGATAATTACACTTTTGAAAGTCCATGTCTGGGATGTCTGTATCTTCATCTCTCCCAGTGATGACCTATTTTAAATTTTATTCTTGCTTCTACCGGGCATTCTCCATAGGACAGACTTATTGAACTATCCCCCCCTCTACTTTAGCTTGGCTTTAAATAGTCCTTTCTTCAGTTTGAATGCTGAGTTGTAGGAAAAGATAAACACCTGAATTTGATGCCAGTCACAAAGAAGTGCAATGAAAAGGGTGTAAGAGTAGACCAATAACACTGGCTTCTGCCTCTCATCTACGAGAAATAACCAACTTAAGGAGGGAAATCTGTGCCAAGTTAAATCGAAAAAGCTATAGGGAGGTCAGAAATTGCTTTCGCTGATCCCTTCACTGTAATAAGTCTCCCTAAGTTAAATGGAGTCATTTGGAAGTTAAAGTAATATAGAAAATAAGTCATCTGACTAAAGGAGATAACTGTATAAAGATAATTTTATATATGATTAACCCTCCCTTACCGAAGAAGTTATATTCATTTTATTTTGTATTAGTACCAGAATTTTTTTAGGGGAGGGGGGCGATCGCTTTTCGAGAAGTCTAACCCCAGTAGTTAAAAAAAAAAATCCATAATACGGTGAACAAAATTCTCTGGATATAATGAACGAAACTGAAAACATTGTCTTGTTCCCGAACTATAAGTCCTTATGTTGACTACAAAAATATTTTACGATTTTGGAATATATATTTTTAAGTCTACGTTATATATGTTTGTGAAATCTCTACCACATAACAGGGAAGTCTGTTTCATGCATATGTAGTACTATTAAAAGAAATGTTAGAGATATCATTGTTAAATATGTTGATGAAGTATGTGTTATATTTGTGAAGTCCTTTTTGCCCTCCTCCTGACAAAGTCAGAGAAGGGTGTTATCACTGGGATCAGTAGGTGTCCATCCATAGAGTTGGGCGGCAGGGTGGCTGGCTGGGCACAGGAATTTAGTTTCCGGACCAGAACTCAGAAAGTATTCACTATAGAGTCATAAAGTTTCACACAGTTATGTGTCCTATAGCGAACTGGCGCTATTTGATTGGTAGAATGCTGTCTTAATCATTTTTGTATATAATGAAAAAGTATATCTATGTATCAATCTATCTATATCTACATCTACATCTATATCTGTCTATCTATCTACCTATATCTATATCTACATCTATATCTATCTGTCTATCTATCTATCTACCTATATCTATATCTATCTACCTATCTATCTATCTATCATATATATATATATATATATATATATATATATATATATATATATATATATATATATATATATATATATATATATATATATATATATATATTCCAGGAATTTCAATGCGACCTGTGCAAGAATCTGAAGGGCCCAGATTATGTGTCCTCAAGACGTTCTCTTTAAGGTCACCTTTCAATGAAAAGAAGGGAGGGGGTGAGGGCCGTTATGCGCTTGGTTAGGTGTGCAGGGAGGTGGGCAGCATGTGCTTGGCCAGATGGAGTGTTGCAACAGCGAAGCAATGCCTATGTTTATATAATGTTGACGAAGTTTTTTTTTTTTATGTTGCCAAGATCTCTATATTTTTTAAAGTGTGACGTATGTTTTACATATATGTGAGGTATGCCTTATGTTTGAATATTTGGTAATATATGTGTTTATGAAGTCTAAACTGATTATGGTCGATGTCTGCATTATGGATGTGTTTAAGAAGTTGTGTACATATGATTATGAAGTCGGAAATTGTTTTTGAAGCCTGTTTTATATGTGTCTGTGAAGTCTATTTGATTTTTTACTCTCCACCTGGCCGAGTCAGAGGAGGGTGTTGTAATCACTGGAATCAATAGGTGTCCGTCCGCAGAGTTGGGCAGCAGGGAGGCAGGCCGGGCATGGAGATTTCGTTTCGGGGCCAGAACTCAGAAAGTATTCATTATAGAATTGTGAAATTTCACATACGTATGTGTCTTATAGTGAACTTATGCCTTTGGATACGTAGAATTCTGTGTCTTACGTAGTTTTTTATGGTTATGTGTTATGTGTCCTCAAAGCATTCTCCTTACGCCGATTTTTCACAGAAAAGATTGAGGGGTTGAGAGATGTTATGTGCTCAGATGTGAAGGGAGGTGGAGGTAGGTGCCTGGTTAGATGGAGGGTTGCAACACCATAGCGTTGCCTATGTTTGTTTCAGAAGTTAATTTTACATACGGCTGTGAAGTCTTATGGCCCATATGGTAGTAATGCCTGTGATATCTACGTGAATTAGCCGTCGTAGGCCAACATGGTTTTGAAGCCCGTCTTGTACGTACTGTGCCCGAAGTTATTTTTAATCCTCCACCAGACTAAGTCAGAGGAGGGTGTTGTTATCACTGGGATCAATAGGTGTCCGTCCGTAGAGTTGAGCGGCAGGACGGGTGACCGGGTGTAAAGATATCGTGGCCAGGCCAGAACTCAGCAATTATTTGCTATAGAGTCATGAAATTTCACATAATTATGTGTCATATAGTGAACTGGTGCCTTTTGGTGGGTAGAATGCTCTCACTTTTTTTTTTTATAATGAAAAAAAAAAAAAACAGTGACTTCAATGCAACCTGCACAAGGAATCTGAAAGGACTAGGTTATGTGTCCTCAAGGCGTTCTCCTTACGTCCACCTTTAAAAGGATAAATCGGAGGAGGGTGAGGGCCGTTATGCGCTTGGTTCGGTGTGTAGGGAGAGGGTGGGGGGTATGTGCTTGGTCAGGCGGAGGGTTACAACAACGTAGCATTGCCTATATTTTTATGTATTCAATGTTTGTTGTATAAATATTTCTGAAGTTCCTGTTATAAATTTGTGTCGATATGTTTACGAATTCTGTTTTCATATACGTTTGCGATTATTGTGTGTGTGAGGCTTTGTTTACACAGGCGTTTATGGTCTGTTATATCACATCTGTGTAACTTTATCCATATTGTTGATTATATTTAAGTAATAGCAAAAAATTGCTGAAATGTTTTCAGATCTGTTACTTCAAATGTATGCAATTGTGTTTTCATGCAACAATGACGATTTGTTAACAGTGAGAGGATGTATCTAAATCTAACAGTATCCCCCAGCAATAACTGACCACCATTTATTTCATTTTTGTCACCACTATTCAGTTTCGCTAAGCTAAATGGATGATTTACTGTGATTTAATTTTCTAGTAACATTAAAGAAAAAGGTGGTGTGCAGAAACAGTTGTAGGCATTGTAAGCACTAGCATATATCTCATATCACACTGTGCAGTATGTAGTGTCTGCTCGAAATATACACAGCTTCTCACTAGGAATGTCAATCCAAATGATTATATCCACAGTCCTGTTGTCCCAGACCATCAAGAATGTCTTGACACATAATGTATCTCAAACAATCCCTTTTTAGTCCAGACAATACAAGAATTTTATAATACGAGCAGGTTAACCAGACTAAGTTACCTGATGTCACGAAAACTAACCATGGAAATCTACCAGACACTACATCCCCTCCGAGCTGTACCAGTATATATTCTCAGATTTTGAAAGGCTTAGAAACAGAGAGCCCGAGAGTACGATCGAGGGCAGACGACAGGAGATAAGGTCAGCTGGGAGGTTTGCCGTCACGCTACGTTAAGCTGTCAATCACATTTCAATATAACAGTGTACAATACACTCCGTAACCCAAGAGTGCTCTATCACTCACCTCGCTTTCGATACACAGGGGGGGAAGGTGAGAAAGAGACAGACCTACTTATTCACTCGACTCAATGACGCACCATTTTACCAGCAGCGGCCCACGGTACACTCCACTGGTGATAGAGGGGAAGCCGTTAATCTACTATAAACTACAATCTCCCATTTAATCAAACCCTCGGCTACGTTCACCGATACAATGAGGCACTTAGCCGCAGTGCTTCTCTCCTGACCTTAGGCTTTTGATCCTGTGGTAGGCTATTTATCCACTGTCCTAAGATACATGACCACATCATCCTGGATACAACGCGTATTACCCTTTATACCCTTTTTACCTACCAACCCCCCAAATGTTGGATGGACTTCTGAATCGAATGACGCCAGATGACCACAGCAGGAATCGAACCAAGGCGTTACTGGGCAAGCAGTTTCGCAGGTAGCAGTGCTGAGGCTGACGGTCTGTGTTTTCAGGATGCAGCTTAATATATTTAACTCGACCAAGCATTCTACTTATAGTTCTGGGAGAACACCAAAAATGTCTGTTAATGGTGTTGTTACTCCAAGTTCATGTGAAATGTGAATCCTGTGAAGTGCAGGCTTCAGCTGTCCTACAGTCCACAGTCCTCCTTTCGGAAGATTGTGAGAGGATTATGGGACTTTTGTATACAGTAATCGGTCAAATGAGTGCTATTAGGTGAATGACAGCGATATGCACGTAGCCAAATATTAATATAAAAGCTGAAAGACAAATATAGATATATTTAACTAACTGTTTTGGCAAGCTGACTTGTCTGTGACTTTAGATTACTGGGCATTAAAATGGTGTTTACTGAAGCAAGACAAGATCCCTAACCCCTTCAGCTCAGCTGATACCAAGGCATAGTCAGACTGAAGGTTCGATTTAACTGGTAGCCAGTGTGACTAATACCTCATACTTTTTGCTCATCGAATTTTTTGTTGTTCGGGTGGGCTAGTTCCATCGGTAAAAACAAATCGTGTACAGTGTTTCAAAGTTTTGCATTCTTTGCTACACTAAAAACACTCGCCTAATTGAAACTGTCCAAATTCAGACTGAACTTCTTTCGGAGAAAATTATTTTGGGTCCGGCGGTCCTCCAAGTCTGACTAATTTCTGCCTAATTTCTTCCAATTTTGTGAATTTCTCCTCCGCATTAATGTAATAAAACAGTAAACTAAGACAAGTAAAACAGATAAAGAACACACACACACACACACACACACACACACACACACACCTACGAGAAACAAAAGTAAGAGATGCGAAGTACCTGCACACAAAAAGGACAGTAGATAATCGATTTCACAGTGTTTGTGAATAAACTGTAAGTGGGTGCTACACAGTACGTACCGAGACTGCTGGGAACCGTCTATATTCACTACTGTCTGCACTCAGTTATGTCTCTCTCTCTCTCTCTCTCTCTCTCTCTCCAAACGGTAGAAAATCGCGAAAGACACATTGCTTACAACTGATGAACAGTCGCCTGGATTCGTCCCAGCAGAGATTCATCAGCAAAATGAGTGTAAACAAGTACCAACATTCTAAAGGAAAATGGTGAGTTATGGCAGAGGTATATAGAAATTAGTGTTAGTTTTATTAGACAAATATACTGGGCAGTAAAGAGACGGCAAGATTCGTGAATAAAGGGGGCCATAATAATGTCAATGAGTGCCTCCTTTAAGATTTACTAATGTTTGTATTCACTAACTCATCAGTGCCATAATTTCCTTTCTTATCGTTTTTATTTTTTCTTCCGTTCCTGTTTCTTCTTCAGCTTTCTTGTTGTACTATAAAGGGCAGTCTTTGGCCACTGATAATGCTTCAGAATGATTGCCGACCCGCCAGGCATAGAATATCATGTGCTAATATTGATGTGTGATGACTGCATGTTCACGCGAAAAGCAAACAAACGAAACTTAATACGCGAAATTTTAGAAACTATGTGTACAGAAGTTTTACGCAATGATAAAAAAAAAATTACAACCATATTCAGGCATTCATATCAATTTTGTATAATGCAGAATTCAGTGCTTCAAAGTCGTCTGTATCAAGGAAGATCATGCTGTATATAACGCAATGTAAAAACTATTAGTGTTGGAATATCATTAAAAATATACAGAAAATGAAGAGGCAAAGCGAATATTGGATGGCACTGCAATGTGAAGCTACTTGTTAAAAACGGGGAAAAAGGCCACAGAGGAAGAATAATGATAGAACAAAGGCAAAAAACGGCCATTATATAACAAAGGCGAGAAAATGAGAAGGGAGAGACGAAAATAGTGGATGTTCCTGTGAAGCGAAGTTACAACGCAGACTACAAATTACTTAAAGGTCATTAAGGAAAATTACAAGCTTCAAGCACCGAAGATTTGCAGTTATATGTCAAGCCATTATGAAGGCGTTGCAATCCAGGCTATCATATTTATCAAGGATCTCAACACCCTAGGTCCGTATTCTCGTTGATCAAGGAAGCTCCCTAACACCTTTTCCTAAGCGATTTTGTTTATTACAGCATATTCTCCTCTTCTGCGTTACATAAATCAGTCGAAAATCTCCATACTATGCATAAATAAGTACAAGAGGATATTAACCAGCCATACCCCAAAATAAATCGCCAATGAAGAAGTATTAGGGGGCTTCCTTAAGCGACGAAATACGACCCTAAGACCATGAAGAGGAAAGCAGCAAAGGCGACAGGATTTTTTTTTTTTTTTTTTTTTTGGCACTGTACATGGTGACAGCACTAATCCTTTACTGGTCGAAATAGAGCAACTAATCTATTCCTGTTGAAGGTGGATCATTTATGTTAAAGTGAGAGCAATTAAGAGGAGCCTGAGAGTGTTAATTTTGCCACCACTGACTTTCTAACATCGAGGCGACTCTAGTTTCAAATACAACTGACACTAGGCGATTTTATTCAAGGGAGGGCCAGTCACAAAACCCATTAATGACTGAGACATCGCCTTTATTCTTTTCCAGCCGACACCAAATTATTATATTCATGGAAGAGGGAGTATTGGGGCCCTAGAGTGTTAATACTGTCACCATGAACCTCCTCATCGTCGGAACAATTCTAGTACTCGGTTTCAGGTAAAAGCAGACGAATTTAGACAAGTCTACTCTAGAGTTTACTCTTATAAGACATTGTTTTTCGCATTTTTCACTTTAATATCCGGTGTAGTCTGTCTGAAAAGGATATGAAAGTTGCATGAAAGAAGACAAAAGTATAAACATCCTAATACATAAAATGGCACGGATCTGGGAGGTGGGGGACTGGAGGGAGTAGGCCCTCCCTCCTTATTTTTGTCGGACCAGTTATTACTTATATTTCAAAGAACAAAGTTAGTTACCAATAACCAGTGTGTGCAATAAGTGTCTCATTGCATTTGCTCTTAGCCATATTATTCTACTCCTGTGATTAAGGCAAGTAAAATAACAATGCACTTTGATTTTATTGTTTAAATGGATTAAGTGGTAGTTCCGCTAAGCATCATGCCGCTTCCCCTTTACTAAAGTGCTGAAATCGACCCAGAAAAGTAAATGCTGATACTTTTTTACCTGGTTGCAAAATGTATGGTAGCCGTATAAGACAAAAGTATACCCAAGCAGTCTTTTCCACAGGTTAGGCTCCAAAAGGTTCGTAAATGCGGAAGCAAGGAAAATAAGAAATTACAGACAATCCTGGAGCCATAATAGAAGGGGAGTGAGAGGGTCTGCTGTGAAATATTATCCCTCAGACCAGTACCATTAAGGCTAACCAGTATTTTCTCTTGCAGACCCAGCACACTTATTTTCTTTTTGAAGTTTTTGCCAGTTAGTTGAAGTGGATCTATGCCTGTCGACTACACGAGAAACATCAAAGTCAGTAACTACTACAGACTTACGATGTGATGAGAGGAAGTTCCACATACCCAACTCCCTTCTCTCCCTGTGGCAAAGAAGAAAGGCTACAGTTATTCTTATCAACGTGGTCACTCAGGCAGACAATCATTTTTAAACATGTACATGATACTGTACCAGATAACCATTTCACTGCGAGGATACATATTTTATTTTTTTTCTGATTATACAGAGGATCTTATCCAGTAATATTTCTCTAATATTGTGCTGACCTTTTGCGGCACTGTTACCCATCAATTTTTCCGACACGTCAGTGCCCTGAATAACAGGCGAGGCAGACATCAGTTAGGTGCCCTAAATTTCTTCTGATCGTTTTGAACTAGAAGATCAAAGGTTTAAGCCAATGTGGAATAACCAGAATGTTAGACATGAAAATTAAAAACAATGAGGAGGGGGGAAAGAATGCAAATGTATAATTGTGTGTGTGTGTGTGTGTGTGTGTGTGTGTGTGTGTGTGTGTGTGTGTGTGTGTGTGTGTGTGTGTGTGTGTGTGTGTGTGTGTGTGTGAAGATTGCATGAAAGTCTCTACTTAGCTATGCTCAGAAAGCATTAGAATCACCCCAGAATGCTAGACTGTAATATAGCAGTCAAATGACTTTAAGAATATTATGGAAATAAGAGAAAAATGTAGTTCTCGTATTTTTCTTCAAACTGTGCTTGTGTAAAATTTTGTCAGCATTTAATGCAAACGTTACATGCCAGTCCTGTATTCGTATTAATATTGATAGTCTTCATGTCATTCACTCTCGAAATAAATATAATCATAGGGAACAAGTTGGAATAAAACACATAAGACACGACTATTGTTGGCCCAAATCATCGTGCCAAAGATCAGAGAAAAGCAGAAGAGCAACCTATATATCTGGATGAAGGAGAAGGAAGAAAAAAGTTTTAGATTCCTGTTCCACGTTACCGCCGGATCATGAAGCTTCACTGCACCTATACCTTGAGAGCTGTATTGTATTTTGCTTATTGCACCCTCATATTTTCTTTTTTATCATTTATACTATTTCGGTGTTACCATTCTGTGCATTAATAACATGAAAGATGATATGTAAATGATATGAAGGTGCAGTAGGCATAAAAAGTCACTTAAGAAAGGATGTTATGAGACTTCAAAATCTACAGAGTAAAACCAGTTCGCCTGCTGGATGAAGAAGGATTAATACGGCAGGCAGAATTAATACGGCAAGCAATTATTCTTTTTACCAATTTCTAATCATCTCTTAGACCTCACCCCTACAGTAGCTGATTCGCCTGTTCCTGTCTAATTGTACTCCTGGGTGAAGAGAAACAAGGTGGAAAGAAAATGGGTTCAGCAGTCTTTCCGATCCGAGAATGGAACTCACTCTAATTGTAATCTACATGTGTGACTGGGACGAGTTGAAAGTGAAGGAAGCTACATGGAAAAGGTGAGAAGTTTATTGAGATGGGTGAAACAGAAGTTTATGCTCATATTTACTTTTACATTTGCAAACCACTGACCATGATATTTTGTTTTAAGTCCTTCCACCCAACGGCAACTCCATGTATTGCGATCGTAAGCATTTTCCCTGCTGAATCCCTTACATCAGAATTTGCCATGTTGGACCTCATCCTGTAGACCTCAGCTGTATGACTGGACACTCTTCCCTCAACAATCACACCTGTCACCCTCCTCATTCAGTCATGCTCCTTACTTGTTTCCATATCCCTAAACCATCTGAACTCTGATATTTTTATGCCAAAACTCTCTCTCTCTCTCTCTCTCTCTCTCTCTCTCTCTCTCTCTCACTGCATACTATTTATGCCTCTGCCCACCTATGGTGGAGGAGGCAGTAAGTGGTTCATCTGTTCGTCTGTGCGTGTATGGGTGCGTGCGTGCATGGGTCCATGCATCCATAACACTTCTATGGGCGCGATATTTCTTGAAACCCTCCACGGATTTCCACTAAACCTTCGTCAGTGATGCAGTATGAGAAGGTGATGTGGTGATTAGGTCCGCTACGTGAAGAGGTCAAAGGTCAAGATCATACGGGGTCGACTTAGTTTATCACTGTGGGCGCGATATCTTCTCAATCCCTTGAAGGATTTCGACCAAACCTTTGTCGGCCATACAGTATGAAGAGATGATGAACTGATTAAGTCAGCAAGGTCAAAGGGTCAATGTTCAAGGTCATATGGGGTCGATTTGATTTATCCTTATAAGGGCAATATCTCCTGAACACTGCAACTGATTTTGACCAAACTCTTGTCGGTGATACAGTATGAAGGGACGATGAATTGACAGGTCAGCGAGGTCATGGAGGATCTTTGGCGAGTCCGTGAGTAGGGCTTGGTGGAGGCAAATCTAGCAACGTTTTGCATCGACAGCTGAAGGTCCGAGTTTTCGGCGTTTCATTTCAGTTCTATCACTCAATGAGACCCTATTAATCTTCTCCAGCATTTTTATTCCTGTGCACTCCAATCTGAACGTACAGTATCCCCATCTCTTACAAGCCAAGTGTTACTGCCATATAGCATTACACTTTTGACATGAATTTGATTTGAAAGATATTTTTGGAAGAACGGAGAGTAATAGCATAGGTAGGAAAGGAAGCTATTTCTTACATTTCCTCCATTTTCTTTTCATTCTAGCATTGGAACTCCTCTACTCCTTCTTCACCCAACATACAGTATCATCCAGATAGATTGTCTTCAAAACGCATTTTTCTAAGTGGTTATTTCCCCAACCAACACTTCATTTTTATTGTCTATACCAGCATTATTTAAACTTGAGAGATTACATACTTGTGTCCAGAGAGGAAACGACATAACTTTTGGAAATGATAGATGAAGAAATTCAAAGCAAAAGTTACTATCTCAACATGAGTCTTAACCTCAACCATTACCGAGCTACAACTACTGTTAACCTCACGGGGGAATTAATTGGGAGACCATTTCTATCCACAAGGTCATTGGTAATTGTAGCTATTCGGATACATGTTGATATAGTATTTTTTTTTCCTAGAATTCCCTCATCTATCAAGTTTCAGAGCTGTGCCCTTTCCTCCCGGAACACTCTGTATAATTTTCATTAATGTAATCGCCGACTGACGACGTCATTATGAAGTTGAATACTGTAAAGCAGTCTGGAGATAGTAACAACAACGAGAAACTGTACGTCATCTTACTGGAGGAAAATGGAGAAATCTTTTTATTATTATCATTATTATTATCATTACTATTACTATTACAACTATTATGATGATGATGATGATGATTATTATTATTATTAGAATTATTGTTAAAAACCACATTCTGTGGAGATCTTACTGATGTTGTAGATATTTTTTTTTTTTGGGGGGGGGAGGGGGGTTTAGTTCCATAAAGCTGGCATTTCAAGGCCATTCGAGACAGAGACTTAAAGTTTTTAGGAGTGATGTATCTTGGTTGCAGGCTTCTTATGGCATTTTTCCTCCTAGCACTAGTCCTGCACTAGCGCTCGCTGTGTTATTTTTTTTCAGTTGTTGCTCTCCTGCGCATCAATAACTAATGAATCGATTGCTTTGGAAATGTTCCAGTATGTAGTCGTCAACATATACTAGTGCACCTGGCTATACTAGTGCACCTGGGTATTGATACTGAGATCCAACAAATACTTTTTGAGATATTGAGGAAAATTAAAATGGCCGCCTCTTGCCTGAAAGTGCTAAATCGGAAAGTATTTGGTCGATTTTGACCAAACTAAGTGGATATATAGTGGGCCATGAGTGAACATGATTTGCATAGTATGAATGATCTTGACCTTGATCTCATGGTCACAGGTCAAAATCCGTAAAAAAAAAAAAAAAATGTCATACCAAAAGTCCCTTAATATTAGGTCTGCAACGATAAAAGTATTTTCATATGGAAGGTAGAGTTCTGTAAATATTGCTTCAGCGATTTCAGAATTCTGTTTATTATTTTTTCTCATTCATTGCCAGACGCCATGTATCCCAACCGGGGTGGCCAAGGGCTTAGAGTTAATTGTTTTACAGGGAGGGGCACTAATCCTCCACCAACCCCACCTGACACGTAGGGATGCCAACAGCATCTGGTGTTCCCAGGCGGTCACCCATCCAAGTACTAACCAGACCCAACGTTGGTTGTTTATTATTATTATTATTATTATTATTATTATTATTATTACCAGATGGAAAGAATATTTTGAAAGCCTGATGAATGGGAATATAGAGAGCAGAGCGGATGTAAACATGATTGGTTTTAGGGGTGTGTGGAGAAGGAATGCAGTGCCAGGGAACGTGACACTCGCACAGGTGCGGAGTGCTGTGAAGCGGCTGAAAAATGGGAAAGCAGCTGGGGTTGATGAGGTGTATGCAAAAATGATTAAGTGTAGTGGAGAGAGTGGAATCATGTGCTTGTTGGAGATATGTAAGAAGGCATGGATGAGTGGGTGCCAGCAGAGTGTAAAAAGGCTGTGATTATACCCCTGTACAAAAATAAAGGTGAGAGAAGTGAGTGCAAGAATTATCGTGCCATAAGTTTACTGAAGGTGGTAGGGAAGGTATATGGAAGAATTAATATAGAGAAAGTAAAGGAGAAATCAGAAGTCCTAGTGAGTGATGAACAGGGTGGCTTTAGGAGTGGCAGAGGAGGTATGGATCAAATATTTGCAGTTAGCCTGATAATAGAGAAGTCTTGTGAGAAGGACCATAAGGTGTTTATGGCATTCATGGATCTGGAAAAGGCATACGACAAAGTGGACAGAGAAGGATTGTGGAAAGTTTTGCGCATGTACGGTATTGATGGTAAGCTGCTAGGTGCCGGCAAGAGTTATTATGATGGTAGTGAAGCATGTGTAGGGGTTAATGGACATCAAAGTGAATGGTTCACGATCAATGTGGGCATGCGACAAGGTTGTGTGATGTCCCCATGGTTGTTCAATATATACATGCATGGGGTGACGAGAGAAGTAAAAACACGAGTAATGGAGAGGGGGACGGCGTTTGTAATGGTTGGTGATAGATGGAATATCTCAAGTTTTTTGCATGCTGATGATGCAGTACTACTTGCAAATACCGGACAAGAACTTGGTAGGCTAGTGCAGAGTTTTGCTGATTGCTGTGAGCGTCGTGCCTTGAGAGTAAATGTAGAAAAGAGTAAAGTGATGGTTATTGAGAGAGGTGACTCCCAGTGCGACATTACAGTGAATGGAGAGAGACTGGAATTGGTGAAAGAGTTCAAATACCTGGGTACAGTGATAGAAAAGAGAGGAAAATGTGCAAAAGAAGTTGAAAGTAGAGTGACACAAGGAAGAAAAGTGGCTGGTGTAGTGAAGGTCTTGATAAGAAACAGAGGCTTGAGTGTTGCAGCTGCACGAGGCTTACATGAAGGAGTGTTAGTGCCAACTTTAACATATGGATGTGAGACTATGGTGTGGCATGAAAATGAAAAGTCAAGAGTAAGAGCAGTGGAGATGGGACTGCTGAGGAATGCATGTGGATTACAGAGGGTGGATTTGGCTTTTGAGCTTAATGACAGCGCAAAAGCCAAATCCGTGAAAAAAAAAAAAAAAAAAAAAAAAAACGGGTATTGCTAGAATGTAGCCTCCAGTGAAGTAAAGCAAACACTTTTTTCAAGTAAAAAAGATTATCACAACAAAAATTTTGCTTTTTTTTCTTTTCATTTAAATAACAGAACAGAGGAAGGAAAAACAAATGATTTAAAAAAACAAATCCATGCACCAGATTACTGGTGTCCTCTGTTCATAAAATATCTGTAACAGTTAGACCTGAACAGCAGTAGGTTGAAGTTTGGAGGGAAACAACTCTGGAGAAGCGAGTTCCAGAGAGATGCAGTTCGGGGAATGAAAGAATTCTGATAGGCAGAAGTTCTGCAGTATGGCTGAGTGACATTCCAGTCATGAGCGCTGCCAGCTGCTCGTGTAGCACGAGGGAAGGCATGGAGAGGTGGCACCATGGATGCAACTTCGTCTGAGCATTTGCTATAGAAATATCTGTAAAATAACGCAAGGGAGGCAACATTCCTTCTTACTTGTAGGGGAGGTAGTTTATTAGTAATAGCAGGGTTATTAATAATTCTAACAGCTTTGTTCTGAATTTTGTCTACTTGTTTTAATGCAACCTCTCCACATCCACTCCACAGGGGTGAGCAGTGTTCAAGCTGAGAGCACACATGACTCTTATAAATTATAACTAACTGCTCGTCAGTGAAGAAGTTACGGACTCTGTACAATAATCCAAGTTTCTTTGAGGCGGTTTTAGCACGTGATCTAACATGAGAGGTCCAGCTGAGGGCATTGTTAAGCGAGATGCCGAGAATTTCAATGCTTTTGGAAATGGGAATATTTGTAGCATTGAAGGTAATATATGATTCTGGCAATACCTATCTATTAGTAAATTGTATACGTTTAGTTTTACTAGCATTAAATGAGACAAGGTTATTTTGTCCCCATTCACTGATCGTGGATAAGTCTTGATTTAAAGAGATGGCTGTACTGAGTTGAGAGTTAGAGATATCGGACTTTTTAAATGGATGTCTGAGTGTGAATGAACTATGAAGTGTTGAGTCATCTGCATATGAATGGATGGGACTGTGAGTGACAGATAAGAGATATTTAATATGAACGAGGAACAGGGTTGGTGCCAGAACTGATCCCAGCTGCACGCCGGCGTTAACTGAGTGGAAATTGGAATATACATCATCTACTTTTACTCTTATTTTTCTATTGCTGAGATAAGAGGAAATCAAAGGAACAAAAGAGTTTAGTCCATAGCAAGGGAGTTTGGACAACAGGGAACGGTGCCACACTCTGTCGAAAGCTTTAGAAATATCCAGGGCTACTGAATGAGTTTCACCATGAAGGTCAATTGAGTGATGGATGGTATGAGTCAGGAGATTGAGTATGTCAATGGTGGATCTTTCTTGGCGAAAACCTTATTGTCTATCACTAATTAAGTTGTTGGATTCAAGATGTTTAACAATATGCTTATTAATTACAGTTTCAAGTACCTTACCAAGAGAAGATGTGACAGCTATTGGTCTAATCAGAGAGGTCAGAGGAACTTCCTTTCTTTGGAACTGGGTGGATATTGGCTTCTTTCCATGAATTAGGGAGTGTAGAAGTACGTATGCATAGTCTGAATAATTTTGCAAGAACAGAGGCAAGTTCTGGGGAACACCTTTTCAAAACAATTGGCGGAATTCCATCTGGGCCTGGAGGTTTGTTGGTAGGTAAATTGTTTAGGATGGATTTCGCGTACCTTGTCTGTTTTTTAAGTGGAACAATGTCGGGAGAGTCAAGTTCTAGTGCTGGGACATTCTGGCTGGCTTCCTCTAAGGCAGAATTTCTGGCAAATGTACTGGCAAAGATATCTGCTTTCCCGCGCGGGTCATTTGTAATGTTGCCATCTGAAGATTTTAGTGGGGGAATGGATGATGACTTGTTAAAGATATTATTGAAAGAACTGAGAGTTGACCAGAATATTCTATTGTCATTAGGGTTGTTAAGTAGTTTTGATGCTTGCTTTTGAAGAAAGTTTGATTTAGCAAGATTTATTACAGCTTTTGCATGGTTTCTTGCAATTTTAAATTGAGAGAGTGATTCAGATGTTTTTGATTTCAAGTAATAGTTATATGCTGATGACTTTTGGGCTGTTGCTCTGGCACAGTTGCTAACAAACCATTTTGGAGAGTTCGATCTTTTAGTGAACTGTTGATTTGGTATGAATAAATCCATACCAGCTAATATTAAATCGCAAATGTAGGACTGGGTAGAAATGACATCACTAGAGAAGAAAGACTGCCATGGAATGTCAGCAAGATATTTCTAAATTCATCCCAGTTTGCCCTATCAAAGTGCCAAACTTATTAGGCTCAAACTTCGGGTAAGATGCGGCACCAGTAAGTATCATCCAATTCTGCTAAAATTTGGTGTCTCAAGGGTTTACACCTAAACTCACAATATACACTGCCAGTAAACAAAATATTCCAGAATTAATTTCCCCCTTAATAAAAGGGACTACCACATACACTATATATATATATATATATATATATATATATATATATATATATATATATATATATATATATATAATACTATTGTAGGTAGGGGCCCTCACCATCCACTTTGTCGATGTAGTGCTGCTGTGGGTGTATACGCTTTCCTCTCTTCCTTCCTTCCTCATTTGCCTTTCTTTCCATCATTCTTTTCTCTTCCTTCTGCCTGTGGGTGACTCTGCACTGACTGAGGAGCCAAATGGTTTCCTGTACACCAGGAAACCATTTACGCTGGGTGGCATCCATATAACCAAATTATGGCGCCTGGTGGTTTAGTGAGTAACTAAGGCGCTCCAATCGGATTGAGCCGGTGTAGGTTTGTATTAAAGGGGTAGTTGGAGTTTATTGCTCATATAATGCCACTCAGGGATGTGTGAGGCCGGTCACTCTTATCTTAAATGTCAGGACCAACTTGCCTAGCCACGGGCTCCTACTCTTCTCATGCGGCAACATATGATTGGCTGATGGATGGGTGGATGAATGAACATATATATATAAATATATATATATAGATAGATAGATAGATAGATAGATATAGATTTATAGATATAGATATATATGGATATACATATATATATATATATATATACATATATATATGTATATGTATATATATATATTTAACCCATTGGAGCCCAATGTCCGCAGTATTGGACAGAACTGGGAATTTTCAAATCTTGATAAAATAGGGGAACCCCCGGGTAGGGACCTATGAGCTTCGCGACTTTGAGCCGATACGCGGAGGGTGGTACGCCTAGTACCCTCCCAGTGCAGTGCCTCGCCCAGCAGCTCTGGGATCCAATGGGATATATATATATATATATATATATATATATATATATATATATATATATATATATATAGACTTGTGAAGCCTCTGTGGTAGAGTGGTAGAGTGTGCGTTTCGTACATGGGTGAGCCAGGGTTCACGCCCCGCCAGGGTAATAAACTTTGGGAGTGTTCACCCGGCCACGTACTGCATTGGCAGACACAAGGGGTGCTGTGGTTGAACCAGTGTCGCTTACTATAAAGTATACTTGCACCCAGTCGGCTTGCGCGGGCCAATTACACTTGATTCACAGACTACACACTCATCCAAAGCCACTCCAACACAACAATTACAGTTACAAGCACTTCTCACCCTACATACAGTCTCTACCAAACAGCCTAAGCCACTTGGTAGAGATACATTGGCCGTATCGTCCCGACTTCGGTCGGGATAGGCCGGTCGTGCAGTGGACACTCAAACGGCTGATGATGATGATGATATATACTTGTATTTATATAGAGACTTGCTTTATTTGACACGTGTTACCTCCACACGACTTTTTTCCCCTCATGAAACACGTAGTATTATTGTTAATCCATTTTACAAAGATTACTTTGTCTGGAGCTAGTATGAAATTAAAAAAAAAGAAAAGAAAGTAAGTAAGAACGAGGAAAAAATAACTAAAAGATGGTCCTGGACTGATGAGGTTAAAATAACATTCGACTCACACTAAAATTATTTCACTTCCTCGAAATAAATTTTTGCAGCTGCCACAGGGGCAGAATACAGTGCTTGTTTCTGTGTCACTCCCTTCCTCCTTCACTTACTGATTTACTGTACTTTCTAGAAAAACAGGGTCCAGAACAAATGGGAGAAATGTTAAGATATCGAAATCTTACGCAATGGCAGACCTTCTGCCAGGGAGGTAATGGTAGTACTGGCACTGATGAAAGTCGTAGTATCATCATTTTTTACCCAAAAAACGAAACCTGGAGAGTGGTATACCTCCACCCGGATCAATCTTTAGGCTGGGTATAAACCCGTGAGGCGTCCATCTTGAGGGGGGGGGGGGCTCCAGGGACCCGGGGCACTGCCAGTTTGCACGGACATAGGTTTTTACTCAGCCAGTGCCCCATACCGCCATACTGAGCATGAGAGATTGAACGTATTAAAACTTTCAATATTAATTCATTCACTGACACAACAATTCAAGTATCCTGTTTCAGGTAACGCCAAAGGGAATACTTCAGCTCCGAGTGAGTTTTAAAACCCTGAGCGTTTTATGGTCTAAATGTGTGAAACATGTTCCCAATGAAGATGTTAGATAGGCTCGTGACTCCACGAAAACACAGCCACCTCACTACAGTATATACTATCTCTCGCCAGGGTCCTGGAAAACAATTTGTCTTTGACGTGGGCCATTCATCTAACCAATTTTTGCGAGGGGCAGTAAGGTTGAGCTTCCCCTCCTCACCCCTGCCAGACAAAACGGTGCCTGAGACGGCTTGTAAATCACACCCACCCACTCTGCTCCTCTGGTTTCCTCTCTCCCCCTTCCTTCCCTCATCCTTCCCACTGATCCCCTCTCCTTCCCCTTATGATCTGCTCTCCTCCATCCGACATTTTTCCTCTCTACTCCTCTCACCCTTCTCTTCTACTCATCTTTCCATTTCACTGCTCCTCCTCTCACCTTTACTCCTTCTCTTCTCGTCCTCTCACCTGCTTCATCTCTCTTCTCACTTACTTCTCCCCTCATACTATCCTCTCCCTTCTCATTTACTCACTTTCCCTCTCTCCCTTCCTAGCCTCATCTTGTTATGAGTCCATATTATAATTACAAATCATAATAGATAGATAGATAAAAAGATAGATAGAGAGACAGATAGAAGCAGGAAGTCAGATGATGAGAAGGTACTGTGTCTGCAAGAATCGAGCAATTCTAAACATGCTTACACACTCTTAACTCAAGGAATGCTTTATAGGCACACGACAGCGACCATACACACACATACACACATACTTACACACAGGCTTCTACTCTGGGAATCCAATCATCCCAGCTTGCATAATTTTCACTGAGAATGTGTCGTAGCACATCTAATACTTTTTTATTTTGTCTCTCTGCCAACCCATTCGATGCTGGGTGATAGGCTAAAACGTTAACCTTTTTGATGTTGTATTGTTTACATATTTCTTGTAAGATCTCAGAATTAAATTCTCCTCCATTATCACTTATTAGTACCTTAGGGGTAGTAAAGCGACATATTACATTATCTGTTATTGCCTTTGCTACTGTCTCTGCTGTCTTATCTTTAAGTGGAGCTAAAATGACATAACGGGAAAAATGATCCGTTGCTACGAATAAGTATAGGTTATTATTGTATGATAAGGGCATCTTGAGTAAATCAACAGCGACAACGTCCCATGGTTGATGTGGTACAGGGTAATTACCCATCGGTGCAGGTGTGATTGGGTATCCTTTGTGTTTCGCACATGATTCGCATTTGTCTATATGATTGTTTATATCTTTTCGTAATGAAGGCCAGTAATATAACAGCTGGGCTTGGTTGAATGTCTTATCCTTTCCAGGATGTCCTGCATGTGGGCTGTCGTGTATCATTCGTAATACTTGGGGTATCATGTCATTAGGTACTACCAACTGGTTAGTATTTCTTTGGCGTTTTGGTTGTTTAGAGTTAATTTTGTATAATGTATTATTGACCATTGTGAATTGTTCAAGTGGGACATGCAGTTTGGGTAATTGTATGTCATCTCCACTTTCTAACTTGTATATAACTTTAGACCATATTGGGTCAAGTCTTTGTGCCTTTGCGATATCCTCGTGGTTTGGGATATTTCCTTTGAGATCTAATGCCGCGACCTGAATTGTGTTCGGGTTCCTAGATAATGCGTCAGCTACTATGTTCATTTTACCTTGTATATAATGAATTTGTACATTGTAGTTTTCAACTGTACATTTCCATCTTGCTCTCCTCCCAGAAAGGAGTTTTTCTTTAATATACCCACCAGTGGTTTATGGTCGGTGAATAAATGGATTTCGTAACCATATACCAAATCTCGAAACTTTTGTAATGCAAAAACCACTGCAAGTGCCTCTAAGTCTGTAGTGCAATTATTTTTCTCTGCACCTCTTGTTTCTCTGCTGGCAAATGCAATTGGTTGATTTTTTCCTCTTTTATCTTCCTGCATCAGTACAGCCCTTAATCCTTTAACTGATGCGTCTGTACAAATAAGAAATGATTTTGTGTAATCTGGATATGCTAAACAAGGTGCATTTGTTAGTTTAATTTGTAGATTGTTAAATGCCCTTTTTTGTTCTTCTTCCCATTGGAATACAGCATCTTTTTTGAGTAGTTGGAATAGAGGAAAGGCTATATGAGAGAACTGTGGTACGAATGACCTATAGTACCCAGCCAGACCTAAAAATTTTCTAACTTCGTCAGTCGTAGTGGGTTCAGGAAAATCTCTCACTGCCTGTATTTTGTCATCAGTGGTGTGAATACCATCAGAACTTAATTTGTGGCCTAAGAAATTTATTTCCTTAAAGCAAAATTTGCAGTTAGAAAGTTTAATTTTTAAACCAGCATCACTCTACTTATCCTCACTCGTGTGTGAGAGACTCTATTAATATTCCACAAGCAAATATATATAAAACATCACTATAAAGAAGTTACAATGTCTTTTTTATGACATTTGGTAGCAGTGAAAAGAACGCACCTCGTCTTCGAATCAACAGTGAATTTCTACAAAAGCAGGCGACACTCTACAAGATTAACTTCAGTTCTACAGTGAACGAACTACACTACAACCATCTACAATCAACTACAAGTAACAACTCTACGAGTCGTCTGTATAATCTTCTACACGCACCTACAAGTAGCGGCAGTCTTCATCCTACAACGAGTAAATCACAAGAAAAAAGGACCAAGAATACATCAAGCAAGAAAATACAAAACAAACAAACGAAGAGTGAGACACGACTCATAACTCATAGCCACCAGACCTCACCCTCCTCTCTCTGCTACATCCACCCAAATCCCACTGCTGACGCAGGAGTGAA
>NC_136955.1:10213609-10233609 GCF_032717465.1 Coenobita brevimanus | reverse complement strand
CTGCCCTCTCTTCCTTTGATCCGCCCTTCCATTCCTTCCCTCTTCCTATCATCGCTTTCCCATCCATACTCCTTTTCTCTCCCCTCTTTTACTCTTCCTCCCGCACTTCCCTGGTAATATTGTCTTTTGTCTTTCTTCTTTTCTTTTCTCCCTCCTCTCCTCCTCCTCTCCCTCTTCTCTCACCCTCCCTTCTCTCAAACCCCTCCTAATATTTCTTTTTATCTTATCCCCTTTCCGTCCTCCTCCCTTCTCCCTATTTGCTCCTCTCTCCTCTTGGATCATCAAGATCGCTTCTCTCCTCTCCTCTTCCCTCTCTCTTCTCCTTCTGCCTCCACACTCTTATTATCTATCTCCTTTTTCTTTCTTCCTTCTCTCCTCTCCTCTCTTTTCCTTCTTTCTTCTATCTTCTCATCTTTCCCTCCTCCCTTTCCATCCCCTCTCCTGTTTTCGTCCTTCCTCTCCCCCTCTCACATTCCTCTTTCCTCCTTGGCTTTCAATCCTTCCTCGCCCATCTGACGTATCATCCTGTCTTTATTTCTCTCCTCTCCTCTTCCTTCTCTCCTCTCCTACCCTGTCCCCTCTCATTCATTCATTCTTTCCTCTCGCCCCTTCCATTTCCTTTTCCCTCCCCTCTTGCCTGTCCTTTCTTCTCCTACTTATTGCTTTACTCCCCTCTTCCATTTTCTCCTCTGTTGGGCCTTCTCCCTCCAGTTTGCTCGCCGTTCCTCCTCCTCCTCCTCCTCTTCCTCCTCTCTCTCTCTCTCTCTCTCTCTCTCTCTCTCTCTCTCTCTCTCACTTATTGCTTTACTCCCCTCTCCCATTTTCTCCTCTGTTGGGCCTTCTTCCTCCAGTTTGCTCGCCGTTCCTCCTCCTCTCTCTCTCTCTCTCTCTCTCTCTCTCTCATACAGACAAACACTTCCCATCACCCTCTTTCTACTCTGCTGTCCTTTTCCTAAACTTCTGTAATTAAAAGTAAGTTTAGACCACCTAGTAAGGACCACAAGATCTGCGTGCTCTGTGTGTTTATCTAACCTCTCTCTCTCTCTCTCTCTTCAAACTTTATCTTCTGTTCTTCTCCACGCTTTCACCTATTTTTCCTTTCATTCTCCCTTTCTGCCTTATTCCCTTATTTTCTCCTCATATCCTCCCTTCTTTCGTCTTTCCACTCATCCTCTCCTCTCTTCCTAACATTTCTCTTTCCCTACTTATCTCCTTCATTCCCCATTTTTTCTCCTTTCATTTTTCTTATTTCTTTCCTCCTCCTCTCGCCTCTCTCCTTCTCCTATCCTCTCTGTCACGAATTTGCGACATTGTATTATTAAGGAAGTCTACTAACTCTAGTGGATATTCCAGTGCACTTCGTTCAGTTTAACCGTCCACCATCAGCACTCCGGTTGGAATATAATTTTCAAAATATTTGCCGTTGTTTTAGGAGTGACTGTCGTTATGCACAGATATTAATGTACCACTGAGTGAAAGTGGTATGTATTGTTACGTCCCAGTACCACACTGCCACAGGCTCCAGCAGCAGTAGATCAACATACGAAGGACGTTGCCCAGTGAGGTGTTCTACCTAGAGGCAGCCTTTCGGTGTTCAGCACACAAGACCGGCTGAGGCGAAAATAAACACTGGCTTCTTAAGAGTTTTAGGTAGTCTGAGTGCGTGAGTAAGCGAATTTACTTGCTTGAAGTCCTATTGTAACGTAGGCATTCATTTTGTTGTAATTAATAATTTTACAGTTTTTGAGCTCGATTAAATGTAAAATTGTTTCACTTCTCCAAATTGTTCTTATTTAATTTACTCTGCTCCAAGCTTGCAACTTTTCTAGCTATTAATCACGACTGGTAGTTAAGCCAGTTTCTCTCTCTCTCTCTCTCTCTCTCTCTCTCTCTCTCTCTCTCTCTCTCTCTCTCTCTTTTCACAGTAAAACCGTTTGCGCAAGTTAGGAGAGGCGACAGCAGGAGCCTGGTCTAGTAGTACAAAGTACCAGGGTAAATTATTAATTGTCAGGGGGCAGGTTCTTTCTCTAGAGGCCGACAGTACTTGCTAATTCAGTAACAGTGAGTGATTAATTCTTTCTGACTACTGTTTGAGAAAGTTAATAAATTCCTCGCTTTCACAGAATCGGCGACGTAAGCCAGAATAAAGCATAACTTAAGATTTTAATTTCATGAGTCAAAAACCTGTTTAAAATCCCCCTTTCATTTGACACTCTCCCATCTATTCCTTTTCCCCACCATTTTTCTCTCGCCTCTCAAACTACCCTTAGCCATTAAATCATTCCTCTTTTCTATTATCCTCTTCCTCCCCTTCTCATCCTCTTCTCTCCTTCTTCTGTCTCCTTTTTCCCAACCTCCTCTTACTACCTCTTATCTCCCCGCTTTTCTATCCTCATTTCGACCAGGTGATAAGTTACCTTCGTTATAATCTACTTTACAACAAAGTGCCTTAAAAGAGCCGAGAAGTTTGTTGCTATTTACTTTTATTTTTATTCCCCCCTCTCCTCCTCTTTTCTCCTCTCCTTTCCTGTCCTCTCCTCTCCTGTTCTCTCTCCTCCTTCACTTTCCTCACACCCTCCCCTCACTCTACAATTCTTCTTCTTTTCTCCCTTTCTCATCCTCCTTCTCCCTTCTCTCCCCTCTCCTCTTTTGACCTACCCATCTCTTCCTCCCCTTCGGTCCTCCCGTATCCCCTTTCATCTCTCTCTCTCTCTATATCTATCTATCTATCTCTCTATCTCTATCTCTCTCTCTCTCTCTCTTACCTACTCCCATTTCACCCATTTTTTCCACTCACCACTTCTTCATTTTATGTAAAGTTTCCAATCACTACCACGTTAATTATTATCTGATGGACTGAGAATTACATGGTAATATAAATACCTGGGGAGGTTTATCTTGCATATAAGTAAAATACATGATCTTGGCAGACTAAATACCAACGCTGGAATAAGGAGCACTGAATGACTCCCATCCATCCATCATCCAATCCTACGTTGCCGCACGAGGAGCGTAGGAGCCCGGGGCTAGGCAGTTGGTTCTGACATTTAAGATGAGAGCGACGAGCCTCACTCATCCCTGAGTGGCATTACGTGAGCAATAAACCCCAACCATCCTTTGGATATAAACCTTCACCGGCTTAATCCGATTGGAGCTCAATAATCAACCACGAAACCAACCAGGCGCCAACATTTGGTTATATGGTTACTACTCCATGTAGCATAGGTTTCCCTGGTGTATAGGAAACCAATTGTCTTTGCCACTCAGTGTAGAGTCACCCACAGGCTGAAGAAGAGGAAAGAATGATAGGAAAGAAAGATCAGAAGAGGCAGACTAAAGTCACCCATAGAATCACCCACATGGAGCAGAAGGACGAGAAAGACTATAAGGAAAAAAGAATCAGACTTACTTTATTGATTTACAGGGCGACTTCTCCAGCATGCTATTCACCCACCTGTAGGTAAAAGGGCAAGCAAAAATAAGAGAGCTCGTACAGCAGACGCCTGCTCAGTATACGATGAACCGGTATCAAAGGGAGTCGCTTTATAATGGAAAGGAAAAGGTATGGCATTTTTTTATATATGATATAAATTTTCACATACGATGACTATGATACCTTACAAAGCGCCTCACTGGGCTGATATAGGATTAGCTGTTCTTGCTTATACGATCGCCCTTATAAAACCATACTAAGCCTCACTATTTGATATACGATCTCTGTTCTCACGTTTATATGATCTTCCTCATGCAAGTATACAGGGCATTAAGTGTTTGTTCCAAGATGGCATTTGCATCTAGTTGTGTCAGTGATGAATCAAAATATAGAGTGCTGGAGTTCAGACAACAAGTGAATGGTGGCAGTGGAATAACTTACCATTTCAGATGGGTTGGAAACTAGAATTTGGCTTATTTTTGCTGGTAAGCAGCAAGTGAGTACAGTGAAAATTATCAACCAATTTAGGTGATTTACACTGTTGTTTTTAGCATTTGTTGAGTGGGTGAACCCTTGGCCAAAAATGTATTCCCATTAAATATTATTGACTATGTATAATAAATTGTTATGCAAAGGTAAATTAATGCATCATCATGTAAAAATAACGACGTGTTTCACGTCCCTAATCCCTGAAAGTAGGACATATTAGAGCATGATTAAATCATTAAATACAATCACATTAACAAAGTTATTAGAATCGGGAGTAAATGAAAGTACATTGTATTTTCTACGGTGATGGCTCATAATGCCCTATTCACATATATTTATCATGGGCTGGTGTGTGTACAACATATGGTATCCAGAAGTGTTGCGTTGCCAGCAGCTATGCTCACGCTCTGGATTCGCTAACTAAACACTTTTATACCTTTAATTCTTCCACAATCCATTATGTCCAGTTGATTTAGTAATGTGTACTGAAAGGTAATGGTATTACTTCTGTTAGTGGTAATTACAGTTTGGCATAGTAGTAGAAGAGGATTCTGATGCATTTATGCATTGTGACTCTGTCACTTTAGTTTGCAATGCGCTTACAAATGCAGTGTAGCTTCATATTTTATATCGATAATTGCACTTGTTTTCACTGTATGTACTCAAATCTGGACAGAGGCCCAGGAATGAATTTCTGGACTGGCACTCCTCTTTTTATTAGGTGTAAAATGTACAAATAGCAAATTACTCCTCTGACAAGTGGTGATTGATTATCGGAAGCCATCTCCTCATCTGAAACAGCTAACGTATAAAATTTGATACGTGTAAATGAAAATTATACTGTTTTTGACATTCTTCAAAACAATGAAAATTGAAATGAGAGATAAATGTTTTTCGTTAAGTTAAACAATATTGGACATTAGAGCCCATGTGGCACACACAAAAAATGTAGTAAATTGGTTAGTGGGAATATCAACCATCCACTCACTCTGATGTAGTATCATGTCAGCAGCGTTAGTGTCCACTGAGTGACAAGATAAATAATTTTCATGTACTATTACAGGAAACCATTAAACATGTAGTATGATAGGATCAGATAAACTACTGGTGGTCTGATGGTCTAGTATGGTCAATTGCTGCAACTGGATGTGACTCATAAGAATTATATGATGTGGATTACACAGATTGACTGACACTCTAAATTAATATTTTGTGGTACAGTGTGTCTCTCGGTAATGATTGCTGTATCGTCTACTGTCCCTGAAATAAAGGGTACGAAAATGTAAGGCGAGAGTGGCTAGTCATAGGCACTGTTTGAACAAAAAATCTCCACTGCTTTACCAGACCCCATCTCTTTGAGCCACACATCCAAGTGAAGATAAACCAATCAAGCCAAGTCCCCAATCAATGGATACAGAGTTATCGTCTTGTTCATGAAGTGACTTCCTGGGGTACATGAAACCAAAGTTAACTCTTCACTCATTGTAATCACCTGCTGCAAACACTGAACTACTACCAAGTGAGTGATGGTGGACGATCCATTTATAATTATACTTAAGTCTTCTGTGTATGCCTTTTAATTCCAGTGTTGCTTAGCTTCAGAACATATGTTTCGTCACCTTGTGTATATTGCAATGAATAAATCCCTCTGTAAATTTTTGCATTAAAATGTCAAATTCAGTGTCATTTTCATTTGCATGTGACGAAGTTCCTGAAGATAATTATTCAATGGGCATGTCCAAAAACTCAGTAGTTGCCAATGATCGTCGAATAATTTAATTAGGAACCCAGTCAACTACTCGCTGCTCACACTGTCATGTAATTTCTAAAATCCCTTCCATGATATTAATTTAGTGATGAAAAGTACATAAATTCTTCGATACTGTAATCATTGGTTATTATACCAGTTTTCTATGCATGATTTACCGGGTAAAATACTGCATGAACAGTCACTAGAATGCATATAACAACAAGTGATCCATTATCACTCAACACATTATTAGAAGTCTGGCTGAATGTTTAATTTGAAATGCTTATCATTTAGTTATCAAAGAGATCAATGTTTCATCTGGCATATGCTGTAGAGAATGTACAAACTATATGTTATATAAAAGGCACAACTTAATCAGAAGGCCAAAATTATGCTAAGACAAAGCCACTGACCGATTTCCCAAGTACTTGATATTTCTAGGAAGACAACAACAAAACTTGGCACTGGTGTGTGCATACAATCTTCATCTGATTCCTATAAATATTTTGCAACCAAGTGACTTCATTTTGGTGTTGTATATAGCTATACATATCTCTGAAAGTTTTATTTGGATTAAAACTATATTAAATGACATGACTGGGAATGATTGAGTAATCGTTTTTAAACTATGAAGTAATATTTGTCCCAAGGTTTAGATGGTTAATTTAATTAGATTAGTGACTCCCTTCAACTTTATTATACTGAAGCTTCAATTCTTCATTTTAATGAGTAGGCTACATATGTTCATAATACTGTAGTATACTTATGAACGAAGTGATAAAGGAAACAATAATATACAGTAGTTTAGCTGACCACATTCTTATTTTTCAAATTAAGTTATCAGTGAAGATTGGCAACTTTTCAGAGTTTGTGAACTTTCGTATTGAGGTGATGACTCTTGCTAAAATCAACTGTCACTCATTGGCATAATCTGGCAATTTACCTAAATCTGTTGTGGAAGTTGTGTTCGTAAAATCGCTGTATGCTAGGCTTAGTCGCGTTTGTATGCATACAATCAGGTCACATGTGACCACTGAGGCCATCCGTCGAGTAATGCCAAACGGAGTCTTCACACTGTTAAAACTGAGAAAATGGAGGTTAGACTAATTTTTTTTTTTTTTTTTTTTTTTTGGCCCTTAGGGTCCCGCTCATTGCAGAGCATTGCTATTAAAAATAATTGGAGGCAATCCATGCAGGAATACAAAAGACATAATGTCCCTGTAATTAGTTATTACATTCTCCATTATCTCGGTTTCGAATTCTTGGTATGTAGTCAGTGTAAATCACTGGAGCTCCTCAAATTGCAGCCAACCAATAGAGCTGTGTCACATTTCTTGTACAGTGACCAACCCAGAAGACTCTTTGTTAGTTCTGAAAGAAATTTGTGAATAGTGCCATACACTTGTGTCAATTCTGGTATAGAATGTGCCAGAGTCATTTCATGATGGCAAAAATGGTATAATATCATCCAATCTGTGTAGCTCAGTAAAGAGAAATGAAATGATATCGATGGAAACAGTCTACTAGTGACCATTAATAATGCTCATTATCATTCCTGAACCCACTGCTTCATCGCTGTCCCGTGAATGGCTTTATACTTTTTTTAAAGCCTCTTTTTAGATGCAGCCTAGTCATTGCCTTTTATACCTCTACTGATTTTCATACGTAAAACTCTTAGCTCTTGGGGAAACTCCTTAAGCATTTGCACATACAAGTGCTTCACCTACGAAGCCTCGTCATGTGCTCCACTTTAGCCTTCATAGAAGTCCTACATGCCAAGTGCTTCATCCTAGCAATGCTCTATATGGTCCTGCCCCTATATAGAACTTCTCTCCTGCTTTAAGGATAATAATTTGAATATTCATGAGATTAGAAAAATCCATCAACTTGATAGCATACACATAATTAATAGACAGTATATACACGGCGTTCACCGCACAATATGTTAATATGTTAATCAGTTTGTCAGAGGGAAACTGTATCTCACACCCTCTCACCTCTCCTCTGATCGCCTCACACCTACTCATCCTTTCTTATCCCTTCCTTTAAGCACTTCTCTTCTTGCTACCTTCCTTTTTTCCCTTTAATTCTCTCCTATCTACTCTCATTCTACCCCCTACCTTCCTTCCCCTCATCTCTCATCTTGTTTTCTCTTACATCTTTAATTTCCTACTATCATCATTCATTCTCCTTCTACCCATCCTCTCCTCATCTTTTCTCATCTTCTCTTTTCTACTTTCAATTCCTTCCCAGTTCTTTCTATCTTTCCTCTTCCATTATCTTTCTTATCCATCCATCCTGCTTTTCCCCTTACGCTTCTCCTTTTTACTGTATTATCTCCTCCTCTTCCCTTTCCCCTCTCCTCCTTTCTTCCCATCACGCCGTCTTCCCTTTCCCCTCTCCTCCTTTCTTCCCATCACGCCGTCTTCCCTTTCCCCTCTCCTCCTTTCTTCCCATCACGCCGTCTTCCCTTTCCTTCTCGTCCACTCCTAAATTCTCACCCTCCCATTTTCTCGTTTATCCCTCCACTATCTTCTCTTTCCTTCCTCCCCTTTTATCATCCACTCTCACTCCTCTCAGTGTCATTTCATCTTCTTCCTCTTTTACCTCTCACTTCTCTTTTCCTTCTGTCGCTTTTCTCTTCTACACGTGACTCTTCCTGCTCTTTCCTCCTTTCTTTCCTCCTCCTCCTGTCCTTCTTTTAGGTTCCTTTCTGTTCTCCCATCCGTCTCCCCTAATCCGTCTTCCCTCTCCTTTCATTTCTGTTGCTTTTACTTCCTCTCCCATTCTCCCCTCTGTTAGGTCTCTTCCCTCCACCTCCCTCGCCTTCCCTTCATTCGAACTCTCTCCCCTTTTTACACTAGTCCTCTCTCTCTCTCTCTCTCTCTCTCTCTCTCTCTCTCTCTCTTACGGTGGGAATTGGACGTCTTTAACTATTTCAGGCCGGATCCATTCATAGAGATTAATAGGTTTATGTGATCTATGTATCTATGTAACAATCTCTCTCTCTCTCTCTCTCTCTCTCTGTGTGTGTGTCTCTCTGTGTGTGTGTGTGTGTGTGTGTGTGTGTGTGTGTGTGTGTGTGTGTGTGTGTGTGTGTGTGTGTGTGTGTCTCTCTCCATACATAATGGCTGTTTCACTTCGCCTCTTACTTTACCTTTTAATTTTTACGTTTTCTTTTTGGTCACCTGATTCATATAACTTGCTCTTTTTGATCTTCATTCTGTCTGTTTTAACCTTGTTCTTCGCCCCTGTTCTTTTCATTTGCTCCTTTCCTTTCTCCATTCCCATTATTTCCCTTTCACTGTTAATATCCCCTCCTATTCCTCCCTCTGTTCTTCCGTGTCAGTTCTCATCTTACTGTGTTTCCTCCCCTCCTCCTTTTTCTTCCCTTCCCATTATTCCCCTTTCCCTGTTCTTATTTCCTCCTATTTCTCTCTCTGTTCTTCCTTGTCAGTTCTAATCTTTCCATGTTTCCTCCCTCTCCTGCTTTTTCCTCCTGTCCATCCCCTTCTGCTCTCCCCTCACAGCTTCTCTCCCCGTTCTCTTATCCTTCATCCGTTCTTCACTAAGGATTTTCCTCTCCAGCTTCTCATGTTTCCACCTTCTTTACCTCCTCTCTCCTTTCCCATTTTCTTTAGCACCGATCTCCATGACCCTTCCCTGTTTCCACTCCTTTTAATTTGCCTTTCACCTCCCTTTTCTAAATTCCTCTTCCTACTTCTCTTTCCCTCCTTATCCAACCCTAATCGTTCTCCATACACCCTCCTTTCTCTTCTTTCTCTCTAGGCTTTACTCCTTCCTCCTCTCATTCTCCTATCTCCTCAGAACTGCATCTTTTTCCTCTCCTCCTCCTTTTTATCATCTCTCCCCTTCTCTCCCGCTCCCTTTTATCTCTCTCGCCTTCTCTCCCCCTCCCTTTTTTCTTCTCTCCCCTTCTCTCTTTCTTTCCCCCTTCTTCTTTCCCCCTTAGCTTCCTCTCTTCTTTCCTCATTCGCTTTTATCCTCACCTCATTCGTCTTCCCTCTCCGAACTCCCATCCTCTTCCTTCCACTCTCTTATGATCCTTCCCTCCTCATACTCCCACCACTCTTCCCTTTCCCCACCTATCCTCTCATTCTTCCTTTCCCTTCTCCCTAACCTTGGCTTTTCCTCTCTGTCTTTCTATCCTTTCCACTTCCTCTTTCTCTTCCTTTCACTCTCCCCCTCTCCCTTCTGCATTTTTCCTTCTGTCCTTTCTCATCCTCATCCTCGGGATATTGCCCTTCCCTGTCCAACCCCCTCTTTTTTCCCTGTTTTCTAGTCTCCTCTCCTTTCTATTACGGAATCCTTCTCTTTTTCGTCCCTCTGTTGATCTCTCTCACCTCGCATACTCACATATTCACTGTCCCCTTCTTTCCATTCTCGTGTCTTTTCTTCGCCCTTTCTCCTTCCCACTATCCTCTCTTCCGTTCATCCTCCCCTTTACTCTCTCCTTTACCCTCTTTCCCCTCCTTCTTCCTTCTCCTATTTCTATCCTTCTTTCTCTCCTCTTTCCCCTGACACCCTTCTTTTATGTTCCCTCTCCGCACTCCTCTTATCACTTTCCCTTCTTCCATCTTCCCTCTTATATTTCCATTTCATCCTTCATTATTTTCTGTGGCCTCTCATCTCTTCCTGTTTTCCTTTTCCTCCCCTCTTGTCCTTCTTATTTTTTCCCTTTTAACATTTTCTTTTCCTCTCCCTTCCTTTCCTCGTCCTTTTGTCCATTTGTTGCTTTACTCCCTCTCCCTTTTTCTCCTCTTGTGGGACTCCTCTCTCCAGTTCTCTCGATATTCCTTCTCTCTCTCTCTCTCTCTCTCTCTCTCTCTCTCTCTCTCTCTCTCTCTCTCTCCTGGGTGAGTCTTGGTGCAACGTGTCAATGAACCAACAGGAGTACGAGAGGGGAGGAGAAGCAGGACACTGGTTGAGACCTTAAATCCAACAACAAGGTGTGGAAGGAAATCTTGTTTTTTAACTTCACACCCTTTGCACAGCCACACGCAGATCAAACTCGGATTTCCCTCAAGCAGAATAGGACATGGCAGGCTAAAGAAGAAGACTCTTTCCACTCTTACCACAGCTCTTATTTTTCCCCTATTTAAGCCAATTATTGCCCACTGATGGGGTATTGCAGCAGGCCCTTGCTTTTAGGTGGTTCATGGTTAAGTTGATTCTGTTGCATATATACGTTCGTAGTAATCGGTTTTACATTAAAAAAAAAATGTTGAAAGTGAGAGAGTAGAGATGGTAACGAGAAGTGGAGGAGATAGCTGTGAGTCACCCGCCTCCAGATTCACGTCTCCCAAAATCATATATCGCATGAGGCAAGTGCTGTATTGACTTAGTAATCTTGATTGATGGCTGACATGGACGAGCCTTGTCATCTTAGCTGTCGGTGTCTTTGCAGTGAGCCTAGCTGCCACAGTTGTTGCCTCAGAATAGTGGCTGGGGGTAAGTAAGAAAGCTTTTGCCGTTGCAGGGTAAGGGAAAAAACATAGGATTGTTAGTAGGATATAATCACCAGGCTGAGTGTGAGTATGTATCTTCATGGATGTCAGACACTCTCAGCTAATGTGTATAACGTCTTGAGATTGAGGATACCTAACAGCGTGTTGGAAGGACACTGTTGTAACAATAATTTTAATTTGTATTCTGGAGGTCTTGCATGGGAATCTCCGCACTTCAACGGTTTCATTGCATATCATACCTGCCTTAGCAATGTTGATGATGGTGTCCAGTGAACCATCAGTGTTATATAACAGGGTTCGAATCTATGTAATTAAGTACATAATCTGGCGTAGCTGCACTGGGGTGGACATTCCTTAGGATCTTTTGAGGGTAAAAACATGCAAGTGGATGATTGGTGGTGCCCATGGCAAAGAGTTGGTGTTCCTGATGTGTGGTGTGTCCTCTTAACTGGTGACATCATCGAGACCAGCACAGGATATGACTACCACTGCATTTTATGCCACGGTTCCCATATAAAGCAGAGCCCAACAGTGCAATACATTAGTGACTGTTTCGACAGGAAATGATGATCTGGGAAGGTGAGACCATCACAACAAGTGTGAATGCTATATACTGGTGGATGCAACCTCCACAGGAATGGAGACAGATAGCTGTTGGAGGCAGAACAATATGGTCCACATGTGGGCGCCAGGTATGAGATTGAGAGCATTATTTTCTACTACCTTGAGTTAGGCTAAGAAATATTCATAGTGTGTGATACGCCAAAAAATGGGTTGATAGTGTCCCAGAGGCAAAGAGATATAACCCTAGAATGGTACGGTACGTCTAAAGATCACTTTTGGGAAATGCATAGTGGTTATTGTCTCTGCTTTTCCTCCTCAGCATAGACTGGGTGACGATATAAAGGATAAGTTCTTGGATGAAGCTGTGGGAAGTGCGGTTCGAGAAACTAGTGAGCATATAATAGTACTTGGTGGCAAACCTGAATGGATGTGTCGAAAGGCAATGTTATGAATTCCATGGAATTTATAGTGGTTATGGTTATGACACCAGAGCCAGTGAAAAAGAAAGAATGTTACACTCTGGAGTTGCCACAGACATGTGTGTATCACTATGTTCAAGAAAAGCTACAGTAATCCAGTACCATGAGTAACAAAGGAACAAAAGTAAGAATTATGGTCTTGCTACAAGCAAGGGCAGGAAGCTAATATGGAACGTAAAAGTTATACCTGGTGATAAATAATCCATTTGTCTGCTACTTGAAGCTAGGGAAATTTGGTGTGCAAAAGAGATGCAAATTTCTGAACAATGAAGGAAGCTGTACCAATTAATTAACAAAGAGGTGGAAGACGTTGTCCAGCCTAAGATGCTGAAAATGACTAAAAAAAGGAGTGTTAAAATTTTTATGAATGTTGGGGCTCTCTAATGCAGATTATACCAAAGCCACATATATAGCCTGTGAGTAAGCGAAGGGAACCCCGAGACAAGTTGGTTTGACTGTAAAATGATAAAGAGGGATCAGCAATTAGAGAAGAGGGAGCAGCTTAATGAAAAAAGCAAGAGGGAGATAAGGAGTTTCACCTGGCAGTCAAGAGCAGGGCTACGGCACTGAGAGAAACAGAGGACAAGTTAAATGATCCTAAGGGGAAAGTTAAACTATCCATAATGGCAAAACGTATAACGAAGGAAAAGTAGGAATGGTCAGTGAACAACCTGTCAGGGGTGATGCAAGCTGCTGGCTATTACAATTGTAAATTAAAAGAGAGCATAAAAAGCACACCATAGTCCATTTCTAAACAAGGAACTTGAGAGGGACAGGTAGGGCCCTTGCAATGCTGAACCAGTACAAGGTCCATCACCAGAGTCAAGAGGAAGCAGAAGCACAATCGGTAGCATGGAGATGGTTGAGCTGCTGATACCTCTGGAGCGATGGCTGAAGTGCTTAAAACAGTTGATAATTTAGGCATGAAAATGGTAACTGAGCTAATGTATGTAACTGGAATGGAATAATTAGTATTAGAAGACAGTCTAATAAATGCAACTGTCAATGTATATAAAGGTCATGTGGTGGAGGAAGACAATCACAGAGGGTTAAAACTCACTGATCAGACAAGAAAAGTTGTGGAACAGGGTTGCCACTTGTGCGGTAATTACCCTGTGTATAGGGTAATTCAGCCTTTTTTTTTTTTTTTTTTCATATCTCTAGGGTTGTAGGACTTTACTAAAATAATTCAGTCTGTAGTGTAATTGTGAATTTTTATAAGCAAGGAAGCAACTTCTGCTAATACAACAAAATAGAAATGATAAAATTACCCAGATATTAGATAAATAGAGAATTATAAATTTCAGTCACATCTAATTCACTATATTGGAACAGGTGTGACAAGAGTGTTATGGTGAGTGTGTGTTATCACATTTATATATAATTTCTTCATGTTTTCTGTAGACGTCAGACTCTGCTATGTTTAATTAATCATCACCTGACAAAAAAGGAAGGTTTGATAGAACCTATAGGAAGCAGGAAAAGCCTTTACTCATACTGGCCATTTCGATGTGTAGGGTGTCCGAGGCTAGATACCTGGCAACCCTACACTGCTAATGGAAATACATACCAGTCGAAAAACCTCTAATCATCTCTCGGAGTTCGAACTTGTGCTCTGAGAGCAAGATGGTCGCTGTGATTGTTAACCACAGCACCACCAGTATTATGTAAAGTTTTCCCAATGGGATGGGATTCTTTTACATCAGAAGTGTCGTAAACAAAATGCTATGACGCTACTATCACTACTTTGTGTATATATATACACAGAATATATATATATATATATATATATATATATATATATATATATATATATATATATATATATATATATTTACATTCATATATTTATACATTTATATATTTACATTTATATTTATAGATGCTATTTGAAAATTTCCTCAATGTAGTGTAATGAAGGGTAATGTATAGTAAAATCTCTGTCTGCGTAGAGTAAAGCAGTGTCAGAGGCCTGGTAGCACTGTTCTGAGAAGGATCCTCGAGAGTATGATTAGAGACAAGTGAGTAGTGTTTTTGGCTTTATGCCGTGAATTGGCACAACAGTTACAATATTCATTGTCCAATACCTACACCGCAGAAGGAAAAGGAAATTTTACAACACAATAATTGTGGGTCTGAAGATGGCGTTTAATGGACATCCTGGGGTATTAATGGGCTATGAGGGAGGCATGTCTTGATGAATGGGTTGTATGATTGGTGCTGGATTTCTATGAAGGGGCAACTATGTCTGTGACAATGTGTGGAGGGTTAAGCGAAGAATTTTCGGTAAGTGTAAGGATGTCTGTACTAAATCTGGCTTTGGGTCTAGTGCTATGCTGAGTTATTATGAACTGAAGTTGGCTTGTTATCACTTAACAAAGATACCTGGCCTATTTCCAGCTTAGCTTATGACCAAGAACAGGCAGGCTGGAGGGTTGATTTGACTTGTAACCAAGCACATTCGTCCCTATCTCATAAGAAAGGCTCATCAAATTTCATGCAACCATTATTTTGTATTCAAGTTGTTTAAGTGGCCCAGTTCCATCAGATGATGACAAAGCAGCTATACACAGTCCACTGCTTTTCAGATTTAAAAAAAAAACTACCATATTTTTTTTTCTTTTTTTTTCCTGTACATAGTCATCTCTTATATTCCTATTAAATCCCATTTTCCACTCATGGCATGTGGCTTCGGGGGTTAGTTGGTAAAAATGCAGCCAGAGGAATGATGGGGGGAAGGGTCTGTGCCAATTAAGGACCGCGTAGCCCTCCTTTGCACCCTATGTTGCAGATTGTTTTCATGGCTACTCTGGGGGATGTACAGATTACATATTTGGTAGGAGGGGGGCATCCAGCATCAGATTTCTCAAAATTCTTAGTGTCAACACTGGAACCAGCACTGGTGTGTCTGCTAAAAGGAATAGCCTCGCTCGAGGAAGATGGGAGTTTTTACGCCTCAGTAGTCCTCTGGAATACATACCTGCCAGGTCTGTATTCACCGTGAAACGGTCGAGTAAGAGACAATTTTCTCTGGGGCTTCGAAGGGAGAATGAATTAGACAAGAATAACAGATGTGTCCTCCCTCTTCTTTCGTTTACTGAAGTCCTTTATTTGGACACCTTTGACTCCAAGAACGATAATTTGACTGAGTTTGCTTCATCATAAGACAGTGAAACACCCAGTAACAGCACGGATCCGGGGATGATTAGACCTCCAGGGAAAACGAACAGCATAATCTCCTCTCCAGCCTTCAACTACCTGACACAGAGATAAACTTTGTAGCCCAAGCCTCAATAAAAGTATGTCAAAACCACCTATACCTCGAGTGGCTTCAATATTGTCAGACTCTGGAATGGTAACTCATCTGCTCGGCCTCACTTCAGAGAAAGGTTTACTACGCTCATTTATCTCAGAACACCTTGTGTCAAGACCATAAATTCCGTTCAGGCTCCTTGGGTCGCCCATCCATCATTCAGGGACCAGCGGCAACCATCAATCCTTAGTTATTCAAGAATCCAAACTAAACTTCAGATCTACCCTCACTCTGCTCCTCAGTAGCCGCGATCAGCCTTCTGTAGTATACCGGGACTGGTAGTCAACCGTCTCCAGCTTCCTTCCGTATTTCTCGTGGCCTGCAGCCGAAGGTAACATTCCCAAGATAAATCCAAAGCATTTGGAATTACCAAGAACACAAAGGAAGAGTCGTCATTTTTCGTGAAGGGATCAAAATACGAACACCAAAACAAAGAAAATAATTGAGGAAAAGAAATACTCATCGCTTGTCCAGCTGTACCTCTCTCATCAGTATGTGGCGGCCCCCTATCCACCGCTTGTGAATGTGGGTGAGGGGAGGATTGAGCCTGACCTGAAAAGAGAATCTCGACCCTCTTTCCCTTCGCTCTCCCCTCTTCTACCCTTCTCCATTCTGCTTCCCTCTGCTGCTAACCTCATCCCTTTGCCATTCTTTTCCTCTCTCTTTCTCCTCTCCTTCCCTTCTCCCCTCTCTTCTCTCTATCCATCATTTCTCCCCTGTCTTGGTCTTTTCCTTTCATTCTCCTGTTTTTATCTTTTCTTTCCTTTCTGTATCTCTCTTATCCTTCTTTTCTCCTCTATCTTTCTCTTTTCCTTCCTTTCAACCTATTCTTTTCCCTTTCCTTCCTTCTTGCCCTCACGTTCCCCTTTGTGTTTTTCTTTTTTTCTCTCATCCCTCCTTGTATAACCAGAAGAATTTCAACTCTTTTATTCTTCCCTTTCTTTTTGCCGTCCACCGCTTCCTTTTCTCCCTTTGACTCTTCTCTCTCTCTCTCTCTCTCTCTCTCTCTCTCTCTCGCTCGCTCGCTCGCTCGCTCTCTCTCTCTCTTCCTTTTTCTAACCTTTTCCTTCTCTTCTTCCTTTCAACTCCTTTTCGTCTTATCCATATCCATTTCCCATCTCCCTCACCTATCCTTCCCTTTCCCTCTCGGCTTTTCCTATGCTTCTCTTCACCCTTCATTCTATCCCTGTCCTTCTCTTTCCTCATTTTCCTTTCTTGCCCCTCATTTCCTTTTTCTTCCCATTCTTAGCTTCATCATTCTTATTCTTTGTTTTCCATTTCCCTCCCTTCTCTACATAAGGTTGAGGGAAAAAACACATCTGACCAAAACACAGATTCACAACCCTTTTTCCCTCGCTTTCTCTTTTGTTGCTTCTCTCTCTCTCTCTCTCTCTCTCTCTCTCTCTCTCTCTCTCTCTCTCTCTCTCTCTCTTCCCATCTTCTGTGAATGTGGGTTAGGAGAAGACAATTCCTGAATAAAAAACTTCCATCTTTTTTTTTTCCTCTCTGTTTCTCCCATTTCCTTCCTCTCCCCTTCATGCCTTTCTAATGATCGCTTCTCCTCTGTTCCTTCCCATTTTTTCTCCTACGTTTTTTCGTCTCCTTTTCTTCCTTTTCCCCTTTACTCCTCCTGCCTCCCTTTCCCTATTCTTCCTCCTATTCTTTCCCTTCCCCTATACTCCTCCTGCTTTCCTCTCCCACGTTTCTTCGTCTCCTTTTCTTTCTCTTCCTCTTTACATCTTCTGCTCTCCTCTCCCTATCCTTCCTCCTGTTTTTTCCCTTCCCCTTTACTCCTCCTACTTTCCTCACCGTGCCTTTCCTCCTATTCATTCCTCTTTCTTCCTTTACTTCTGCTTCTTACGTTTTCCCCCACTTTTCCTTCCTTCCTTCTCTTTATCTTCTCCTTTTTTCTTCCTCCTCTTCTTCCCTTTTCCTACCTCTTCCTTCTCCTCCCCCACCCCCCTTCTCTCCCCGGTGAATATACGTGAGAGAAGACACTAGATTCTATTCCAGATAACATAGGAGATTTCGTAACACCTCTTCTTTAGTGACTTATTTTATCTTACACATTATCATTTTCTCTTATATTATTTACATCGCTTAAATATGGACATTCTTTTCATCAGTGACATACAAGAGGATAATGAGGTGCAATGAACAAAATAAAACGCCAAGTAAAAGGTGTTACGAAATTTTTAAAACCACACATACAAGGACCCCAAATCTTACCTATCTTTCCATCGTTGTTTTCATTACCTTACCCTTCCTTTCTATTCCAATAAATAAGTGAATAGAATAAACAAATCTCTCTTCTTTAAACTACCATTCCCGTTTCTTCGTCCCGTTAACTCTTCTTCCTTAACTGTCTTCCTTTCTTCCCCTTCTTCTTTCCAGATACTCACTTTCAGCTTCTGTATCCTCTGCCTTTTTCACACTGTCTACACTTTTATTTCTTTCCCCTCTCCTGTCTTCTTTTCAGCATCCCATTTCCCTCCTACTTACTTTTCTCTATTTCTCTTCTCCACGTCATATTAACTTCTCTTCTTTTCGTTACTATGCCTTACTTCCCTTATCTTTAATTCATCTTCCCATTATTCCTGCTCTTTCTTTCACCCTGTTAATTCCCTTTTCCTTGCTTTCCTGTCCTCCTGTCCTTTCTTTCGTTAGCTCCTGCTCATCTCTTCCTTTTTATAAATTCTCTCCATTCCATACTTTTCTTTTCCTTCTGTTTTTTAAACTCTTTTATTATAACCTTTCTCCCCTTTCAGTCCTCTTCCTGCCCTCTTCCTTCCTTTCTTCCTCTTCCTGCTTGTCCTTTCCTTCCCCTCTTCCTTTTTTCCTGCCCTTCCCATCCCCTCTCTCCTTCTTCTACCCTTTGTAACAGAAGATAAACGAACGGCAGGTGTGTGGATTGAGAAACTCCCTACACGATGGCTTCTTGATCTATTGAGCTTGATGATACAGGCGTGTGTGTGTCGTATCAAAAGTCTCTGTCTGCTGCTGTCTACAAGAGAACAGCAACGAGAGCGGGTCACTGGTCACGTTTCCTCGTGTTTCTTCATTGAACCTGCAAATACTTCTAATCTGGCCATAACAGACTTCCTAACAGTTACGCTGTTCATTTCGACAACTAACATCCATACAACCAGCTATGCATTAAGGCATATACATCCTTATACAATTATTTATACATTACACAGCTCCTTTCACCTCTCCATCCTATTTTTTTTTTTTTTATTCTCTCCCTTTCCGCATGTTTTTCCTCTCCCTCTTCCTGCCCAATCTTCCCTCTCCCCCTCTTCCTGCACCCTCCCTTCCCTTTCCTCTTCCTTCCTTTTCCTTCCTCTCTTCATTACCAAGTCCTCATCTTTTACTCCCTCTCCCATCCCTTTCCTCCTCTTTCTCTTTTCTCTTCCTCCCAATTCCACATTTCTATTTCTCCTCTTTTCTCTTTCTTTATTCTCTCCACGTTTCTTCCCTGTATATTTCCTCCTTTCTAATTTCCCTCACCATTACCACTCTTCTCCTTTCCTTGTCTCTCTTCTTCTCATCTTTTCTCATCCTACCCACTTTTGACTGTTACTCTCCCTCTCGTTTCCTTCATTTTTCTCCTGATTCACCTTTTTTCTCCCACGTTTCAGCAGCTTCTTTTTCTTCTTTAAGTTACTTTAATAAGCTTCTCTTTCCATCTATTTCTTGCCAGTCTCTCCTCTTCCTCTCTTTTCCCCCATCCCCCCCATTTCTACTTATTCCTCACCTTAGCACTGTTTTCTTCTTCTCGTTTCCTCCTCCTCCTCTCCACTTTTCATTTCTTGTTACCCCTTCTCCCCTTATCCTTCAACCCCAGTTAACTACCTTTTACACCTGTTCACTTCAGGATAATACAGATTTACGTAAAAAAATATAGGGGCTGTAACTTCAGTATCAATCCTTAGTTAATCATGTTCACTTCCAAGTTGTACATTTTTTTTATTAAAAGCCATAACATTCGCCTGCGAATGCGTATCGCCTGCCATCACTGAAAAACAACAGTAATCCTCCGGCAGTAGGAGGCTTATCATGGCCGCTTAGCCAAAATCGAAGAAAAAAAAAAAAAGTCTTAGGATTTCGCTGTTTACTCCCAAGTTAAACATAACGCTAGCATTTAGAAGCCTGAAGTCAGAGGTACTATGTTAGAGAAGGTCATCGACTATAACAAGCCTTCGAAGAATTTTTAATACCTTTTAAAAGGTCACTTTCTTTGTTCGAAATACGAAGGAAAATGGTAAATAATGAATTATTAAAAGAGAAAGCTAAGGGGCATTGTTTTGCTTGCATAATCCTTGGCAGTCGGAGGCATATCACCATAGTTTCGGCAAAATTATTAACAAACAAACCATATATCCCGGGATACTGTAAACAAAGTTTGGATGCAATTAATTTGCCCACTTATTTTTGAGATATTTTAGTAACAGCCAGACACACAGACAGACACAGACGATTA
>NC_136955.1:10172842-10213509 GCF_032717465.1 Coenobita brevimanus | reverse complement strand
TAACAATTTTAATGGTTTGAGGATATTTCTAAACAGTTAAAATTTTTTTTCAGTAAATATGAAAATTAAATAAAATACTAGCCCAGTAAGGCAACTATATAAAAAGTATTTTCATGAAGATTGTTAGAATTCATAAAATGTTCATCTTAGGAACACGACGAAACTGATGTCCAGGTAGATTCCTAAGAAGGGGCTTTGTAGCAGCTCATAAGGATCTAGGAGGATTTGTAAAGGGCTGGATTGAAATCTGACTTTCAGTATTTAAGTCCCTCATATCTAATTGTGTGTGTGTGTGTGTGTGTGTGTGTGTGTGTGTGTGTGTGTATTTTATAGTTTTGCCATTTCCTGATGGCTTTACCCATCTTAGGACAGATTTAGTGAACTGAAAGGGTGAGATATATCCTCAATAAGCGTCTACATTATGATGGGGCATCCGAATCTGAATAAAACCACCTGGAAACAGCAAAAATAAATTAAATCTGACGTCTCTCAGTATTAAGAGATCAAGGATTATTACAGGAGGGATGGATGTAGCTAGTTTTAAGGAAGTATCTTCTATCTCACTAATCAGTAGATGACTATCTTGATTTTTCTTTTTTATGTTTGAAGTGGTGCCATTTTTTGCACTGAGGTAACTGGGTAAGATTAGTCAGTCACCACGTAACTTTGAACTAATAATTCCTGATAAAAAGGTTAATTCTGTGACCATGAAGTTTTAATCCGTATCTGTGCATGGTCAAGTCTGTGGGAATGAGGTAATACCTTGGGCTAATATTTAGAAAGAGAGAGAGAGAGAGAGAGGAAGATATTGGTGTGTGAGCTTATATGAAAGAAATAGTGAGAGAGGGTGATGTTAAAGGGAAGGGGAGTGCAGAGATGAGAGGATATGTAGGGAACTTGGGCGCAGATGATGAATGCTATCCGGAGAGAGAGAGAGAGAGAGAGAGAGAGAGAGAGAGAGAGAGAAGGCAAGGGCAATGCAAGATATGAGAGGGGAGAGAAAAGAAAGCAAAGGAGGGAGTTGGGGGGAGGGGAGTAGAGAAAAGGGAGAGAGCAAATGGAGGGAAAGAAGGGAGAGGGGAAGGTGTGAGGAAAGGGGGAGGGGAGGGAGAGATAAAAAAGTGGGACGGCTTTAACAGGGGAAAGGGGAATTAAAAATAATAATAATAATAAAAAAAATAATAATTATATAGTGGGTGGATTGCCTCATATGGGAGTAATTCTTGTATGACTCGGATACGAAAAGACTGAGGCCCTAATCTCGCCGTGTAAGGGAAAGCTCCCTATCACCTCTTCCTTAGCGGATTTATCTGTGGATACGGCTGGTTAATATCCTTTTGTATGTTATTTATGCAAAGTATGAATTTGAAAGATTTATATATCTACCAGAACATTACAGCAAGGTGAAGAATATAGCAAAATAAATCGCTTAGGAAAAGGCATTATGGAGCTTCGTTAATCGGCAAGCGAATACGAGCCAAGGATATCAAAAGAAGGCTCTCACCCTTCCACCAAACAATCCATCGGAGTCTGACAGGAAAATCGAGAAGCAACACCGCACAGTATAGGAAAACTGACATTTTTAAAACAAAGGACTGAAGGGAACACATACCACGATTTTGAAGTGGAGCGTGGATACACACACACACACACACACACACACACACACACACACATGATCCCAGTAATACTAGTGTGAGTGATTAGTGACTAAAAAGGATTGTAACCACCCAGATCATTTCAGGTACAGTATATGCCCGTCCAATCAAATTTAAAAACATTATCGATTTAACACTACATAAAGAACGTTATAACTTGTTCCATTCATCCACTACTCTTTTCTGTACCATTTCCTTCGTATGTCCCAACTTATTTGGAATTTTTCTAGTGTTATTTAATTTCTGCCTGTTCTTTCGTGCCTACTCATTCCTGAAATTTCTGAATATATCGTGTAATATTTCACTATTCTGCGTTAATACTTTAATTAAAACTCTCCCGACTCTTCACTTTTCCAATGAGTGTAAATGTGTCTTTCATATTTTCTGTTCATAAAGAATGTTCCCCTTATCATATAAGGTTTTTCTGGCTCCATCTAGAGCGTCGGGATCTTGGGCTCGGCTTTCCACTCCCAACACTTAAGACGAGGACGGTCAGCCTCACTCGCTCCAGAATGGCACTGTGAGCAATAAACCTCCGATACACCGCTGCTGGCCCCATCCGGTTGGAGTTCCGTTGCCCACTAGAGCACCAGACGCCATTTGGTTATAACTTTGAGTAATAAATGGTTCCTCAGTGACGGTAAACTATGTAGCATGTCACTCGGTGTACAGCTACATGAAGGCAGCACTACACTCCCGAAAGATATAATGCCCAATCTGTGGTAGGGACATAAAAAGCAAAGTACCACACGTTTCAAATGTTGTAGCATCACTAAAACAAGACAAATCTGTATTATTACTTTGGAGACATACTACTTACACTCCTTGATAAACCTCGGACCCTGCTTCCTATATTTCATTCAATAATGCACTGATCTCTAGGGAGCATCCCGGGATAAATAACTTATTGGTTTATAATTTTGACAAAGCTGCGACATGCCTCTGATTGCCAGAGGAGTTTGCAGGAAAAACATACAATTCAATCATTTTCATTAAGCATGCAATTACTCCCCATTTTCTATCATACCCTTGATGAAGAGAACGGATAATTAAAACGTAACTTTTAGAAATTCTTCGAAGGCCTTTCATATTCAATGACCTTCACCAACATAATACCATTGGTTTCAGGCTTCTGGATGCTAGCATGATATTTAACTTAGTCGGAGTAAACAGAGAACTTCTTTTTTTTTTCTTTTGCGAAGTTGCAATGATAATTATGTCTTCGATTGCCAGAGGATTACTGATCTAGATTTTTAGTGATGATGGGTGATGCCCGTTCGTGGGTGAATGCTTTGGTTTTATTCTCTATTAAATTTCACTTGCCACTCATTTAACTTTATGAATAAGATATTAAGGTTTATGTGAAGATTGTTATAACCTTCAATATTATTTCCGCATATGCCTAATCCATGTTATCAGAAAATTTTCTAACCGATCAATTTTCATCTGACGGTACTTGACCACTCGCACAACATGAATATTGCGTTGAGGTTGCATATTAATTGAGACTTACCTTTGAGCTAGGAGTGACTCTCTTAGCTTACTTGTTAAAACGACACTCTACTATGACTGCACCTGGCCATCAACCAAGCTGAAAGATTTTGTAATATTTGCGTGGGTGTATTAAACTTTCTATGACAATATTACTTAAAAACAAAAACAAAAAAGTATCTAACAATCAGCAAAAGGCCACGAAACAGAACCCTGAGCCACACCACATGCTACTAGTTTGTAGTCTGAGTGTAATTCCATTGATACTCTGCTTCACTTCCATTAACCGCGATGCCAACTAGCTTAAAGTACGAGCATTCCTTCACATGCCGTGTGCACTAACTCTCCAAAGAATTATCGTGGGAACCTTAATCAAATCCCGTGCTAAAGTCAAGATAAATGACACCGTATGGTATGAAGGTAGAGGTTGGGCTGGAGAGTGGGGGAGGAAGAGAGAGGGTGAGATGAAAGGAGAGGAACCAAAAGTGAGAGAGAGAGGAGGGGAGGGGAAAGAGTGATGGAGGGGATGAGAGGAGAGGAGGCAAGGGAGAAAGAGGGGAGGGGAGAGAAAGAGGGAGGGAGGAAGGACGAAGGTGAAGGATTACATAGGAGTACAAAGGAGGTACAGAAAACGGAAGACATATTGGCTCATGGCGAGAGTATCTGTTAAAAAAAAAAAAAAAAAAAAAAAGCTCTAAGCAGCGTGTAAAAGAAAATTATTGAAAACAGGAAGGCTCTATCCCACCCACCACATCATCCGGTAAAACTGGCCAAAAAATAAATAAATAAGTAAATAAATAAAGGAAAAAACATGGAAATTTTTATGGAAGTGAAAAGGGAATAACAGTCCACTGTGTTAAATATAAAGGTCTGCAAATGAAAAAGCATACATAATCGCTGAATATTCTTAGTATTAGAAAACGTCACACTTTCGTCAGCATACACTTTAACGAGGAAAATAAACAACACTCAGTTAGTTTTAGCCTATGGTCTCGAAATATTTATGTAGCAGAATTTATACATATCAATAGTTTTTGCACTAACTGCTGTTGCTGGTAGTTTATTCCATTGTTCCACTACGCGAATATTACAGTGATATCTTCCGACACTAGCATTGCATTGGTGGTAAGTGGTGGCGACCATCATCCACTCACTATTGATGTAGTGTTCCCTACTTCTTTCTTCACCTTTATTATTCTTTTTCTGACTGCCTTCTCTCTTCCTATTTTCCCACCTTTCCTGTCACTTTTTACCCTCCATTTGTCAAAGTCAGAGGAGGGTGTTGTTATCACTGGGATCAATAGGTGTCCGCCAGTAGAGTTTGGCGACAAGGCGGCTGGCTGGGCGCAGAGATTTCGTTTCCGGGCCAGAACTCAGAAAGTATTCACTATAAAGTCATGGAAATTCACATGGTTATGTCTCATAATGAACTGGTGCCGTTCGATAGGTAGAATGCCATGTCTTAACTATTTTTTTTTTTTTTTAATAATGTAAAAGTAAAAAAAAAAAAAATCCAGAGATTTCAGTGCGACCTGCGCTAGGACCTGAAGGGCCCAGGTTGTGTATCCTCAAGAAGTTCTCCTTACTCTCTCTTTAAAGAAAAGATTGGAGGAGGTGAGGGTCGTTATGCGTTTGGTTAGGTGTGCAGGGAGGAGGGAGTTATGTGCTTGGTGAGATGGAGGGTTACAACAGTGCAGTGTTGCCTATGTTTATTGCCATTAATTCCTTTTCTTTCTTTTTTTATGTGAAGAACAAGGAACCAAGGGCCACGAGCCCGCAAAATTGCTCCTTCCAAGAGAAAAACAAAATACAGGAGAGAGCCAAATTCAAGATCCGATCATTTCGAGATGCCTGGACACACTGCGTTTGAATGACTGGAGATCATAGGAAGCAGGAAATACAGACAGAGGGAGACAGCTCCAGAGTTGACCTGTTGCATAAATGAAGGACTGGGAGTAATGGTTAACTTTTGCATTAGAGAGATGGACAGAAAAAGGCGGCTTTACATTATGTGATAACCCTAATGGTTTCCTGGAAGCCAGAAAACCATTCACAACGCTGGGCAATTACCATATAACCAACCAACACATGTTGCCTATATGTCAACTAGTGGGTTGGCAGAAGGGTTAGTGCCCCTCCTCATAAAACAGCTAACTCAAAGTCAAACGGCCACCCTTTATAAGATAATGGTGTCTGGCTATAGACAGATGGATAGTATTGCGTTTCCTGCTTGTGAGTCTCATTCCACGATTTCTGGTCACAGTGTTATGTAGTTTTTCAAACAAATTATCATATTTAACATCATGAAATTTTTAAAAGAATTTAATCTACTTGTATTACATATCCTCTGAGTCTTCGGTCTTTTTTTCTTAGAGAGAGAGAGAGAGAGAGAGAGAGAGAACGTACAGTATTTGGCTTAAGTTCTTCGTTGTGTAAAGGTAGAGCATCCTCCGATCAGTCTTATCACTACAGTAGTCAGAACGTTTAAGAGCAGTGACACGCCTACGAACCTAGGGACACTGATCAAAATTTTTCTCCTCCTTCTCCTCCTTTTCCTTCTCCTCCTTATCATCATCCATCCTTTTTTTTACTACCTAAAGATTAGGTGAGGAAGAATCCAGAAACAAGGGAAAAAAGGAAACGTCAGAACTACGTACTGGCAGCATGCCCAGAGGGATAGTTCACACAGTATTTCACAAGCAACCAGACATTTACAGTCTTGTCTCTGTTTCACAAGCCTAACCATCTGCACAGTTTGGAATAGAAAAATGGTGCAACACAGGTTAAGTTAGAATACATCTATGAATAGGGATTCAGATCCCCTAATGTGCAAATGGGTGAGACAGAATACATCTACGAATGGGGGTACGGATCCCCTAATGTATAAATGGGTGGTTGTTAATGAGGAGGAATGATGGGAGGCAGGGAAGTGAGTAAAGTGGCTGCGTGAGTCAGGGTGGGAATGATGGGAGGCAGGGGAAGTGAGGAAAGTGGCTGCGTGAGTCAGGGTGGTGGGAGAGAAGAAATGGATTCAAAGACATTAGATGAGTAGGGGAAGATAAATAGATTGATACAGATGTCAGACTACAATGTATTTGTTTATAGGTCTGAGTATATATATATATATATATATATATATATATATATATATATATATATATATATAATCATCATCATCATTATCATCAGCCGTTAAGGCACACTGCAGGTCCTGCCTATCCCTACCGAAGCAGGGACGATACAGCCAATGTATCTCCACCCAGTGGCTTAGGCTGTCTGGTAGAGACTGTATGTAGGAAGAGAAGTGCTTGTGAGTGTGATTGTAGTGTTGTAGTGGCTTTGGATGTGTGTTCATATATATATATATATATATATATATATATATATATATATATATAGAGAGAGAGAGAGAGAGAGAGAGAGAGAGAGAGAGAGAGAGACAGAGAGAGAGAGACAGATACCATAAGACGATGATATATATATACTATACATAGACAGGTAGGAAGGTAGGTAGGTAGATAAAAAGATAGGCAGAAAGACATAGCAAGGACGAGATAGAGCTACTACGTATGTATATTGATGGGTAGATAAACAGATAGACTGACGAAATGTAGACGGGATGAGATAGATATTAATATACCATTATGTACGTACAAAGAGAGAGAGAGAGAGAGAGAGAGAGAGAATATACAATAACACATCTGTCAGCCAAGATTACTCTTTACTGTAGAAAATCGGCTTCTGTTAACCTTTCATTACTTGAAGCTGAACCAACGACGGCGAAAGTGTAACTCATTTCTTGTAGCATTTAACTTCTGGGAATCATCTCGTGGAATATATATTTCGAGGTTAGCATCAGTACAAAACGAAAACTCACCAACCACAGCGAAAGAATTAGAAATAGTTTGGTGAAGAAAAAAGTAAATACAAAAACACAGAACGACGGGAAAGGATACTGGTTTCGGACACGGGAGTAAAAAAAACTGGTTAAAAAGCAGTAGGACATCAAAATAAGAATATATGAATGAAAAAGGAAAGAGTAGAACAGACTAAAGAAACAGGGGAACAGATGAAAAGGAAGGAGAGAAAGAAGGAAACAAATGAGACAGTTAGTGTTAATGGTGGGAAAAAAGAGAACAACTGAGAGAGGAAAAGTAAAAGAAAAATTAAATGGAAGAAAGGAAGATTGTAGATTGATAAAAAGACAAAGGAGTGGGTGGAACAAAATAAACAGAGGGGAATACAAGCAAAGGAGCGTGAAAACGAAGGAAAAAGGAGAGACAAGAAGTATTAATGGTGGGAAAAAGAGAATAGGGCAGCTTAGGGAGGAAAAAGGTAAAGAAAAAAGAAAGAAATGGAAGGGAGGGGGATTGTAGAATAAAAATAAAAAAGCACTGGTTAATCTCAAGTTCTACCTGTCGTGGATCCCGATTTTTCAAAACATGGGAGAATACTAAGCTAGGGTACCGTCCACCAGATCCCTACGACCCCTAACAGTCTTTACATGATAGAATACTCTCCCCGGTCTCCTGACATCTCTTAGCCTTCATCCATATCAAATGCTTGCTGTTGCTGGAAGGAGTTCTGCATAATAGCAACCCCTAAAAATTCTCTCTCGCACCTGCCCGCATCTGCATCTAGTGTGGACGCAACTCTAGACTCAAAACCATAGTCTAATCGTACGGTTTCTCAAGGCTAGAGTATAACTTTGTCCAGAATACTGAAGAGTTGGTGACAGGCCTACGTACTCGGTGACAGTGTACGGTTATCATCATCATCAACATCACTAACAATGTCATCATCATCATCATTTTCGTCAATAACAATTTCATCATCATCATCACCGTCAATAACAATTTCATCATCCTCATCATCATCATCATCATTTTCGTCAATAACAATTTCATCATCATCATCACCGTCAATAACAATTTCATCATCCTCATCATCATCATCATCATCGTCATCATCATCATCATCTTCGTCAATAACAACAATTTCATCCTCCTCCTCCTCATCGTCAGTAACAACAATTTCATCATCATCATCATCATCATCATTATCATCGCCAGGAATACCAACATCATCATCATCGTCAGGAATATCATCATTATCATCATCCTCATCGTCAAGAATATCATCATCATCATCATCAATCATCATCATCATCATCATCATCATCATCATCATCATCATCACAACTTTTTTTCCCATCAAATAAGGGCTGAGGCAGAATCAGGAAACAAGGAAAATACGAAAGCAGGGAAACACAGCAGCAGGCCCAGTAAAATGAACCAAACACTCATTTACACATCAATTAAACCCTCGCAGTCTTGCCCCCCCCACTCTCTCTCTCTCTCTCTCTCTCTCTCTCTCACACACACACACACACACACACACACACACACACACACACACACACAAGCAGGACTGATATATATAGGTAAATTACACCCCGAAATGGGCTTGGTTCCCGGACCTCCAAATGGATATTGTTAATGAGGAGAGATGATGGGGTACAGGAAAGTGAGGGAGACGGCCGAGTGAGCGATGGTGGTGTTGTACGACGTGGAGAGGGAGAGGGAGAGAGAGAGAGAGAGAGAGAGAGAGAGAGAGAGAGAGAGAGAGAGAGAGAGGGGGGGGGAGGAGAAGGGGAGAAGGAAGACAGGAACGAATCAATCCACCAGAAAGTTTAATGGAATAATTTTCCTAAATATAAAGGTAGCTGAAGCAAGGAAGAAAATTAGTTAATATAAGAAGAATAAATACCGAGACTTCGGAAGAAAGGTAAAAGGACAGAAGACTAACGTAAAAGAATCCAAGGACGAATGTTCTGACGAAATAAAACTCTTCTTTCCTTTCCAGGTGTCTTTACATTGAGCGACGAGCCAAATGGTTTCCCGTGTGCCAGGAAACCAGTTACAACGCTGGGTGGTAACTATATAAGCAAACTATTCGTGTTCCCTACGTGTCAATATGTTGATTAGCGAAGGGTTGGTGCTGCTCCCCGTAAAACAACTTAGAGTCAAATAGTTACCCCTTACTGAGTTGTGGTGTCTGGCTATAGATTGACAGATGGTAAGACTAAAGAAAGAGAAGACACCTGAAAGGAAGGTAAAAAAAAAAAAAAAAAAGGAACTACTGTAGTGAAGAGAGGGAAATAAGATGAAAGATAGACCTGTGGAGGAAAATGTGACGACATAGAGGAAATAGAAGCGCCTAAAAGAAATACAAACGAGATTTTTTTCCAGCTTTACGAGAGGAATGGAAGTGACAGGTGTGACTGTGAGGGATGGGAAAAGAGTTAGTCAAGCAGAAGCAATAAATGTACCCTAATCAAAGGAGGTAAGATGTGCTGGATATAAGTATGATTGATGATGTTGGTTATGTAGGTGTGCGTGTTGTTTTTGTAAGTGTTTGTGATATTTATGTAGGTGTCTGTGTTGTTTATGTAGGTGTTTGTGTTGTTTATGTAGGTGATTGTGTTGCTTATGTAGGTGTTTGCGTTGTTTATGTAGGTGTTTGCGTTGTTTATGTAGGTGTTTGCGTTGTTTATGTAGGTGTTTGCGTTGTTTATGTAGGTGTTTGCGTTGTTTATGTAGGTGTTTGCGTTGTTTATGTAGGTGTTTGTGTTGCTTCTGTGGGTGTCTGTATTATGTAGGTGTTAGTGTTTATGTAGGTATTTGTGTTGTTTATGTACTGTAGATGTTTTTGTTTATGTAGGTGTCTGTGTTGTTTATGCAGGAGTTTCTGTTGTTTATGCAGTTATTACTTCTGCCGAGGAGGATATGTTTTACCCCGCGTTGGTTTGTTTGTCTGTCTGTCTGACTGTCTGTCTGTCTGCAGGATTACTCAAAAAGTTATGAATGGATTCTGATGAAATTTTGTGAACGGATGGGACATGGGACAAGGAATAAATGATTAAATTTGGGGCTGGATCCAGATCCCGCACAATATCTCCAACAGTTCTCAAAGAATTTCAATGAAATTTTGTGGAAAGGTGCGCCATGGAGCAAGAAAGAAATGATTAAACTTTGGGGCTGATCCAGATCCGGGATTGCTCAAAAAGTTATGAACGGATTTTGATGAATTTTTATGGAACGGTGGGCCATAGACCATGAAAGAACTGATTAAATTTTGGGGTGGATCAGTATCCGAATACGGACCTTTTTTAAAGGCAAAGGCATTGGCAGAGGTATGCGTTGTCTGGGCACTTTCTAGAATTTGTTGCTTTTGTTTTTGTTATTATTGTTGTTGTTGTTGTTGTTGTTGTTGTTGTTGTTGTTGTTTGTGATGTTAACGGTGTCAGTTAAGTTGTTTTTACTAAAGTTGTTGTAGTATATAACTGTTTTGTGTTTCTGACATTAGTAGTATTGTAATTTTTGTCTTTGCTTTTTATGCTGGCTGTGATTATTGTTGTTGCTGTTTGTGCAGCAAATGTTTATGTCGTGGTTGCTTTTGTTGTTGTAGCAGTGACTATTGTTGTTTAAATTTTTATTATTATTATTATTATTATTATTATTATTATTATTATTATTATTATTATTATTATTATTATTATTATTATCATCATTATCATTATTATTATTATATTCCGGTTGCTGTTGTTCATAATAACCTGATGTTGCTTCTGGTGTTACTGTAAATCATTCTGCCTACACATGATTCAGAATCTCACACATTATCTTTCTCCATTCTCCTCGGCCTTCCCTTTCGTATCATTCTCGCTGCTTCTGATCTATAACATTTATTACTCACTCATCCTTCCTCCTTCCTTTATTGCTGTAGTACTTTTAGCCACACAAGTCTCCCATTTCTTCATAGTGCATCTTTTACCACATCTTTGTCATACAATATCACTTCTAGGTCTGTCAAACAATCCCATCCAGCATACAGTATAAACCACAGACACTGTATCTCAGACACATTAACTCTTCTTTAGTCCAACAAATTTAGAGCCCACAAATCGCAGCTATACGCACAGTCGACACCACTACGCATTTATACATACTCATCTTTGTAATTCTCTTTTAACACTTTTGTGAACCTGCATAGACTAATGTTTTTGTATTTTATTTTATGGGTTATATCAGGTCCTTCACTTTTATCTACTATTACGTTCACATCCAAATACTCAAAACACCTGTCATTCTGCTAATTTTCCATATTTAATCTTACACAAATCGTTCTGCTCTGTCTGTTTCTGTGTTCTGTATCTCATCACTTTCTCCATTTGTCCTCCCAGAAAGTCTTCCAAATTCTGCTGAAGTTTACACAATGAATCTGTGACCAATGCTATGTCATCTAGTGTAAGTAAAGCAAGTGGTTATAGAAGCAGTCTACTGTTTTTATACGAGTAGATGCAAGTTGGATCCCGGTGGGGAGGGGGTCACGGAATAATCCAATGAGCTGAATTTCATTTAACATCACTGATGTTCCAGTAAACCTCAAGACATGTCCTAAGAACACTCTTCAGTATTAAAAATACTAGCTTTGAATTAAACAATCCTAATATTATTCAATATGGTCAGTGAATGTTAGCGTAAAAGTGGTGACATGTGAAGGTGTATGGTAAGTAGGAAGAATACTGAGCCTCAGAAAACGGATTAACAAGTCTATGATAACAGCCGGATGCAAGGAAATATAAAGTGGCTTATTTTCCAGTCTACACATCGTCCAGCATACCTTTAGCCAGCCAGTATTCCTATATCAGCCCCTCTGACCATCCTGTCTTTGAAGAGACTGAACAAGCATGGCAACAAAACGCATGCCTGACACAACTCTACCTGTACCTCAGACTATTACCCTGCCTTCCTTCCCACTCGCACACATGCGTTACTCATTCAGTGATAAGGCTAATAGATAAGTTATAACCTCATGGTTCGCAAATAAATTTTATTTACGAGTCCTTTCTAGGCAGCAGATATCAGGGCTAGCAAAAGGCTATGTTTCATCATAAGGAACGTTGATCACAATGCACCTAACATAATCTCCATACGTAACTTGCTAATGCACAGAACTTTTCCAGTCACTCACAATTTCCTTTGAGGATCAAAAAATAAACTCCGTTTCGTTTCCTAATTAAACCGATCAGTGGCCACCTTTGGTGCTGGAAGTGTTGAAATGGAGAATACGTGGAAGTGATCATATAGACATGATGAACTAGAGCACTATCTCTGGTTATCCAGTGTTTCTAGCGTGGTTCGATACAATGCTTCAAAACCGAAGAGTAGCATGCCCAGATACCACAGGTGCCCACTGATATTATGAGACTCTTGCAGATCAATATAATAAAAATTATACAGTTACTCATTAAAAAGGATCCAAATTGACCATACGCGCCAATCGGAAAAGAACTAAAAACATAATATATAGCATTTTTTATGCAAGGAAGAAGGAACCAAAAGCCAGAAGCCCACAAGACTGCTCCCTCCAAGAAAAAACAAAAACAAGACGACAGAGCCATTCGAGATGCCTGGACACACTGCGTTTGACATACTAGAGTTCATAGGCAGAAGGAAATACAGACGGAGGAAGAATGTTCCGGAGCTGATCTGTTGCATACATGAAGTGCAGGAAGTAACGATTAACTCTTGCAATAGTGAGATTGACAGAAAAAGGATGAAAGTTTGTTGACAGACGGGTGCTGCTCGCCCGCAGTAGAGGTGGAGGGATGCAAGCAGACAGTTCAGAGGAGAATCGACCACTGTCTGCCAGTACACACCAAAACAAAAACTTCTGTAGTTTTCATTATCTTGGTCTTGTGACTAGTTGAAGTACTGTAAATTCCTACAGTTCTATCTATCTATCTATCTATATACCTAGGCTGCTTCCCCCAAGGAAAGGGAGGTAGCCGAGACAGGACGACTCACTCTCCATTTACTCATCCATTCAAACACATTCATTCGCATCTTAGCCCCAAAGGGAGAACGGACAGATCCTCACCGCATCACACCGCACAAGGGTCAACTGCGCAATGCAATCAGTGACATCCACAGCAGGGCCCGACAGCAGAACTGGTTTACCCCTGCCACATCATAACAGACCCATCCCCTTACCCGCACCTGACCTGACTAGCTGATCAGACCAAATGCGGGAGAATATCCCCTCAGGGCTGCGTCATCACTTATTCATTCACAATTTCTCTCCATTTATTTCTGTCACGCACAGCCACTCTTCCTTGCTCAACAGACATCCCTCTCGCATCCAGCGCTCTCTTCACACTGTCCATCCATCCTATTCGTGGTCTTCCTCTCAGTCTTACACCTCTCACATCAGATCTAGTTATCTTTTTCACCAATCGCTCATTATCCATTCTCTCCATATGCCCAAACCATTGCAACACCCTCTGCTCAACTCTACGAGCCATCTCCCGAACAACTCCAGTTCTCCTTCGCACTTCATCATTTCGCACCCGATCCATACGCGTCACTCCACACATACTCCTCAGACATCTCATCTCCATTACATTCAAACTTTTCCTCTCTGCTACACCCATATTCCATGTTTCAGCAGTTGTCCAGCAAAAAAAAAAAAAAAAAAAAAAAAAACAAAAAAATCGGAGTTCATACGACCTCTGAGACCAATCAGAGTCAAAACAACTCAACCTTAATAATCAATAGCCTAGTCAAGACTGATCAGGACCAAAAAGATAGACCTTACTTGAAATGGAGCTAAGAAAAAATAATAAATAAGATTTAAAAGAAAAGTGTGTACATCTCATGGCCTCCCCCGGGCCGCAAAGGTTATTAAAAGTCAATGACGTCAGTTTAGTAAATTCACTCGAAATACAGAATGATGCCACAACTGGAAGTAATGGCATGAAACTCAAAGGTGAATGAAAGGTGACTGGTAAAATATGAATTTATCGAAAATGGAAAACTATTTTATGATTGGTGAAGTGGAATATAAGAACAAGCCTCCAGACATCATAGCAAGCATAAAACCTGCAAACACATTTAAAATTCGATTAGATTAATATACAATATGAACACTTTAGATTTCAACTGAGTGGTGCTTATCACCAGTTCCACACGTACTCACACGATCGTGAAGTGGTAACCTGATTAACACATCCTCTGATTTTGTGTGTGTAGACAATTATTTTTATTTTTTTCAGGAACTGCACATTAGAGACATTAGATTATATCGTTTTCCCTCCCTTCTTTCGGATAAGAAGTTTCATTTTAGTTCCTTCTAACAATCACGGTTTCTTATTTATTTATTTATTTTTTACGGACTACCACTAGTATACTTGAGGGGCTGGTGGGTAAGAGTGAGCCTTTCCCCTTTCCCTTCCTCTCTCTCTCTCTCTCTCTCTCTCTCTCTCTCTTTTTGTAACACGTTCTGGTTCGGTGTTTCTTGCAGTTAGATTTACCGCGGCAGACAGCCTTATTTTAGGGCAATTGGCCACAAGGAATATGTATTTCCGATGCAGTCACTTCAAGTTCTGTGCATTCCAATGGTATTCTCTGACAGTTACAAAGTTTGACATCTTATTTCTATAACCGCGCTAGCAAAAACAATATCGATTTTTATGTTATTAGCGTTTAGTGTGTGTGTGTGTGTGTGTGTGTGTGTGTGTGTGTGTGTGTGTGTGTGTGTGTGTGTGTGTGTGTGTGTGTTAAAAAAAACAGTTTTTAACTTGTTTTAGTAAAATCTGGTGTAAGTCCTGGGGGTCAGCCAAGGAGTAAACCTATTGCTTTTTAGAACAATAGGTCAAAGGTCAAAAGACTCGGGGCAAGATCCGCTTAAAGTTTTTATCTGACTTACACCAAACTTTCTGAAAATGGTTTGGGATAAAGCAGCCATAAAAGGATTTGATTTTGAGAACAATAAGTCAATGGTCAAGGTCAGAAAGAAAAGTTAAATGCAAAGGAATCGCAACAAGTTCCGTTCAAACAGTTTTGTTCTGAATTAAACCAAACCTCTTATAAGGGTTAAGGGTCAAGCAAGAACAAAGGAATTAATTTTAGAAAATAATCAGTCAAAGGGCTAGATGACAGGGAAAGGTGATTTTTCGACTTAAGTATATGCTTTTAAACAAAATAAATAACATGGTTTTTTACCTGATTTGGTGTCAACTTGATGGATGAGTTGACGGATGAGGTACAGCCCACGTGCTAAGTCAAATTAGAATGCTTTTATTCGATGTAGACTGAGCTTTGTGGAAAACCTCAGGTTAAAAGAAGAATAGACAGATTCGATTTTGAGAACAATTACTCAAAGGTCAAAGTCACACAGAAAGGTCAAAGGTCAGAGTCACTGGACAAAGTCAAGTCAAATAGTTTCAATCTGATCTGAACCACGTTGATGGGAGGGTTAGAGGTTAGGCAATAATGAAGTATGTCGATTTTGAATGTTATCTGTCGAAGGCCAAGGGCACAGGGCAAAGTCATATTTTTGGCCCTTAGACCAGTTGGAGGGCGTGTGTGCTGCATTCTCTCAGTTTTTCTTGTGTGTAATTTTTACGGGACCTATAACATCATGTGTGAAGTCAGGTAGAGGAATGGTAAGACTGTGGTTGAGATTCGAGGTGGAGTGAAGTGAAAGATATATGAGGTGACAGAATCACTACTTTCCTTCCACTCCCTCCATCCCATTCCCTTCAGTACTTCCTTTTGAAGTCTTCAGGTGCAGCGGGCTAGGGTGATGGACTAGCGAGGATGAACGATGATCAAAGTTTGGCAGAGTTGACTCCGCTTCACCAGGGAGTGACGGGGTGGAAGAAATGAGGGAAGGGGCAGTGCAGATTGGGAGGAAATAACGAGGGAAGGAGGAAGAAGTGGTGAGGGAAGAGCAGGGGAAAAAATGAAAAAGACAGTGAAAAGGTGAGAGAAAGTGGGATGAATGTACGTTGGAAATCTATAAGAGGGCATGGAAGTAAATGAGAGAGGAGGAAGTGAGGGAGAGGAGACAAGGCAATGCAGAAAAATTAGCAAATAAAAGGAGAACGAGTACAAAGAAGCATTAAAAAGATCGCCTGCATGTCACCCTGTCATCTGCCACAAAGCAGCCCTTTCTCCACCTCACACCCTTCTCACCAACACCTCTTTCTACCTCAACCCTCCATCTCATCATCCATCTTCCCCATCAGCTCCCACACTCCACCATTCTCACTTACACTCTCCCAGTCGACCTTTAATGCAAAAATCTTATGATATAAATATGAGGTATAACAAGGTTGCCCTTTGGTTATCTCCCATGCCGTGCATTATTAAAAAAAAAAAAAAACTCTATTAATGAGATGATTAACCATTCTAACACTTTCAGTCTGGTGGTGTATGTTTCTTTTAATATTTATCCTTCTACCAGCCTACCTTATTTTATTTAGTACAAACCTCTGGCAGTAAAGGGACAAATGAACGCCATATCTTTAATCCCTTCAACCCATTATGCATTTTTTAACATTTATACTACTAACAACCGAATTTATTTAGCAGTACGGATCTCTAGCAATAAAGGGGCTGATGAGGCACTGTCAACCTCTTCCTGGTAGAAATGCCACTCTTAAGCCGAATAAAATCACATGGAAATAATAATGTACAGAAAAATGAGTCATGGAATTGAAGGAGTTAATCCACTGACGTCTATTTCATTATTGCCAGGTGACCATCAATTAACCTAGTGCAGTTTAAGAAGCATCTCCCGTAGTGCATGGACTATATTATTTTTACTCTAACTTGACTCACTTTTCCGTTCTTTTGCAGCTTAAATCACGTAGGCCATTGGTAGAAAAAGTCAATACTAACGCCCTATATCCTTTGCACAACACTTCATCATAACTATAGTCGCGGCGCACGACTCTGAGGTTATCATTATCGTACCCTGGCAACCTACCCGTCAACTGTGCTTCCGATTTCGTGTATAACATGATACGCCTGTGATTCGTGTATAATATGTTCGTGTATAATAGTATTCGTGTATAATATAGTCATATAATAATATGATGCGAAATCGGAAGCACAGTTGACAGGTAGGTTGCCATGACAACCTCAGAGTCGTGCGCCGCGACTATAGCACTGTAATGTAGTATTAATCTCTTGTTACAATTCAGTATTCAAAGTGGAGAGACCGTAATGTTAGGTCAAGTTTGTGTAAAAGGGGTATAATGAAGGGAATAATAAACCCTGCAAATTAAGTAAATCTCTGCTATAGTTACTCTCCCTTATCCTGGCACAGATTTTGTCTTTTAGCGGTTTGCTTCACACAGCTCAGTGGTAGAAGTAATGTTGTGGCTCTACGTCCTTTCCAAAGCACTCCTTCTAACTAGCAGTGTATTCTAGTGCTAATATCTTGCGTTAACTCAGTAATCGAGGGGAACAGACGGCAATATTAGATCAGATTAAAGTAAAATGAGGTATAACATCAACAGCATAATCTGCATGTAGCAAGAAAATAACAAGACATTAACTTTCTCAAAAATTTATTATGTAAGAGAAAGTGATTTTAAAATACGAATTAAAAAATAATGAGAAAGAAAGGAAGGGAAAGCGTGAAAGAGGCAAAGGAGAAAAAGACTGAACGATGAAAAAAAAAAAAAAGAAAAAAAAGATGGAAAAATGAAGAAAGAGAGGATGAGAAATGCTGGAAGAAATGAGTTTGAGGCAGGGGGTGCGAAATGAAAGGAAGTGAGAGAGAGAGAGAGAGAGAGAGAGAGAGAGAGAGAGAGAGAGAGAGAGAGAGAGAGAGAGAGAGAGAAATAAGAGTGTGGAAGCAAAGGAGAAAAACAAGCCTATAGAAAAGAAAAAAAAAATAGATGACCCAGAAAAAAAAAGTAATGATGGAGAGGAAAGAAATAAAACGACTGAACAAAAGGCGAGGAAAGGTAACAAAAGGTTTACTGAGAGAGAAGAAAAGGGGAAGAGAAACTGAAAGGGAAGACAGTAATGAAAAAAAAGGGGGGAAGGAGTGGAAAAGAGAGAGAGAGAGAGAGAGAGAGAGAGAGAGAGAGAGAGAGAGACAGACAGACAGACAGACAGACAGACAGACAGAAAGAGACTTAAATAATATGATGGAGAGAACAATAGAAGACGACCACGAGAAGAGCATGAATAGAAGGAAGATGGAAAACTTATGAGCATAGTGCGAAAAATGAAAGGCACGGACAATGAGTGATTGAAAAAATAAACAAAGGAGTGATGGAACAAAGGATGTGATGAAAAGGATGACAAATTAGGTGAAGCGAGAGAAGAAAAGAGCTTAAGTGAAAGGAGGCGAATAATATTAACAGAGGAAGACAATAACTTAACTATGCCTGTAACTTTACTATAACTTTAACTTTACTTGGTCTATTTCAGCTTGGCACGTAGTTTCCCTTTCACCATTCTAAATACTGAGTTGTAGCAAAAAAACTCCATTCTAAATACCGAGTTGTAGCAAAAAAACTAACACTAGACTACAGTGCAAATATAAGACACATGTAAGTTCGTAGTACTGGTATAATCTAAGCTACTGGATAAAAGCTGCAAAGGGACAAGAATCTTCAAGTTCTCTCTCACGACCGCTGCAACTCTGGCATTCTTTCCAAAGCGACGCCAGACGGTTTTATTCAGGTAAGAGGGAGTATAGGAGCTTGAGAATTTCAGTACTATCATCAAACCTTCTCCTTTTCTAAACAACTGATGTTCATTCTTCCAGCTTACACCACACAATACACTCGGCTTATTTTGAGCCATAGTAACCGAATCTGTAAAAACTGTCATTAACTCCTTCATAGTCGGGAACTCACTAGTATTGTATCCTTCCTAACACCAGATAATTTTAGTCTGCTGCAGGTTTGTCAGAAGAAACTGGAAGTGTTAACCATGCACGAAGTGTATAGCAAGTCTTGGTTATTTGTCGGGGAGGTTTTCCAGAGTCTTTTTTTTTTTTTTTTTTCTAATATATACTGTACGCCTGCGACTGGGAAAAGCTTGGAACTAAGCGTTATATGCCGGGATGGAACTTTAACTGTAAGTATTATGAAAATGATTGTGGACTTATATTATGAAAATGGTTGTGGACTTATATTATGAAAATGGTTGTGGACTTATATTATGAAAATGGTTGTGGACTTATATTATGAAAATGATTGTGGACTTACATTATGAAAGTGACTGTGGATGTCTCCGGCTCTGGGCGCAGGCTTCACAACCCGTTACTTGAGGACCAGCAGTCCTCCTACGTGCAATACACCTCCATATGCCACCACTTCGGCGCTAACACCCACCGTCCATATTGAATACATGCCAGGGCTGTCTTATACAGGACTGGTGTTTTGATATGGGGGGGGGGAGATTACATGCCGGTGAGTCTTATGGTTGATAAGTAAAGTCTGCATTAACTAAGTTCATATCCGTAGATGTTCCCTGCCTTGGTCAGGATTCGAACCTGGGTCCATTTGAGCTGCAAACCATTTCACTACTCGGCCACCGCCATTTGTGTGTGTGTGTGTGTGTGTGTGTGTGTGTGTGTGTGTGTGTGTGTGTGTGTAACAAAAGGACATATGGCAAAGCTAAACCTATAGCATGAATCACTTCGCCGTCTAACTATGTACCGTATAGTGTATCTCAGTTATGTGAATCACGGTTGTATGCTTTTTCTTTGACGATTTAGCACCCTCTGTTGACTATGACTCTTTCAAAACACCAAAATCAAACCCAGAACCTTGAAAATAGATAGGACTGACCTTTGCCATATCCCTATTACATGTATAAAACTGTTCTACTAAACAAGGCCTGGTTACTGAGCTACGTCCTCCGTAAACTGCTGTATCATGAATGTGAGTAGAGAGCAAAGCCAGTTCACTTCCTCTACGCATATTATAATGTTAGAAGAATGACTACAGGGGAACTGGTTTCCCATGATGAGATCACTTCAAAGGTAGTCATCAAAATCGAAGGAATCAATTCTCACCTAGCCCTGCCTTCTAACTCGATAGGCTTCGTATTTACCATACCGTGTGTACAAAGCTGCACAAGCAAAATGTGAATGAGGTATGGCGTCACAAGGGTCTAATATGTAGCGGTGTTCCCAAGAGCATGCCACCAAAACCATTCGATAAAAAATTAAAAGGTATGTTCACTTACACCCTCTCATGGCTGGAATATCTGTAGTATATTCCAGCTAAAACCAGATATTTTATTTAGCTGAGAGTCATTCAGAAGTGACTATAAGCGTTAATGTACCATAAGTGGAGTTTATGGCAAGAATGCGGTGCTAGAAAGATTCCTAAGCTGACGAGAATGCAGCCTCAGGGACAAGACAAAAGACAAAACACAAGCAACAAGAGCCAGGAATCCAGACTCCTTCCAAGACATTCCTAACTTGGGCTATAATTTACCTTGAGGGACTTCTGGTGGCAGCCCGTGATGACTCTGAGGTGTGTGTGTGTGTGTGTGTGTGTGTGTGTGTGTGTGTGTGTGTGTGTGTGTGTGTGTGTGAGAGAGAGAGAGAGAGAGAGAGAGAGAGAGAGAGAGAGAGAGAGAGAGAGAGAGAGAGAAAGGAGTTACGAGAACATGTAGCCCCCCAAAAAGTCTTAAGACTCATACCGAGGAAGTACCATGGCTGGAGTTGTTGGGTACATGCTGTTACACTAATACTGAGAGAAAAGAATCCTGTAAGTGAAGGCTCTCCCCATCTGCCTCTCCCATCAGCAGTACCTGTATGGAGAGGTAAATACTCGTAACCCGGTGAAAAAAGCAGGAATTTTACAGGAAAGTAGGTATCATTCAACCTTCCAAGAAATTTGGCTTAACCAAATTTTATGTAACCAAGTCTTTAAATGTTGTATTAAAGAACTGTTAAATACCTCTGCAGATAGCCGACTCCAGGTATTGCAGACCTTTCACATGAAGAAATTGCCTAATGTATCATAATGGAAGCACTGCCATTCAACTTCCACCCACTTTTCCCTGTTGTGTCGGTATTTAACTATACATGTATATATACTGATGGTCAAAGTGAAAGATTTTCAAAACCTCGGTTAGATTTCTACACTAATGTAATGAACCCGATACCTACAGGATTTTCTTGCATTCCTTGTGCCTCAAAAATGGGTAAATTTGTTAACCCATGCCTGAAGCCTTCCAAGCCTCAATATCCTTTTTCATGGTCAGCAGACAGGACCACACAGCATATTCCAGATGCTACCTCACAAGTCAGCTGCACAGAAGGAGGGCTGTCTCCCTACCTCTGTATTTAAATCATCTGCTTGGATAGCATAAACGCCTTCGTATTTTTTCCTCTACTTCTGTAGTGTTTAAAGAATTTGAGGTCACCGCTAATCAGTACACATAGGCCTTTCTCGAAGTCAGTACTGATGATTGAGCAGTTAATTCTTGGATCTGTAGTTTCAGGGTGTATAGCTTCATGTCCTTCACAATGTTTTTCAGTTTGGCTGACGATACTCACACCTAAGTCATTTACGTAAATGATTAATAATAAGAGACATAAAACTGAACCCTGAGGCACTCCAGTTATAACTGAAGCCTGTCCAAAAATTTCCCAACTGACCACTTTCCTCTGACGCTGGTCAGCCATTCAATTTATACTCCATCAAGCTAATGCATCACAAATTCCTAATGCACGATATTTTTAAACCAACATTCAAGGGGTATTTTTTTTTTAACATATTCTAAAGGTTCTTTGACCAATTATATTCAGAACGCATGCAGTGGAAAATTTAATTAAAGTCGTCAAACGCAAACGAAGTCCCCTGAGCCATTTTATGATTCAAGGAGTGTATTAACCGATTCTAAACGATTACATTCCTGTCTGCAATACCTTCCCTTCTGTAGACGTATGGATGATTGTACAGTAATTCCCTGGACATGATTAATAGCCCTTACTCCTGATTCATCAGCAGCGATTTATTGGACTCGGCAGGCAGATAAGGGGCAACTTGGTTAAGTACAATTGGTCTCAAATATGTATGGGGCAGGGACTGAAACGTTTGCAGCAGGGGTTCCTAACCTGGGGTCCATGGACCCCCAAGGGGTCCAAGGATGGGATACAGGGGGTCCGTGAAGGTCAGAATAATTGAGAGCAATTTAGCGAGATTGCGTGATGCCGTTTGGCATCATAAACTTAAAAAAAAAAAATCTCGAAGTCTTGAAGAATTCTGGTGTTCGTTGACACAAGGCTACCCTCGTCTGGCAAAGCGAGCTATTGGTGCTCTGATTCCGTTTGCAGCTACATACCTTTGTGAGTCAGGGATTTCAGCCCTTGTTTCTATCAAAATGAAAAGTCGAAATCAACTGGATGTCAACGATGACATGCGTGTTGCCTTGTCAAAGACCACTCCACAATTTCATCTTATTCAAGCCAAACAGCAACAACAACCCTCTCACTGAAATGAACTTTTGAGCAGACTTAAGGTTTTGTTTTGTTTAATTTGCTCGTTTGTTGTATTTCATTTTTTCGGTTGGCCTTTAGTTTTTGCATGAAAAAGAGTGAGAAACATAATTCTTTGTAGAGACTGTTTTATACTTTGTGATACACTGCGTGAGGTAGTTTTCAATATAATAATGTATATTCATTGCATGCAAAGTGCTGCGTTTGTGCTTATGTGCATTTTTGTAGGGAAGGGGTTCATAGAGTTCACCAGATTCTCGAAGGGGTCCGTGACTCAAAAAACGTTAAGAACCACTGATTTAGAGAATCATTTGCCTAAATTCACTTTATCCTGGCGGGGAATGACTTCTGAAACTAATGAGTATTTAGATGCAGAAACGAGAAGACCACCATCGAATAAAAGGGGCTTATGCAACTGTTTGTATGTAAATTATATTCAGGTGGATAAAATGTCGAAGTGGGTACTGTAGGACGAGAAAGTTCGTTACTTGTAGCCATATATGACACTACTGCACCATCAACAGTCGTTCATCTTAAAATCTCAGCTTCCTGCATAAAATCAACTTGCATTTTTGTGATGTAATATTTTCTGCTACCACATCTTTCCTGTTTTGAAATAAATCCATTTCTGTGTAACCACAGTAAGTGAAATGAGGGCAATTGTTGACTTAACTTCCTTTTTTTTTTTTTTTTTTTTTTCATGATATGTGCAGGGGAGGATATTCTTCCGACCCAGATGTAAGAGGGATTTATCCTTCATCATTCCCCAAAGAGTCTCCGCCCATGTAGAAAAATGAAGCATGAGATATGACGATGGATTGAGTTGCGTACTGTTGATTATTAAGAGATATTCTAGTGGAAAGTTGGAAGATGTATGGATTTGTTAAATTTATTTATTTATGATGCACCAAAATTAACAAGGATTCTTTTACCCCAGTCAGATATACAGTGATACCCAAGTCAGAAACTAGGTGTACCATAGTTTATTGCAAATATTGCTGAAGCAGGTGTTATGGTGGATGCTGTTAAAAGCGGGTAGAAATGTAACTGGTGGTTTTGTCAGGGTATGAATGAACAAGGCTAGATATATTGTTCAGATAACCGATGGATAGAAAGAAGAGAGATGTTGACCGAAGAGAACCCTGAAAAACATCACATGATAACTTTGAAGGAGCCGTAACCATCTACAGCAGCAATATTAGAACGATCAGAAGGAAGACTAGAGCTGAAGTTCTATACCCATTACTACATTCCACACTGTACTTACAAAACATACCTGGTGGAATGTAGTACTGAGTATAAAACTCTGAGTCGTCTCCCATTCCAAATGCTCTCTTGTTTGTTTGTAGTTGTTTTTTATCCCTGCGGTTAATAACTATTTTAGAACAAAATGATTGTTTTATTGTTTATCCTTTTTTATGAAGTCTAGCCACCAAATACATATTACTTGCTGCTGGCACATAAACCAGTCTCTGGCTACTCCCTCTAGGTGCCAATCTCCAACGGGCAGTTTCCCCCAGCGATCTGTTCCTGCCTTGAGTAATTTTACCTCTTAGAGTTATATTCCCAGTGAACTTGTTTATTTAGATGAATCCAGTACCCTTGGACCTATTTTCCCCCTTGACCTAATTTTCCCAAATGACCAATTTTCCCAACTGGCATTTTCCCCTTTGATCCCAGTTTCCCCCGTGGATATATTTTACCCCAAGAATCTGTTTTACCCAGAGGATCTATAGTTTCACTTGGACCTAGTTTTCTGGCGGACCTATTTATTTCATGGACCTATATTTTACCCTGGACGAATGTTCTTCCATGGATCTACAGTATTTTCTCTCAGATGACTGACGTGGAATGGGGCAACAAGAGTCCGTGGAATTTTATTTACATGAAAAGATGTCCGAGTGCTGTAGAATGCTTTTAAGTTGTACGAGTAACTCGCATACTGAAGCTGAATGCTGCTCTGTATAAGTAGCAAACATCCCCAGCTGTTACGAAGCTTTTTGCTGCCAATTTGTTCAAGCCTGGTGGGTCTGCCCCAGCAGACCCATCCATCACAAATACTCAACTGCCATTATTGTGACAGTTGAGTATTTGTGATGGATTGAGGCATCTGGCAATAGATAGATAGACAGACCATCGGTTTTCTTCACAGTTAGTGCTGCGTCTGCGTTTTAGTGTGGCATATGCTGTAAAGTGCAACATTATGTCAATTATGTTGTGTTAGCCTGTTCTACCAGTGGGGCACGTGTCATCAGTGATTTCATCCATCCTAAATCTAGCCAACAACTCAGTTGGGCTCGGTAGTGTCCTGATCTAAGCCTACCTAGGTGTACTAGATCAGTTCTATTTAAGGATGCCTTAGATGGGTGATGTAAGAAGGGGAACTTGTAGTAAAGTGTTTTGATAGAGGGTTATATTTTCCCGCGTGTGCAATAATGAGCATGTGTTTCTTTAATGACAGTGTTGGTATGTCTGGTGGTAGGATGTGGTCGAAGAAGGTCTGCATAGCGTATGAATGGCGATTTATTTTATAGTCTCAAGTCTGCTGTGTGACTTTGTCATGTATTGATAGGCATGTTGCGTGTTAGAACAGGCTGCCATGTAGAATTGTCCTCCATGTAATGACGTCTGCTAGTAATTCTCCAATGAATATCCAGTCAAAGGTTTTTCTGCTCTCCAGCAGGTCATTAATTCATATTAGATGGTAACCTTACCATCATTATCTAGGATACAGGAGAAAGAACACTGCCCCTGTAATCGCCCCATTAGAGATGGTGAAAAGAGAGAGGTTATTAGGGATTCCCCGGCCAAGGAAAAATAGGCAGGCCTGTATGGATGAGAGGAATTCGAGACTTATACATGATAAAGGCAAAAGAATGGAATTAGAGGGTGTTCATGAACGCGAGTTATGACATGATGGTGTTATATGCAACTAAGATGATAGAGGGTGAACAGCGTAAAGCAAGGCACAATAAAATACATTTAATAAATTTCCAAAGTGCCCTCCTACTGACTTAACCCTCTTTCTGTGCTTCCATTTCATGTTTTCCTTCCAGCAGTCCTACAGCTGCAGCTTTCGATGGTCATTGATCTAAACTGTCAGTAGTAGTGTTACTATTCATCAACTCTCTTATATTCATCAAAGACTTTCTGAGCTGTACTAATAGCTCTGTCCACCAATATACTGATGACTTCAGTCTTAACTTATCCACCAACTTTCCACAGCAACTATCAGAACCATTATTACAAGAATCAATGGCTGAGGCATTGGCACGTCTCTGATCCGTCTCTTGTTTCAGACTTGGGTTTCAGCACACAGCTCAGGTCTCCATCATACATTAGTACTGCTGGTGCCTCTTTGTCTAATGTTATGTCTTTGATCACGTAACATCTCTCACAAGAAAAGCTTCACAGTGGTTCGGTGTGCTGAAACATCTCTGTGGGTTATTTGACCTTCTGAATGCAGTTGACCACATAACCGATTCCTGTTTCCGCCGAACAGTTTTATTAAACTTAGGAAGGACCACTAGAAATGAACAGGTTTATCACTGCATTATCTAACCCACCAGTTCGAAACATCTACCCTAAACTGAGTAACTTCGTCAGGAAATGAAAGAATATAATAAAAAAGGCATATCTGGACTCAGTGGTTCAATAAACTAAATTACAATGTGGTGATCAAAAGGAACCTATCTCTGTTTCTCTGTGCACTCCTAGCAAGGAGAACCAATTACAACTTATGCCTAGGAGTGGAGCCTTCCCGTGCTCCTGATAGGATAATTTTATCGTAATCTTTTCGTAAACCGAATAAATCTCCTTGACTCATTTTTCTACCTCCCTTACCTCCATGAATCACATACCCCCCTGCCTTACCTTGCTCCCTGACTCATTTTTCTACCTCCCTTACTTCTATGACTCACATACCCCGCTGCCTTACTTTGCTCCCTGACTCATTTACCTCCCTCACCTTCCTCCTCATCCGTGTCTCACCCTCACAGGACAGAGCCGCTAATGGGTAAAACTTGGCCCGTTGGAGCCTCGTATACCAAACAAAGGGTGAAAGTTCCTCCCTCCCTTCCTGCTTCCCTCTCTCCCTCCTTGTTTCCCTCCCACGCCTCCTCTTTGTTTTCCTACTCCCTTCTCTCTCCCTCTCCCTACCTACTTTCTCTCTCCTCCCTCCCTCCTTCCTTGCTTTCATCCTCTTTTTCCTATTTACCCTCCGTTCCTTCCTTCCTCACAGTGCTGTTTCCTTCCTTCTTTCCTCCCTCCTGGTTTGCTTCTCTCCCCCCTCCCATTCTACATACCTTCCTCCCTCCCTCCCTTCTGGCTTCCCTACCCGGCTTCCCTCTTTGCTTCCCCCTCCTGACGCCATTCCTCTCTGTTTCCTCCCGTCCCTTTCTCCATCTCTGCTTGCTTTCCTTTATCCCTCCGTACCTTCCCTTCTGCTTTCTCTCTCTCTCTCTCTCTCTCTCTCTCTCTCTCTCTCTCTCTCTCTCTCTCTCTCTCTCTCTCTCTCTCTCTCTCAACCTTGTTTTGTTCTTTCGCTCTCTACCTCTTACTCTCCCAGCTTGCCCGCTTCTCTCACTGCCTCCTTACTGTCTCCCCTTTCCTTCTTCATGCTTTCTTGCCCTCCTTCGTCTTTCCTCCCATCACTACCTTTCCATGCCTGCTTCCTCTTATCATTTGCTACCTCCAAACTTCCCTCTTAGCCTCCCTTCCTCTTTTCCTTCATTCTTCTCCCTCTACTTCCCTTCATTATTTTCCTTCACTCTTTCCCTTTTCACCTTCCAATCCGTCACTTCCTTCTCCTTCTGTGTCTTCTTCTTTCTGTCGTCCTCCTAATCTCTACCTGCCTTAGTCTTAATCTATTCCTGTTTTATCTCCATTCCCTCCCTGTCCCTCCTTTCCTTCCCTCCCTTCCTCCATTTCGCTCTTGCTCCTAATCCCTCCTCTTTACCCCGTCCATTCCTTCGCTGCCTCTCCTTTCCCTTCTGCTCTGCTTCTCATCCCCCTCATCTTTCCCTTTGTCCTCCCTTTTCCTCCTCCCCTCCCCCAACCTTCTCTTGCATCTCTCCTCATTTTTCCCTTCATATTTCTCTCTTTCTCTCCACCCCTCCCTCCCTTCTTATTCCTCTCTGTATCTCCATTATTCATTACATGTCTCTTCATTCCCTCCTTTCTTCCTTGTTCTCATTTCTTTCCTTCCTTACTTTTTTCTCACAGTCTTTTCCCATCTTTTTTCCCTTCTAATTTCTACTGGCTTCTCTCTAGGCCCTTACTAATCTCTGTCTGTCTGTCTCTCTGTCTCTGTCTCTGTCTCTGTCTGTCTCTGTCTGTCTGTCTGTCTACCTACAACAAATTTCAGATCCTTGTATAGGTAGAAGGGGAGCCCCAAGAAGTTCGGTTAGTAGGGGACTCCATCATCCGAGGCCGGTTGATGTTATTGCGGCAGGGCACCTCCTAACAGAAAACGTTTCTGTATTCCAGGTGCAGGTGTTATTGATGTCAATGTGGCCCTCAATGTGGTAACTAGCGGTTCCTCCAATAACCCACTTGTCATACAAACAGGAATGAACGACGTGGTCCGAACCACTATTCTGGATGATGATCCAGCGATACAAAGCCAAGACTAAAAATATTATCATTTCAGGGGTAATGCCTAGGATTGCAGCTGGCAGTACATTCTACAGTAAAGACTTCAGTCTTAATAATTGTTTAAAGTCTCTTTGTCAGCAGGAAGGTATAGACTTTTTCAGCACGTGGAACGCTTTTACCAACAGCCGGGTTTGTTTCTAAGAGATGGTCTACACTTGAATGCAGTTGGCTCTGTGTGCTTAGTTCATATCCTGGATGAAGCCGTGCAGTTTACTGGAGAAAAAAACGGACAGTGCTCAGGACAAACAGACATGCTGACATACTATAAACCGTAATCAGGGAACAGCCAATGTCCCCAGGCTACCCTCGTCGGAGTCAGGAAAATGTTAAAGTTTTTCTTGTAGATGCGTGCAGATTGAGAAATAAGTTTCCAGATTTAGAGACCCAAGTATTTGTTGATGAGTACGATATTGTTGCCATTACTGAATCTTGGATAAATACTCATGAAAGAGATTTTATAGCAGACTATAACATTCCTGGTTACAGTATTTTCAGCAATGAGAGGAATGGGAGAATGGGAGGCGGTATATTGCTATATATATTAAAAAGAACCTTCATCCATTTGTAATCCCTAAACCTTCCATTGACAATATTGATATAACTTATGTTCAGCTCAGAAATGAATCACGCAGAAAAATGACATTTGGATTAATTTATCATCCACCAGCCCAGTCCTATGAAACTGACACTCAGATATACGAACAACCAGCGGAAGTCTGTTGCACCCAGAATACTGTAATTGTTGGAGATTTCAATTTACCGGTAGCAAGATGAACTGGACTCTTATCTTCGCACACAAGGTTCAACTTGTATACTAACGTACTTGAAAGCTCATTATATCAGTTTGTAGAGCAACCCACACATGGAGAAAATATCCTAGATCTTATACTGGCAATGTCAGAAAACTTAGTTCATAATGCTCAAGTAGGAGATGAATTTAGTACTAGTGATCATCACATAGACACATTCAACCTCATATTCTGTAACACCGACCAATTTTCTAGTTACAAGAAAATCCCAGTGTAAAAGAAAGTTGATTTTCACAAATTAAAGCCAACTTTACATAGCAATGAATGGGAACTGATTATTGAAAGTACAAATATATACACAGCATAGACAGGGTTCACAGAAATCCTTAATAAAGAAGGAGTACTGATGCGTAATAGAAGACCAGTGAAAAGCAGTAAGCCATAATGGTGGAACAGCAATATTAAGAGAAGTCTTTCAGCAAAGAAACTTGTTTATCAGAAATAGAAAGCCACTAATAATGAGGAGGATAAAGATATTTACCATAACTTATGTCAAAATGCCAAAGTGTTAGTGAAGCAAAGTAAGAAAAACCTTGATGCACATACTGAAAGCATCAGCATATCAAACCCCAAAGAATTTTTCAGTTATATCAGAAATAATAAAAAATTAACACGAACAATAGGACCACTAGTAACAGCAGATGGTGAGCATACAAATAATGAAACCGAGATGGCTAAAATTCTTAATACTTTCTTTACATCTGTATTTACGGTAAAAAATTCATGCTTGATCCAAATGTTGTCCTCCACACGCGTAGATGAAGACAACACACTCAAAGAAATTATCATTAATGAGAGAGGTGTTCTCCTTGTGTTAAATAAACTAAAAATAAATATAAAACCAGGGCCAGATAGAATATCTCCAAGAGTCTTAAAGGAGGCAAAAGATGAAATAGTGAAACCCTTAGCACATATATTCAAAATCTCTCTCAGAAGTGGCACTGTACCAAGTGTTTAGAAATTAGCAATTGTAAATCCGATATTCAAAAAGAGAGACAGATCTCAACCCAGCAAATACCGACCAATAAGATTGATATCAGTTGTTTGCAAGTTGTTGGAAACCATAATTAGAGATACATTGGCCAAGCATTTAGAACAGAACAATCTCATCAAAGACTTTCAGCATGGATTCCGAAATAAACGTTCACGTCTTACTAAAATACTTGATTTTTTCATTGACATCATATACATGTACAACGGCATTAACTCAGTCGATGTTGTTTACCTTGATTTAAAAAAAGCATTTGATAAAGTTCCTCATATGCAACTTGTCGAGAACCTGAGCATCTGTGGTATTGGTGGCAATGTATTAAAATGGACTGAAAGCTGGCATACGAGGTGTAAACAAAGAGTTGCAATCATTGGTAATGAATCAGACTGGAAACATGTTATAAGTGCGGTACTGCAAGGCTCAGTTTTGGGTCCTTGATTGTTCTTGATTTATACAGACAACATTAATGAAGGCGTGTTTTGTAAAATATCAAAATTTGCTAATGATATGAAGATTGGTAATAGAGCAGATACCTCAGAACAAAGAATGTTTATTCAAGGGGATCTTGATAAATTGCTTAATTGGGCTAAAAAATGGCAAATGGATTTTAATATTGATAAATGCAAAGTTCTAAATATTGGGAGTAAAAATGAAAAAAATTAGTAATGCACTGAATCATTCTCAACTCATGAATGTAAACTATGAAAAAGATCTAGGAATAATTGTAACAGATGGTCTGAAACCAAGTAAACAGTGCACAGAAGCAATAAGGAAAGCTAACAAACTACTGGATTTGTAAATAGATCATTTTAGTTCTGATCTGAAAATGTAATTCCTGCCCTGTACAATTTCCTAGTGCATCCACATCTAGAGTTCTGTGTGCAGTTCTGGTCACCGTATTACAGGGAAGATATAAAAAAATTAGAGAGAATGCAGAGATGAATGATAAAATGATACCCAGCCTAAGGAAAAATCATACGAGGATCAATTAAATGAACTAAAGTCATTTATTCTATCAAAATGCAGACTACGCGCAGATCTGATTCAAGTATTCAAGATTATTAAAGGAACTAAAATGTGGATGTTGACAAGTACTTTACAATTGGTCATTCGAACTATATTAGAGGTAATGGGTATAAGATTATTAGAATGCATCTCCAGTCTAATGAGGCCAAGCACTTTTCTTTAACAGGGTTAATATTTGGAATAAAGTGCCCAGGGATGTCGTTGATTGCAGTACAGTGGTGACATTCAAAAATCGCTTGGATAAGTGTCTCGCTTCAAATCCCCAGCTAAACACCTTCATGACTGAATAATAATGTAAGCTGTTTTTCTGTTTTTCAGATCATGATGAAACTATAGCAGTGATATACTAAGTAATCAATGATACTTGTAAATTATTGACACTTGCAGTGTATAGGTATAGTAAAACAGAATATAGTTTACCCCTTCTCAGTCTTCCCAGTGAAAATTCCATGTCAGCTTTTCCATGCTGCATGGTGGTCCTTCTCACGTTTTTCCTGCCAGCTTCGACTGAAGGGTTTGGTGGGTGGGGGGGGGTCCTTCTTCCTTTACTATCTTTACCTTCAACTTGTAGAAGTAGGTATCATAGTGATAGTCTTCTCTGTAAGAAGCATCTTTGAGAGGACCATTAGGTATGTTGCTGTGTGTTTTCCTTTGTACTCCTTATGTGCTTCCTCCCTGCCCACTTTCTCCTCCAGTCTACATTTCCTCCCTGCACCCCTTTTAACCTTCCTCTCCTCCCTCTCCCTGTTTCTTTCTCCCGCTCCCTCTCCCTGCATTCCTCCCTACCTGCTGATTCCTCCTTTCTTCGTCATTAGTATCTCCCTGCTTCTATTCCTGTGCCTTTCCCCCCCTCCCTCCCTCTCATTTTGTTTTCCTCCTCCTCTCCCTCCTTCCTTTCCTCATCTCTTTTCCTCCTGTCTCATTTCCATTTACCTCCCTTCTTTTTTCTCCTCCTATTCATTTCCCTCTTCCTTCAACTTTTCCTAAATATCTACCCACTTTTCTTTCTCCCTTCTTCCCCTCCACTTTGTCCCTCCCATTTTTTTTTTCTCCCTCCCTCCATCCCTCTCTCTTCCACTTCTCTCCTGCTCTCTGTGACCTAGTAAGGGATTATAGCTTATGGCCTGATTCCTTCCCACGCACCTCTCAAAACACCTCCCCTCATCTCATCTCACCTCGCACATCACGTCACGTCGCCTCACATACCACAACACATCACCTCACCTCACCTTACCTTACCTTACCTTATCTTACCTCACCTCACCACACCTCAACGAACACATCACGTCACATACTCTCATCTCACCCTACCTTACTTCACCTCACCTCACCTCACCGAACACATCTCGTCACATAAACTCATCTCACCCTACCTTAGTTCACCTCACATCACCTCACTTCACCTCACGCCTTACCTCACCTCACACATTACTTCACCTTCCCTCACCTAACCTCATCTTTCCTCATCTCACCTTTCCTCACCTCACTTCACTTTCCCTCACCCCACGCCTCACCTTTCCTCACCTCACACAACATGGCACTTTACCTTTCCTCCCTTCCCCTCACCTCACTTCACCTCACACATCACATTACCTCACCTCACACATCACATCACTTCGCGGCTCTTCGCTTCACGTACCCCACCGTACCTCAGGTTACTCATACCTTAGTTCTCCCCACCTCACCACACCTCACCTCGATTCACTCAAGTTCAACTCATATCATCTCATCCCTTTCACCCGTCACCCCTCGTTCATCCACTTCTCATCTCACTCACACTCAATTTCCCTCTCCTCAGCAGGAATATATTGACGCACCGCTCCCTTCATAACCTTCTTTCTGACCGCCAGTATGTGTTCTGTCAGGTACAGTCCACTGGCGATCCCCCACATTCCTCACAGATTCCTGGTCATCTTCTCCTGGGGACGTCGGTGACATCTTTGGTATTGGCCTTCAGCCAAAGCTGGCACAATTTTTTAAATTTACAAACTACTTTCCTATGGATTAACACTCATTCTGTGCCTGCAATACAAGTGTCATTTTTGATCGTTCTATTGTTCAAGTTTTAGGTGGCAACTATTCTTTGTAAGCTACGAATGGCGATATTTCTCAGGGTTCCGTCCTTTCACCAACTCTATACATTCTATTCAAGGCCTTCTAGACCATGCAAGAGACTCGCAGCCCTATCGGGCCGCAATGCATTTGCCCAAAGGAAAGCGATTTCTGAGCAACTACCACCGTCACCACCACCACCACCACCACCAACGTTACTGCCACAACTACCTCTCAGTTTCCTCAGAATCTCTTTCGTTTGTTATCTCTTTCGTAAAAAAAAGAACATTACGCCTCATGTAAAAATAGCTTCACAGATGCTAAGTGTGTTGAACCGACTACATTCTATCTCATTTGTTAACTTTGTGCTTGGGTCTTACTTGGCCACGCGTGGAGTACAACTCACACCTCTTCTGAACAGAATAGAATCAAAGTCTTTTCGTATCATCAGCTTCACTCACTGACTCCCTGCAGCCTCTTCCACAGTTACAATACTCTGGCAACTATTTCTGTAGTCTCTCTTCCTTCATTACCTCTGGATTACAGTGGTACTGGTAACGTAGCGCTGGTGTAGCTACATAGTCTCACCTTTGTCAAAATATTTGATGTAAAAGATAGCTAATGTATTCGTACACAGTCATTCATGCATACAACTGGTCATCTCTGGAACTGTCTTCCTTTGTTTGTCTTTTCCAGTGTTTATGTCCCCCAGCGTCCTAAGCACAGTGAAGCCAGGTATCTCGAAATAATCGGATTTTTTATTTGGTTTCGTGTGTGTGTGTGTGTGTGTGTGTGTGTGTGTGTGTGTGTGTGTGTGTGTAAGTAGATAGCTAGATATATAAATATAGATAGATATACATGCATATATAAATAGATAGATAGATAGAGATAAATAAATATATATATATATATATATATATATATATATATATATATATATATATATATATATATATATATATATATATATATATATATATATGTGTGTGTGTGTGTGTGTGTGTGTTGTACACTGGATAAAATTTGTTTCCTTTAATCCTATGGTTAATTTTTTAATTACCAAGTTGATCTCATCTCGTTTGGCTCTTATCTATCCATGTTTCATTTACTTTTCGCCACATTAACTCCTCGGACATCGCTTACCTCTCCCGTCTCCTCACCTCATTCACCTTTCACTTACCTTATTCACTGTTACCCTTGCTTACCTCTCATGTCACCTCAACAGCCCTATATTTTACCCATCTTATTTATACTTCACTGTGTTCCCACTGTACCCCATCCCACGCATCCTTCTTCATCCCACCTTGCTTGACCTCAGCTTCCGTTGTCATCTCATTCGCACTTCGTCTCACTCATCGCTCATCTCACTCGCCCCTGACCTCAGTCACCTCACAGTTCACTCATCCCTCATCTCGGTCTCTTCTCATCTCACTCATCCCTAATCTTGCACACTCCTCATTTCATACATCCTCCATCTCACTCACCTTTCACCTCATTCACCAATCACCTCACTCACCTGTCATCTCACTTACCCCTAAGCATACACACTTCATCTAACTCACCCCACAGCTCACCCCTCATCTTACTCATCCTTAATTATACTCACCCCTCACCGCACTCATCCTTCTCCTCACACATTCCTCATATCACTCACCCCTCATCTTACCTAACCCTCATCTCACTCACCCATCACCTCACACACCGCTCATCACACTCACCTCTAATGTCACTCATCTCACATCGTACTCACTCCTCGTCTTACTCATTCCACATCTCACACAATCTTCACTTCACACACTCCCATCTCACCCATCTCTCATCCTACTCATCCCTCATCTCACGCACATCATCTCACTCACCCCTCATATCACACACTCTCAACCCTCACTTCACACCCCCCGTGTCCTCCACTTTGCCTCAACATATTCTTCCTTCACGTCGTCACTTCACCTACATATCACCTCTCCTTACCTCACTTCATCTCATATCAAGTCATGTTACCTTCCCATCCACTCACTCATCTCACATTATTTAACTGGCAGTTCATTAATGTTTCCCCATTGTTTCCACACATCCTTCCCCTCACTCACCCTGTACCTTACTTCATCTTACCTCACCTCATCTCACTTCACCTCACGTCATCACTAGTTCACTTCGATCACGCCTCTCATTGCTTCATTAAGTCTTCATCATCATTCCTCCTCATCTCACCTCCTCAACTCCCTTCCCCTAACCTCCTCACATCATCTCATCTCATCATTTTTATTAGAGCAAGGAAGAAGGAACCAAAGGCTAGAAGCCCGCAAATTGTTCTAAGAAAAAATAAAAACAAGAGAGAACCAAATTCAAGATATCGAGGTGCCTGGACACACTGCATTTAAAAGGCTGGAGATCATAAGAAGTAGAAAATACAGACAGAGGAAAACAGTTCCAGAGCTGACATATTGCATACGTGAAAGACTGGGAGTAACGTTTCGTCCTTGTATTAGTGGATGCACAGAAAAAGGATGAGAGTTTGCTGCTAAACGGGTGCTACGCAGCCGCCGTAGTGGTGGAAAGATGCAAGCTTCAGTTCGGAGGAGCAGTGACCATTAAAGCAGCGATAGAAAAGAGTTAAAAATACAATAATGTGGCGAACAGATAGAGGGCGAAGTGAGCCAGTAAGAGGTGGAGAGTTAATGAGACGAAAAGCCTTTGACTCCACCTTACTGAGAAGAGTTGTATATGGGGAGCCTTCCCACACATGACAGTCATACTCAACACAGAGGCGAATAAAACCCGTGTATAAAGTCAAAAGCTATACAGAGGCGAAGAAGGTGCGGAGTCAGCGTATTACACCTAATCTCTTGGAAGCAGATTTTACACGAGAGGCAATATGATCTTCCCAAAGATGATGCAGGATTGAAGTGGGTATTAAGGAATAGAGGATATTCCTGTGGTAGATTTTGATGGGTCGAAAGATGTAGGAACTGAGTTTCTTATGTATTATAAACGGCGAGATTACTTTTGTCCCAATCAGATATATGACCCAAGTCAGATAGTAAGTGTGTCATTGCCTCATACCTTGTTTGTCGAAGCAACTGCTGAGATGGAAGCTGCAGGAAGCGGATGGAAAGGCGAAGGGTTGAGTCATCAGAGTACGAGTGGACAGGGTTAGACGTACAGCTTATAGGTCATCAATGAATAGAAGAAAGAGAGTTGGTGATAGGACAGAGCCATGTGAGGAACACCATTATTGATAATCCTAGGAGAAGAACAGTGGCCGTGTACAACAGCAGCTATAGAACGATCAGAATGATAGCTAGAGATGAAGGTATAGATAGAAGGACAGAAACCGAAATAGGACAAATTGGAAATTAAAGGCTTATGCCAGACTCGATCGAAAGCTTTTGAGATGTTAGGTGCAATGGCAAAGGTTTCGCCAAAGTCCCGAAAGAAGGATGACCAGGAGTCTGAAAGGAAGATGAGTGGATCACCAGTAAAGCGTCCCTGGCGGATCCTAAACTGATGATTGGAAAGGTTATAATAGGAAAGGTGCTTTACATATTTTTTATCAGGAAAAGATTCAAAAGCTTAAGAAACAAGAAGTGGTGCCAAGGCACAGCAAATCTGTCCTCGGCAGTCGTTTTAGTGCTGCGTATAAACACAACAGGATGACTAGTCAAAGATGTTACATTTCAAATTGTGAGTAAATCGGGGGGAAATTGACGATTTTATGCTCATTTGAAATTTTAGGTCCCACCCACCTGACATTGACCCTCCCTACCCTCTAACTGGGGGTGACCCCCCTGACGTAATGAGGCATGTTATAGGATGAAGATTTGAAAGATGCACCTTCAGGGTTTGGTTTCATGTCGATATGACAAATCTGAAAGGAGTTATGGCGCAAAAAACGATTTTTCCTACTTTCTTCTACAAGTTACAGCCTACAGCCTGGGTTTTGGCCCAGTTAGACCCAAAATTTAATCAGGTGATCAGAAGGTCATAGCCCATCATCCTTGTAATTTTAGTCAAGATCGCACCAGTAGTTTTCGCGTAAAGTTGTTAACAGGCAGACAGAGAGACAGACTGGCAGACAGACAGACAGACAAACGAACAAACAAACAAACAAACTGAATGAAAACAATACCCGTTCCCGAGTGGGGAGGGGTAATAATGGATGTTAATGCAACTGGGCGAGAGGGCAGGGAATGGTCACCTTTCTTTGGGACAGGTTGAATGAGAAACTCCCAGCAATAAGGAAAGGTGGAAGTTGACAAAGGCAAATTAGTTTACCTAGGCAAGATGTAAACACAGAAGCACAATTCTTGAGGACAACAGGAGGGACCCCATCAGGCTCATATGCCTTGTTAGTACTGAGGCCAGTGATGGCAGAGAACACATCAATTTCTAATGTCATCCATGATCAAGTCAGAACGGGGAAGTGATGGAGGCACAACAGAGGAATCGTATAAGGTGGAATTGGAGGAGAAAGTACGAGTGAAGAGTTCTACTTTATCGGTAGAGGAAACAGCTACAGAGTCATCAGAGCGGAAGGAAGAGGGAAGGATGATGAAGCAAAGATGTTTTGATAGTTTTTTGGCAAGGTGCCAGAAAGAGTTGGAAGAGTCTAAATCAGAGTTCAGAGTATTTTGTACGAACGAAATGATTTTTAGCAGAGCGAAATACAGACTTAGCACGATTCCGGGCAGAAACATAAAAGAGATGAGATTCAGGGGTAGGTTGGCCCCGGTACTCTTTGAAGGCCCTCTTCTTCTTGTGGACAGCGTTAGAACAAGCGTGATTAAACCAAGGTTTATTTACATAGTCACAGGATAGGAGAAAGGAGAAAATGCTTCCATGTCCAAAAGAATAATCTCTGTAATGTGCAAGGAACACTCAGACAGCTCCCTGCCATGGATACAATAATCATTCCAGGGAAAATGAAAGAAGTACTGCTTGAGGGTCTCCCAATCAGCAGCTCCAAAGCACCACAGTGGCCGCTTCTTGGAGGGGTCCACAGGCCTTACTGGAACGATAGAACAGGTTAAGGTTGATGAGGTTGTGAATGGAGGAGTCCAACAGAGAAAAATATTAACACCATAAACAGGATTAATTGTAAGGAAAAAGTCAAGTATGTTGGAACACTTTCCAAGGTGGTCTGGGATACCATTAGGATGCTGCAGAAACTGCTCTAAGTTATTTAGGATGGAAAAGATGTTGGCTTTTTCACCAGCTGGATCAATAAAAGGAGAGAAGAGGAGAGGCAAAGGTAGTGGTGAACACTGAAATCACCTAGAATGGAGATTTCAGAGAAAGGAGAAATTGATGGAATGTGTTCTACTTTAGAAGTAAAAGAGTAAAAGAATTTTTCATAGTAAGTAATATTAGGGAATAAGCACAGATATATTTAGTCACAGAATGGCAGAATAGCCTGAGCCAGGGGGTCGAGAATTCAAAAGATTCAAGTTCAGAAACATGAGAGCAAGATATTTTGCTGCGAACATTTACACAACAGCCACCTCTGGCTTTGAAGTGTGTTTAGAGAAAGTAGGAATATGCAGAGAAGAGTTGCAATCAGTCACCTCATACAGTTGTCTCAGTAAATAAGAAAAGGTGAGGTTTCGAGGAAGCGGGGTGGTGCTCAACAGAGAAAAAATTAGAAGAAAGACCGTGAATGTTGCAGAAATGAACAAGAAGTGAGTCAGCCAGTAGTTCCAAGCATCTCTCTTGGCCGTCACCGGGAGAGGAGCGGATGGTGATGGCTTTTATGGTCCCCCTGCTTGGGGACTCCAAGGCTGGGTGTTGAGATGCCTTTTTTTTTTTTTTTTTTTTTTTAGAAAGTGTGGTGAGTAATTTGCATCTAATTTGGTGTTGACAGTTGGAGAAAATGGAATTGGAAGCGTATGCTGGCCTACTCTATTTTACTGAAACACTGAACAAAGTTCAGGAAAAGGGAGATGGTTAGAAGTTAGCCCCTCGGGCTGATGAAACGGGAGCTCTAGCTCTCCCTATCATCAGCTTTCTGTCCACCTTGGGAATACTGCCCTTTTCCACTGGTGCTCTGTCAGCTCCTCACTTCCCCTCATTTCATTTCACTCTGCACTACGTCCTCATCCCAAGCTCTCGTTTCTTTCCTATCTCATTATTATACTTTTTTAACCACATCCACCCCTCGTATCTCGTTCATCTGACCTGCTCCTCACTCACAACTCACAGAGAGTAGGTTTGCTAAGCCGACTCCATTCCTTCTTTAATCTTGCACAATTGTTGACACTATACACGGGTTTTATCCGCCCCTGTGTGCAGTACAACTCTCATGTGTGGGGAGGTTCCCCACATACAGCTCTTCTCAATAGGGTGGAGTCAAAGGCTTTTCGTCTCATTAACTCTCCTCCTCTTACTGACTCCCTTCAATCTCTGTCTCTTCGCCGCACTGTTGCTTCTTTATCTCTTTTCTATCGCTACTTCGATCGTCACTGCTCCTCTGAACTGTCTGCTTGCATTCCTCCACCTCTACGACGGGCCCGTAGCATCCATCTAGCAACAAACTCTCATCCCTTTTCTGTCCATCTCTCTAATGCAAGAGTTAACCGTCACTCCCAGTCCTTCATTTATGCAACAGGTCAACTCTGGAACTGTCTCCCTCTGTCTGTATTTCCTGCTTCCTATGATCTCCAGTCTTTCAAACGCAGTGTGTCCAGGCATCTCGAAATGATCGGATCTTGAATTTGGCTCTCTGTTGTATTACGTTTTTCTCTTGGAAGGAACAGTTATTGCGGGCTTGTGGTCTATGGTTCCTTCTTCCTAGCATTTAAAAATTATCACCTTCCTTCTTCTCTCTTCATTCACCTCACTTCCTCTCACCTCCCTTCCTCCATTTCTCACCTCACCTCATCCACTACATCTCCCCTAACCTCACGTTTCACCTCCCCCCACTTCACTCACCTCCTCACCTTACCTCACCTGGCCTCCACTTCCCTTTCCTCATTTCACCTACCTCACATCACTTCATCTCCCCTCCCCTCACTTCACCCCATCTCCCCTTCCTAGCCCTTACTTCACCTACCTCATCTCACTTCTCCTTCCCTTCCCTAACTTCACCTAACTCACCTCACTTCCGCTTCTCTCCTTTCACTCACATCATTTCATCCCACTCCCGTCACTTCACTCACCCCACCTCACCATCCACCAAAACCCTACTACCTTCCAACCACACAGAGATCATCTCGCTGACTTCACCCGATTTAATGTCTGGTTTGGAAAGAAAATATTCCATGTTTGTTCTTCAGCGCTAACATGAAGACTGGAAACTGCGCTGGAATAAATTGTACTCCCAGAGAAATAGAGAAAATCAAGAACAAGAACGACCACCAGCAAAAACATAAACTTTTCATTTTTTTGTGTTCCATTATAATTATTCCGCTTGGCTATTTTATTATCCCCCTCCCCCCCTGAATATAAAAAACCTTTTGTTTGTTTATTTCTTGCTCAACACAGCCGTTTCAAAAATTTACAGTATTGCCAATATACAGTATAATGGTTTTCTTACACCCCGTTGGGCGATTTTTTGTGTTGCTGGGACGCCTCATTCAGTATTATCAGTGTGTATCCTGCTTCGCTTTGTCATTTCACAGCTCCAGACCCACGCCCAGACCAGCAGATTAAGCC